>NC_088195.1:5978541-6283826 GCF_028769735.1 Zonotrichia leucophrys gambelii
GGTTATTCCCCTGCTTTGTCCACTTTAGCCAGGGTTAGGAAGAGCTCTGGAAGGAGCCCAGCCCCTCTCCTGCCACCAGGGCTGGGCAGCTCCTGCAAGCACAGCTCAGACAGGGTCGCACCTGGGCAGAGCCAACACCGTGTCCCCCATGGAGCCCTGTGACACTGCTGCTCCATCCCAGGCTGCTGGAGAGGGACAGCTCAGGACAGACGGACAGACAGACAGCCTCGGGCATGGTCCCTGCCAGCAGAGAGCTGTCCTGAGCTCCTCAGTCCCTTCTCCCCTGACTTTCCAGTCCCAGCTGAGTTCAGCAGCCAGCACAGACACAGATGCCTTTATCTGGGGTTCCATGTCAGCGTCCCCAAGTCTGCAGCCCTTGAAGTGCCTTGGGTGCTCCTGCCTCGCTGCTTCACTCCCCTGCCCTGCTGGAGCCAGCTCTGCCTTCCCCTGCCCTGCTATCTCACAAAAACACGTTTACAAAACAACCCTGCGTCCTGGAGCTATGAACAGGTCTTTATTTGTTGAGGTTCCTTTTGGCTTTTTTTTTTCTTTCCTTTCTTCCCTTTGAATGAAATTCCTGCCAGCTCTACGAGAGAGAGAGAGAGAGAAGGAAAGAGTAGAAAGTTTAACTCCTCCCATTGGAGTGTCTCACGCCCCTGCCCAGCCCTTGAAACCCAATAACCAAGATCATTCAGCGATGCCTGCGCATCCCCGGAGCTGCCCGGTGCCCATGGACGGGCTGCTGCTCTTGTGGGGCATTGTGCTGGCGGGCAGTGCCCGCTGCCAGGCGGTGCCCGCCGAGCCGGGCGCGCCCTCCTGCCCGCCCCAGTGCCACTGCGAGCAGGATGGCATCGTGCTCTCGGTGGATTGCTCCGAGCTGGGGCTCTCGGAGCTCCCCGCCAGCCTGAGCCCTCTCACCGCCTACCTGTAAGTACAGCCTGACCGAAACCCTCGCTGCTTCTCTTTGCGACGCTTCCCCCGACAGTTTGCAGCTTTCCTCCGCTTTGGAAGCTGGTGCCACATATTCCCGAAATTAAATTTCCTGTGGAAATTAGAAACCAAGCGAAATAACGAGGGAAAAGGCAGCTCTTGGGGCAGGAGCTGCCAGGCTCCCCTCCTCCCGTGCTGTTTGTGCTGCGATGTTCTGCTCGCTCTCCTCCGGGATTGCAGCGCACCCTGAACTGACTTGCCGGGTCGATTTTGATTGTATGAGCACATAATGGAGTGTTTTTACACAGCAATTAGCGCGAACTGCTCTGGGATCCTTCTGTCAAGCATTTCAATAGCTGCAATAACTCAGAGCTTTGCGGGGTTCGGGTTGTGCTGGCCACCAGCAGTGTCCGAGCTGCCTTTTTAAAATGAGTATTAAAGGAAGAGGTCTGGGGGGTTGGTAAGTGTTGTGGTGATTTATGTATTAATTTTATTGAGGAATTATTGATTATCTGAATGTTTCGTGCCCCGAAGGGTTAATTGACAGAGACTGCTGCGTTCATTTCTAGTCCCGAGGTAGTCTCGGTGCAATCATTCTGGTGATGGCTAAGGATCCTGATAAACGGCAGTCGAAAATCTCAGGGTTTAACCGGGAGAGGAAACATCCCTCTCAGGGGGACAGGTTATCCCTGATGCTTTCTGAGTTCTGACCCAGCGCTGCAGCCGCGGCTCTTTGGCAGCGGGCTGGGCAGGAGCGCGGCATTGCCGGCTCGGAATGCTGCCAGGGCAGTGCCAGGGGAAGCCGTGTGTGCCCTCAGGGAGCGCCGGCAGCCGCAGGCAGTGCTGGGCATGGATGTTCATGCTGTGCTCACTGACTGGGGTGGCACACAGACCATGGGGGTGCTTTTCCCCCAGAGACGCAGGTGCTCAGCTGTCAGAGCAGAGCACCCAAACCCGCCCAGGAGGGGATTTTGCACAGCCAGGTGGAAGCTGCGGGTGCTGGGTGAGAGCTGCTGGGTGCCGGTGGTGGGTGCCAGTGCTGGGTGCCAGTGCAAGGTGAGAGCTGTTCTGTTCCTCCCGCTCGCCTGAGGAGCGCAGTCTTGTGCAGCCACTGGATGGCCCGAGCTGTGCTGGGTTAGCTGGGAGGGAAATAAGGCAGGAGAAGGACGATGCTCGCTGGAGACCATGAAAGATGAGAGAAATGTGTCATGCAGGCTGTATTTCCCCCGGGAGAGGGAACCACTAGTGGCATGAGGTGTGAGTGCACAGAACTGTCCCTGGGGCTGGTTTGGAACCGGCTGCCCACGAGTGAGAAGTCACAGGCAAATGTGGGAGAATGCAGAACCTTGCCCACTCCTGTGGGGACAGGGGCAGCCCCCATCGGGCACCGCCTTCACCCTGAGGTGCCGCAGGATGGCACAGGATGGCACCCCGTTCACCCTGGGGTGCCACAGGATGGGGCACGCGTTGGTGCCACTCCTCAGAGAAGGTGCTGCAGGTCATCCCCACGGGGCTGTCCCTTGGGCTGGGAGCTGCACAGCTGTCTCATGAGCCCAGGGACATTCCGGTGTTCCCGGAGCTCAGTGCCGCCGTCACCCTGCCCACGGTGGCTGCAGCAGGGACACGGAGCGCTGGGACACGGAGCGCTGGGACACGGATCCCGTGCATGGACCGGGGGGATGCTCGGAGGTGCTGCCGGCCCGGAGCGGTGCAGCGGGGCGCTGTCACAAATGCTGGATTTCAGCGGGGCTGGACCCTCGGGACAGCGTGGGGCACCCCGCACTTCGGGATGCTGCCGGTGCGGACCCTTGGCCGCGGCCCCGTTCCGGTGTCTGTACCGGCCCCGCTCCCCCATGGGCTGTACCGGACCCGCTCTCTCCGTGTCTGTACCGGCCCCATTCCCGGTGTCTGTACCGCTCCCGGCGTCTGTCCCGGCCCCGCTCTCCGTGTTTCTCCCGTGTCTGGCCCGGCCCCGTTCCCCCATGGGCTGTCCCGGCTCCGTTCCCGTGTCTGTATTCCCCATGTCTGTCCCGGCCCCATTCCCGTGTCTCTTATCTCCCGTGTCCGCGCCGGCCCCGTTCCCCCATGGGCTGTCCCGGCCCGTTCCCGGTGTCCCAGCCCCATTCCCCGTGTCTGTCCTGGCCCCGTTTCCCACGTCTGTCCCGGTGGTGTCGGGGGTGCCTCAGTGTTCCTCCTTCCTCTTTGGGGAAAACCGACCCGTCTGGTGCTTCCCCGCTAACCCTGCCAGGGAGGGAGAGCACCGAACGGATGTGGTGGAGGTGGAGAGTCGGGACGGGCTGGGAATGACTGGAGCAGCCCTGGAGAGCTGGGTTCCTCCCTGCTGCTGTCACTACTGGCAGCGAGTTGTGTGAGATCAGCTCCCCAGGTACCGGTGGGCAGCCAGGGCTGGTTTGTCACAGATTGTCACTGATTTGTCACAAATCAGCATAAATTTTGTAGAAATTATGAATATTGGAGTGAGATACAAGTTCTTCGTGGAAATACAGGCTTGAACTCCCCATTCAGATATGTAAAGAAATGCTGGAGTGCTTGGAGAGCCACGAGGGCTGAAGAGGGAGCCCTGGAAGGGCAGCAGGAGCACGGAGCTGGTGGGCAGCTGCTCACAAACCTTTCCAGCTCCTTTGCTCCGTGCCCTGTGCTGTCAGCAAGCCACCGGCACTGCGAGAGCAGCATTTCCTCCGGAGCAAAAGAAAGGATCAGTAATCACCCTTGATTAGACACTTCCTCACACTAATGAGCTGGTGTCCCTGCCCCATCCTGCCAGTGCCACCTCCCCCTGTGCTGTGTCCCTGCAAGAATCCATCCTTGCTCTCTCCTGCACCTCTCGGAACATGACCCCGATCCCATCCAGCCCAAACCAGGTGTTTTCAGTGTGAAAATTCCATGGCTGATGAAATTGCAGCTGTGGTCCAGGAGAGGGGAGAGATTTCCCCTTTAGCTGAGGTGTCCTGTGTCACCTACCCCATCTCTGTCCCTCAGTGTGTGTCAGAGCTGATCTGGGGCTGCAGCACAGGGGGCTGGAGCTTTTGGGGGCTCCCTGGAAAGAACTGCAGCAAGCTGGGGGTGCAGGAGAGTGGAGCTGCATTGGGGAAGGGTCCTGTGCAGCAGAGAGGCCACTGCACTAAAGGGCTCACAGGAGGATGGGGAAATGGGAAAAACTTCTCTGTGCTTACAATATTGTCATAGCTGGGATCCCTGTCACCACTGCACACCCTGCACGTGAGCTGGAGGAGCAGCCCCACCTCAGATTGCCCAGGGAATCCCAGGGGCTGGTGCAGTTCTGTCCCCATGGCTGTCACCAGGAAGGTGCCTGCATTGGGTGCAGGTGCTCAGGGCAGCCCCTGCCCCAGGAGGGGTGAGGAGCAGCTAATGAGAAAGGAAAAGTGGCAATGATGCAAAATGAACAAGCAAAAATAAAACACCAGCCAAGGGTCTTCTAACGTGAGGCAGCTGGAAATTAACTGTTCCTCCTAGTCACATGGGAATATTTAACATTCAAAATAGGTTCAAAAGCAAAAAAAATTAAAATTTACAGAGTGGACTCTTTAAAAATTAACATCCAAGAGGAAAAATAAAATCAGAAATATTTCACCTGCTCTGTAACAATTTATAATCCTGACCCCCTCAGTCCCATGTACCTGGCTACCAGCCCCTGCAAGGGGGACAGGTGGCAATGCTGGGGTGTAGAAAGGATCTCAATTTGCTGAGGCTGCTCCTTTTTCACAAAGAACCAAAAGACACCGTGTTGGTTGTGCCTGCCAGTCCCCCTAGGGATGTGCTGGCCAGGAAAGAAAGGGAGAATCTGTCTCAGCAGAGAGCACCTTGGGATGGAAAGGCAGCACCAGTGGTGCCATGGCCACGTGTGGACATCAGCTGTTCAGGGAGCACAAACACCCACACCCTGCACAGGTCTAGAGGGATGGGACAGGTTCTTATACCCAGCCACATACATGGGGAGGTACTGGATGGATTGCCCAGATATCCTGGGCTGGAAGACACTTCTGGAGGTCTCTTATCCACATTCTAGTGGGTCCATCTTGTGAGGCTGGTCAGGATCTTGTTCAGCTGGCAAACCTACTGAATAATCTTAGGAATATCTCTAAGACTCCCTCACCTTTTTCTCATTCTTTACCATCCCATGTTTCCTAATATCAAATTGCAAATCCCTATGGTTCTTTTGTGCCCATTACCTCTCATCCTTCCCCTGCAGATCTTGGCTCCAGCTTCTCTACACCCCTTCCAGTCAATAGTTAAAGAGAGCAGTAACACTCTAACTATTGCTCCTGGTTTTGTGAGGACCGATCAAATCTCTCGGTGTGAGCAGTGTGTGGGACAGAGTGGGGCAGAGTGGGGATGTCTTGGCTTGGAAAGCCAGGAGTCTGCTAAGGAAGGCAGAAGCCTCCTCTGAAATGGAAAATGCAAACCCCCTCCCTCTGAATTGCTATCAATTTTAAATTAAGGAGCTCTCAGGCAAAAATATGGGAGCAGGAAATAACAGTCCTTTAGTAGGGAAGAAAATAAAAGGATAAAATAAACAATGCAGTAAATCAAAACAACACTGCCAGAGTCAGAACCCAACCTGACACCCTGTGGGTCAGGCTGTTAGCAGCAGTCCCATTGGAATTGTGGCTCAGCCCTCCTGCAGTGTCAGGGCTGGTTCTGCTGGAGCAGGGATCCTGGAGAAAGGTGCAGTCTCTGCCTCTGAAGATCCAGGGGAAGAAGAGGCAGCTGCTGTTCCTCTGGGCAATCCAGTGGATAAGCTGTGCTGGTGTTCCAGAATCTCCAGATTATATCTGGGTAGGAATGCTTGGCTCCTCCCTCTGGGCTCCCATCTCCCAATGGGATGCTGTAGCTCTTATCAGCCATGCAGGACATTCAGTAGCTGTTATCAGCAGATAATCATTATTATAATATTATCTCTCCCTGGAGGGAGGAGTGATTGTGGAAGAGATAAGGAAAACTGCCCACTGAACAGAAACCAGCTGCCATAAAATGGCACATGGAATCCAATCTGCTTGGCAATCCAGGACAGGGGAGCACAGCCCTGTAGCAGAGGGGAAGGCAGATACTGCAGGGGGAGAGATGAGGGGCATCTCATCTCAAACCTGGAGGGTGCCACACACCAGAAGCCCCATGGCTCAAAGCTCAGCTGGAGGAGCCATCCCCCCCTTCCTGGGGTCTCAGGTTTCCTCAGCTCCACGGAAGGGTCAGGCAGTTCTGCTGCTCTGTGCCCATCCCCAGAAACACCAGTGCCTGCTGTGATCCTGGCCCTGCACACCTTGCTGTGGAGCCAGGCGCAGCCTGCAGAGCTTTCTGTGTCCTGGGAAACCAGCAGGGACCTGGGGCAGGACACAGCTGATGGGGCTGCCAGGCTGGGGCAGGACACAGCTGATGGGGCTGCCAGGCTGCTGCTGCCACACCTGGAGCTGGGGGAGGGAAAAGCAGCAGGTCCTGGCTGCTCCCAGACATCACCAAGCATCTTGTGGTGCTCCTCACTCCCCACACTCTTTTACCTTGAGGAGAATGGGACCAGGAGCCTTCAGGGCTGTTCTGACCTTGCAGAGACATTTTGAGACCCTGTCTGGAATTTAGCATCTCCCTGCGAGGCTGGGGCCCTGCTTCACCCTCTGAGGGCATCTCCTCTGAGCTGCCATCTGGAATCAGGTGCCCCAGAGCCCTGACAGGGATGTGCAGGAGACAGGGATGCTTTGAAGCTGAGAAACACTTCCCGTGTCATACAGTGCTGGGTCCAGCACAGGGAAAGGTGCCTTTTTCTTGATATTTGCATTTCCCAAAGGGCCACAGAGCAGCAGGCGGGTGAGGCAGCAGGATTGCAGGCTCACACACAGCTGGTGCCTGCAGCAGCACAGCAGCAGAGCTGAAGGAGCTCCCCCCAGCCCAAGCCCCTCCCCATGTGCAACATCTGCCCCTTGCAGCCCCCTCTGTGGTAGGGACAGCCACCAGAGCCCCCCAGCATGGGGAGCACCCAGGAGCTGCCCCAGGAGCTGGCACAGCAGGATGTGGGGCTCCCCTGGGGAAGCCTGGGCAGGCAGGACAGCCCTGGAGGGTGCTGGGGCTGAAGGGGTGATTAAAGCTCCCTGGGGTTCCCTGCAGGGGTGACAGGGACCCCTGTGTGCCTTTGGGACACTCACACACCCTAGGGAGAAAAAGGGAGCAGCCAAAATGCAGAGAGCACAAAATCCCAACGCAAAGTGTAAATTAAATCCTTCCTGGGGCCAGTGCTGCCCTCCTGCCCCAGGTGATTGTGTACAGACCAGTGAGCCACCATCCTGTGCCCGATGCTTGCTCAGTGCCAGGGCCTATCTACAGCTCCTTTTTCATGCCAAGGTCACCACAGGAGCCCCAGGTTGCAGCAGGACCCATCCAAACACACCACCAAACACACCACAGAGGCACAGACTCACTCCCAGACCCTCCCACTTCTCAGGCCACAATGCAGCCCAGGACTAACAAATGCTGCTACAGCTGGCACCAGACTGGGGCTGCTCTCTGCCTGACTGCCTTCTTGCTGGCACACTGATAGGAAGAACCATTCCTGCCCTGTTGTGTCAGTTTGAAAAGCCAGGTGTCTGCTAAGGAGGGCAGGAGCCTCCCTTGAAATGGAAAATGTAAACCCCCTGCCTCCAAATTATTATAATTTGGAAATTAAGGGGCTCTCAGGCAAAGAAAAGGGAATAGGAATTACAGTTCTTTATTAGAGAAGAAAATAAAAAAGATTTTAAAATTAAGTAAAAAAACACTGCCAGAGTCAGAGCAGTCCCTGTCCCCCTGTGTGTCAGGGCGGTGTCCCAGCCCCATCCCATGGGGGCTCAGCCCTCCTGCAGTGCCAGCTGTGGCTCTGCTGCAGCAGGGATCCTGCACAAGGGGGGAGTTTTCCTCTGCAGCTCCAGGGCTGCTGCAGATGGGCCTGGGCTCCCTCTGGCCATGCGGGGCAGCAGAAAGCTGCTCCTCTGGCAATGCAGGGGGCAAAGGCTGCTGTGCTGTGCCAGGCTCAGATTGAATCCAGGGAGGAATGCTTGGCTCCTCCCCTGGGCGGAGCATCTCCCCATGGGATGGTGGGATTGGATCAGCCCTGCAGGGACACTCAGTGGCCATGGACAGCAGATTATTAATAATTAATGGCCCATTAACAGAAGATAATTAATAATTAATAGCCCATTAACAGAGGATATTTCCTGGAGGGAGGATTGGCTGTGGGAGAGATAAAGAAAACTGCCCCATGAACAGAAGGGAATGGCCCCAGCTTTGACAGATGGTGATAGGATTCACACTTATCTTGCAATCCAGGATGCCTGTACTGTCCAAAGCCCACAATCTCCTCCCTGGGAATGACTGGGAGAAAGGAAACCAAAACAGGAATGATGGGAAATGTTTATGGGCTTGGGGTTGTGGATGAAGGAGATAAAGCTAGTGAGGGGCACTTGAAGAGCTGGGCTCTGCACACTGCAGTGCATTCACAGGTTTATATGCACCATTTATCAGCTTTGAGGAGTTTTTTTTCCCCACACCTGAAATATCAAGACTAAGAAGGGTTTCCTGCCTTCAGGGATTTGGGTTCCTTCAAAGGGACTCTACAGAGTCCATCTGCTGATTCCATACAGGCACTCCAAGGGACACAGGTGTGCTCTGCATCCTTGCCAGCAGCAGCCCAAAGACTTTAGGGGCAGGCAAGGATTCAACTCCCTTTGCCCAGCACCTCAGTCACAGCCTCAGGCTGTCCTGTGGGTGACAGTGGCTTTTTGCTGTGAGTGCCCCAAGGGTGAGCATCTCTCCCAGCACTGCTGCCAATGGCACTTTGGGACACCCAAATGGGCTGGTCCAAACCAAGGACTGACTTCAGGGAGAGCTGCTGGCACTGAATCCAGGGCTCTGGCTGGTATTTCCCTCTGGAGCATGGAGATGGGCACTAACCACAAACAGGAATTCCTGTCCTGTTCTCCCCAGCCTGCAAGGAGGAGAAAACCAAACTGAGAAAATCTGGGACCAGGCACAGCTTGTGAGAGAACCTGAACAGCACCAAGGGAACAGCACAGCTCCTCAGCAAGTGATTCCAAATGTTCTTTTGTGTCCCCTGGGCAAGGTGGAGCTCCTGGGCCAGCAGGAGCTGAAATGCCCTGGTCCCCTGGCAGTGCTCAGTGTGCCTTCATCCCTGCACTGAGGATGATGAGCATGATTCTGCAGATGCTTTGTGGCTGTGTGTCTGGACTCCAGGCTCAGGGCAGTGCAAAGACGCCAAACTCCTCAGCAAGCAGACAAAATAGTGGTGAGGGAGCCCAGCTCAGGAGGGCTGGAGGGAGTGAGGGGTGGGTGGGAGTGCTCAGGGCAAAGCCAGAATTGCAGGACCATTAATCACAGAGCACCAGAACAGTCTGGGTTGGAAGGGACCTCAAAGATCATCTCATTCCATCTTCCACCATCCAACCTGACCCCAAACACTTCCAGGGATGGGGCAGCTACAGATCCTTTGGGCACCCTGTGCCAGGGCCTCCCCAGCCCTCACAGGGAAGAATTTCTTATGAACATAAAATCTAAAGGTGCCCTCTGTCTGTGGGAAGCCATTCTCCCTTATCCTGTCACTATCTGCCCATGTAAAAGTTGCTCTCCCTCTTTTCTTTAGGCCCCTTTAGGCACTGGAAGGGGCTCTGAGGTCTCCCCAGAGCTGCTTTTCTCCAGGCCAAGCCCCAGAGCTCTCAGCATGCCTTAATAGTGAAGTCAGTCCTGGAGCAGCCTGAGGAGCATGTTTGGTGGGATGGTTTTCCAAGCAATATCTCATTTAATTGAAAAGGAAAAGCTTAATGAAAATGGACAGTGTTCATGGGGCTGTAAATGGTAGAAATGTAGTAACAAGTTCAGTCAGGAGAGATCATTTCAATGTTTTCATTTCATGGTGTCTTTCTAAAAAAGAGTTTCCATTTACATATTTTCACCTGCTGGTGTTACATTTACCCATAGGGCATTTAATATTCACATTGCAGGACTTCAAGACTACCAAATCAAAACATTTTGCTGTTTTTAAAACACAGGGTTGTTTTTTTTTTTTTGTCCTATGCTAAATATTGACATGCTGACTCTTTGTTCTAGGCCCAAGGGAAAGGAAGTTCAGAAGTCTCTGAATTTCCAATGAGTTTCATGACATCTCTTCCAATTTCCTCCTGCTGCTTCATCTCCCAGGCGCCTTTTCTGCCACAGGCTCTGCTCCCTTCTGCTCTGGATGCCACGAGGTTTGGGTCCAGCAGTGTTCCCTTTACCTGGCTGCTGTTTGCCCAGTGTGGGTAGGGTCAGGATTATTGGGATGCTGGGGAGGAAACTGGTCCATGAACAAGGGGTGTGTCACAGACATCTTTTATGGAAAATCCTTTCTTTAGGACTTTTCCTCTTGAGAAGCTGAGAGACCTCAGGAACAAAACGTAAACAATGGTTATCTGCTGCTGTGGAATGCAACAGGTGCATCTGTGATTGGTCTCATGTGGTTGTGTCTAATTAATGGCCAATCACAGTCAGCTGGCTCAGACTCTCTGAGACACAAGCTTTTGTTATCATTCCATTCTTTTGCTATTCTCAACTAGCCTTCTGATGAAATTCTTTCTTCTATTGTTTTAGTATAGTTTTAATATATATCATAAAATAATAAATCAAGCCTTCTGAAACAAGGAGTCAGATCCTCATCTCTTCCCTCATCCTCAGACCCCTGTGAACACGGGCACAGGGGTGCATCCCTCAAGTCCTTCCAGCTACAACAGGCAGTGCTGCAGGTGACAATGCAGGTGACAATGCAGGTGACAAGGGCTGTGCCTACAGTGCCATCACACCTGAGACCTCCCCAGGATCCCAGTTCCAAAGCAAAGAGGCTTCTCTTGCAGTGCTGGTTGAAGAGGTGATGAGCATCTGGATGTGGGCAGATCTCTGACTCTTGATGGGGACACTTTCAGATACCACAGAATTCTGGAATCTCCTGAGCCAATGAATAGGACAAATAGGAGGTTGGCAATGATTAGGATGAATATGGCAATTAGGAAGAGTATTAGGTAGGTGAAAAATTTTGTAATATAAGAGTCTGAGGCCATATATCATGTTGCAAATTGTAGGATAGATCATGGTATCAACAGTGCAATGGGGAAGAAGGTAAGGGACTAGAAGTCTATTTTTAGCCTGATGGGGATTTTGAAGTTTATAATGAATTTTCATTCTCAGAAGGAGGTGAGGCTTTCTGTTCCAGAGTGGATGTAGATTGCTATTTGGATTAGGCTGATCAAGAATGAAGGGACCCACGAGAGTGGCTGAATTCAACTTCTGAATGAGGGGAGATGCAGGATGGCTCTGCCCCATCCCAAAGCCGGCAGCCAGTGCCCAGGCCACCCTGCAGGAGGGGCAGCATCCCATAACCAGCGGCTGGTGCCCAGGTCACCCTGGGATGGAGGAGTCGGGGATGAATGGAGGAGCCAGGGGATGGAGGAACCGGGGGATGGAAGAGCCGGGGATGGAGGAGCTGAGGGATGGAGGAGCCGGGGATGGATGAACCGGGGGACGGATGAACCGGGGATGGAGGGATGGAGGAGCCGGGGATGGAGGAACCCCGGATGGAGAAGCTGAGGGATGGAGGAGCCGGGGGATGGAGGCATGGGAAAGCCGGGGGATGGAAGGACCTGTAGGTGTCCGGCCCCAAGCCGTGGGCTCCAGCCCGCCCAGCCCCATGCCACTCTTCCTCTCCTGCACCGCCCGCTCCCCGCAAGGTCCTTGCAGCTCAAAGCCTCCCTCGCTCCCCCCACTCCCTGCCCGCCCCTCGGGCTAAGCGATGTGCCACAGCCTCCCCTCTCTCCCGCCCTTTCTTGAAGAATAACCTCATAAATCTGCCCGGGGCAACGCAAACACTGAGCTCATGGCCCTTAGATGTGTGTGGGAGGAGCTCTCGCCGGCGATTAAAGCAGTTGAAGGTTTGCTTTGAAAAGCGCTTTGATTCTGCTGGGGGCTCCGGTGCCAAAGGCAGCGCTGGGGCTGCGAACGCCGCTCCCCCCCCGCACCTGCCTGGGTCAGGGAGCAGCGGCGGCCCGGGGGAGGAACGGGGGGGACCGGGAGTACAGGGACCCCTCGGGGAGCACAGGGACCCCTCTGAGAATGGGGGAGCCCAGGGACCCCTCTGGGGAGCCCAAGGACCTTCTGAGAGTGAGAGGAGCTGAGGGACACCTCGGGGAACAGGGGTGGGCCCAGGGACCCCTCGGGGAGCAGGGGGAGCCCAGGGACCCCTCGGGGAACAGGGAGAGCCCAGGGACCCCTTTGGGAAAGGGGGGAGCGCAGGGACCCCTCTGGGGTGCAGGGAGAGCCCAGGGACCACTCTAGGGAGCAGGGGGAGCAGAGCATTCCCGGCTCAGCACCGGGAGCCCAGGGACCCCTCTGGGGAGCCCAGGGGCCCCTCTGGGAGTGGGGGGAGCCCAGGGACTCCTCTGGGGAGCTGAGAGACCCCTGTGGGGTGCAGCGGGAGCAGAGCACTCCTTGAGCCCAGGGATCCCTCTGGGAACAGATGCATCCTCTGCCCACGGCAGGGCAGTGCCCGGGACACGCACACCCAGCCGGGGTGTGGAATGGCTCCCTGCCTCTGGAACTCGCTGCTGCTCCTCAGGTCCTGCCCCAGGGGCTGGGCTGGGCTCAGGGACGGGGTCCTGCCCCTGGGACAGGGACCAAAGGGACAGGAGAGGAGTCAGGACAGGGATCAGCAAGCAGCGCTCTGAAAAGGGGTGGGAAGGGAGAGGGCAGGGCTGGGAGGGGATGGCATGAGTTTGGTAGGAGCAGGAAAGACAGCAGGAAAGGTTTTTGTGAGGAGCAGCAGGACCAAGGACAAATGTCCTGCCAGGCTGCAGCCCGTGGGGAGGCAGGAGCTGTGCCAGAACGCAGAGCAGGGGCAGGATCCAGGGAAGCTCAAGTGATGCCTCCAGTCCTGCAGGGAATCATCAAGGACCCAAAAAGAGCTCATGTAAAACCATTCCCAGCTGCAGCAGGCTTTGCTGTCAGGGATGAAGGAGGGCAGCTCCCAATCTCCTCCCCTCCATGGATGGACAGGTCTCTCAGGCTATCCACAGCCCTCTGTCTCCCTTTGCCTTGTTTGCAGCCTTCCTGTGGCAGTTTCAAGGCCTTTGAAGGATTTGCAAATGAAAAGCAGTGCCCATGGGAGTGGAGCAGTGGAACACACCTGTAAGGGCAGGACATGCTCTAGGGACAGGCTGTCTGTTCTGGTGAGCAGCCACAGGCCCCACTACAAAGAGAGCCCGGGAGACAGGATGGTTTCCAGCTCTGAACATCCCCGTGGGGCTCCAATTAGGAACATTCCCTTGCTTCAAAGGGAGGGTGAAGCCCAAGCACCACGTGTCATCCCATCAGATGTGCCACGGTGGGAACCACAGGGCTGCAAGGGAGCAGAAATTTGGCAGGGAGGCCAGGGACAGGCAGGCATGGTGCTGCCCTACACCCAGGCTGAAAGGTTTGCTGAGGTGACACTGAGCCCTGAAGGCCATTTGGGACATTCCCCCTTGTCTTGGTTTGGAAAGACAGGAGTCTGCTAAGGAAGGCAGGAGCCTCCCCTGAAATGGAGAATGTAAACCCTCCCCACCCCTCTGAATTGCTATAAATTTTAAATTAAGGGGCTGTCAGGCAAAAATATGGGAGCAGGAAATAACAGTTCTTTAATAGGGAAGGAAAAAAATAAAAGGATAAAATAAACAATGCAGTACACTAGAACAACACTGACAGAGTCAGAACCCAGCCTGACACCCTGTGGGTCAGGCTGCTGGCAGCAGTCCCATTGGAATTGTGGCTCAGCCCTCCTGCAGTGTCAGGGCTGGTTCTGCTGGAGCAGGGATCCTGGAGAAAGGTGCAGTCTCTGCCTCTGAAGATCCAGGGGAAGAAGAGGCAGCTGCTGTTCCTCTGGGCAATCCAGTGCAGAAGCTGTGCTGGTGTTCCAGAATCTCCAGATTATATCTGGGTAGGAATGCTTGGCTCCTCCCTCTGGGCTCCCATCTCCCAATGGGATGCTGTAGTTCTTATCAGCCATGCAGTGACATTCAATAGCTGTTATCAGCAATGTCCCCTCCTGAGGGAGGAGTGATTGTGGCCACTCAGAGAGAGATAAGGCAAACTGCCCACTTGACAGAAGATAATCTGCCACACAGATGGTAACAGAATACACCTTGCCTTGCAGTTTGGAACTCCCCTGCCTGTGCCACCTCCCAGTGCTGACTGTGCCAGCATGGAGAATGGGGGCTGTGGCAGTGTGACATGCGGCAGCACAGGGATCTCAGGGACTTGCAGGGTCAGAAGGCACAAGTCACCTCCCCAGGGATGTCACCTGATGTGGGGATGGCTCTGGGTATAATTGTGTCTTGAAATTTCAAGAGAAGTCACAATTGTGGGTATTTCTCAGCCTCAGTAAAGCAAATATTCATCTTTGCATGAAACCTGCAGGAAAGACATTTGCACCTTTAGATAGAAAGTCATCTTCTGTCTTTCCCTGAGGATGCAAGAAAAAATTCTAGTCGCAGGAAACAATCTCTGCAGTTCTGCTTTGTCCCTGGTTCTGCGTCCCTGAAAGTGTCCCCCTGCACCAGCCCCTCAGGGCTTGGGGGCTGAGAAAGGAAACAGCCATGTGAGCATTTCATCTTGGAATGACAGAATGGGTTGGAAAGAAATGGAATGCTCATCCTGTTCCACCTGCCTGCCATGGCAGGGACACCTTCCACTATCCCAGGTTGCTCCCAGCCTTGTGCAGCCTGGTCTTGGACACTTCAGGGATCCAGGGGCACCCACAGCTGCTCTGGGCACCCTCACAGGGAACAATACCTTCCCAATATCCCACTATCTCTGGCAGTGGGAAGCCATTCCCCCTTGTCCTATCATTCCAGGCCCTTGTCCCCAGTCCCTCTCCATCTCCCTTGGAGCCCCTGTAGGCACTGAAGGGTCTCTGAGCTGTCTCTGGAGCCTTCTCCAGGTGAACACCCCCAGTTCCCCAGCCTGGCTGCAGAGCAGGGGGCTCCAGCCCTGTCAGCAGCTCTCAGAGCCTCCCCTGCCCTCCCCAGCAGCTCTGGCTCGCCCTGGCTCAGGCACAGCCAGGAATTCTGTGCTGCTCGTGCTCAGCTGGCTGCTCCCAGGGAAGGACGAGATGCAGATCCACAGAGCTGCTCTCTGGATCTCTTCTCCTGGGCACAGGGCTGGCAGTGGTCAGATCATCCCAAAACTGGAAGGTCTCCTCATCTACCACAGGACAGAGATGCACCTTTAAGCTCAGGTGTGTGAGCAAAGGCACCACAGCCAGGACAGGACCCTGATCAGAGGTGCAGGTGAGGTTTGAGTGCTGCCCTGATTTCCTGTGGCAGTGTGCTCCATGGATTGATGAGGTCCTGTTGCACAGATGTGTTTGATGGTGTTCCCTGTGTGTCACTAGAGGACATGAAATAACACAATGCACACACGCTGTTGTTTTCAAGGTAAAAAGGGACGTTTATTTTCTGACTCTAACATTTATAGATTTCTAAAAGTGACAGTAGATTAGAAAGTGAAGGTGCTGCCTCTCCAGTGACACTGAACAAAAGCCAGGACAAGACCCTGATCAGAGGTGCAGGTGAGGTTTGTGTGCTGCCCTGATTTGCTGTGGCAGTGTGCTCCATGGATTGATGAGGTCCTGTTGCACAGGGATGTTTGATGTGTGCCCTGGTGCTCCATGTGTGTCACTATAGGACACAAAAAAATGCACACATTATTGTGTTTGTTGTTTTCAAGGTAAAAAGGGAAGTTTAATTTCTGTCTCTAACATTTATAGATTTCTAAAAGTGACAGTAGGTTAGAAAGTGAAAGTGCTACCTCTCCAATGACATTAAACAAACAGTCTATCAAATTTCTCTTCTTTCATAAAAGAATACAAAACAATAAGTTATTTACAGAAAGTTTGTTACAAAAATGTAAACATCAGAAAGCTTAAAAAATCTTTAAAAATTAAAGCAACGCCTGTGGGGCTTTCTAGAGCATGGAGCAGCCCTCCTTTACCTGCTGAGTGTAACTTCTCTGCAGCTCAGGGCCAGGCAGCAGGTTCCTGTGCTGCAGGTTGTGTTTGCAGCTGCTCCTGTGCAGGGAAGTGCCTGCCAGTTCAGGCATTGTTGTGCTTTCATGTGGTGTAAGACAGCAGAAGATTTATTAGTGACAAAAGCATGAATGCTGGAAGCTGTGATTTATTGAAGAAGGGGGAGAGGAAATGCGCAGCAGCCCATGCTGGTTAGTGTGGTGTGTCTGAGGTGAGCTGTGAAAACCGCCCTGCTCCTCCATGGAGAGCTCTGGGGAGACTGTGGGGTGCACACAGTCCCCTTCAGGGGAGATCTAACAGCTCACAGATACTCTGGGGAAAGGGTTTCTCCTGGTGAATGTCAGAACTCAGTGCATCCCTCTGGGTGTCCAGAGTTCCCCAGGACCCCGCTGTGGGGCTCTGAGACCCTGGCACACAGCCCAGAGCACCTGGGGATTTGATTATGACCCCTGGAGCAAATTGCCAACTTTGTATGAGGACCTGAAAGTCACAGAAGTTTGAACAGTATAATAATAAAATGATCACAGGGTGAAAATGTAGATGTTAGGAATTTTGGTATGGGGGTTTTGGGGACAAGATGGAGGAACCTGGGCGTGTCCAGCCTTTCTTCTTCTTCTTCTTCTTGGTCTCCATTTTCTGCAGTGATGTTGGCACTTTGGGATTGGTTTAGAATAGGAGCTCACTGTCTAACATAAGTGATAGTTATTGGGAATTAAGTGTAAATATGTTATATGTAGTTTATAGTATCAAAGGACAACACAGAGTGCCTGTGGCTGCCCTGCTGAGCAGACCTCGGCTGGGCAGAAAGAAAATTTTATAGATAAGAATTAATAAACAGCCTCAAGACTGAAAAGTGAGGAGTCCAGACTTGTTCTTCAGTTGCACGGGCCGAAGCAGAGACACCCTGCACATCTCAGGGCAGCAATTATCAACCAAAATCCGAGAGATGAAGGTACACAAGGACTCAGAACTTTGGAGACAGGTGTGCCACAAGCTTGTGTGATACAGCTGGGAGACACAAAGGACAGTGCAGCATGAGGAACAGGTCTCCAGCTCTGTCCCAGCCTTGTGGTTGACCCCAAAACCTTTTTCTTTTCCTGTGCCTCAGTCTCCCATCTTTAAAGCACTACCAACAACTCCTTCCCAATGTGATTTGAAATCAATTGCTCTAACCAGTGCTCTGGAAAAGTTGGAGACTCTCTCCACTTTCCAGCCACATGTCCAGACCTCTCAAGCTAAAATACATTTTAGAAGTTTATTAAAAAGTTCTTGAGCTTTCCATTTGTTCAGCCACAACACCAAGAGAAAAGCAGCACTGAACTCTCAGATTCAGTGGCTCCTTTCATGTGCACTGACCTCATCACTGACGGAGCAGCCACAAGTCAGAGCAGCTGCTCAGAAACTCCTCACAGCCAAGGCAGCAGCTCAGAGCAGGGAGAGCAGCTCTCAGAGGTGCTGTAAAGCCCAGTTCTGTTTTCTGTAGGAAGCTCCCTTATTGCAGCACAATTCCTCCTGAATGGATGGGGTAAATAGCAGCTGGTGCAGCTCTTTGCTAAGGAGGGAAAAGGCTGGCTTGGGTTAAACAAGTAGGGATGTTCTCTTCAGGTTTCCCAAGCAATTAAAACTAAACCAAACCAAAACACAGCAAGTTTTCTCTGAATATCCCCAAACCATTTTGCTTTGACCCAAACCAGAGTACTTTTCTTTTTTGAGTCATCTTTGAACCCTTTAAAAAAAAGGTCTTACAATGAAAAATGCCACCATTTCTCACAGCCTCACTGATATTTTTAGTGGAACACAATTTTTCTGTGAACTTACTTTTGACCAAAGTGCTGTGGGCTCTGCCTTTGCTGGAAGTCACAGTCATCCAGATGAGCTTGTGCTGTCATTTGCTTTTCCTTTCAACAACTTTTCTGTCTTTCCCCCTCCCACTGCACAGACACAAAGGTCCCATGGGAGCATCACCCTCATCCCAGGGCTGTGCTGAGTTCCCAGGGACACTAAAGAGGGGCTGGGAGAGGGAAGGGAAGAACCCATGAAGGCTCTTTTTAGCTTCAGAGAGCTCCTCTGACTACCTCTGGCTACTGCCAAGGCACCTTTGAAACACCTTTGAAACATCTCCAGCATGTTGGGCACCATGACTGGGCTGCAGGGGAAATCCACATTCCCTTTGAAGTCTGGATACTTGAACAGTCTTAGAATTATAGGGCTGTAATGTGCAGGAATGTGTGGGGCTGTAATTGTGACTTAGATCCTTGGATGAAAGGTGCTATGTACATACAAAAGGTATTATCATTATTGCTACTATTATTACGATTATTATTACTATTATTATTGCTATTATTATTATTATAGGCCTGCAATATGTGGATTGGAGATGAAAGTAGCACCAAAAGATCCTGAAATACAAGATGTGTCTTAAGGAAATTTCAGCTTGGAGTTGGGTTTTGTCTACACAGGAAAAGTGGAGCTGACTGGCTCTGCTGCACTGACAGCTCTGGGGTTTGATGGAAGAACTCTTTTATGCAGCCATAATCCCCAAATGTGAGTTCCTCTGGCCTTTGGAAGGGTGTCTCCAGTAGCAACAATTCCAGAGCAGTTTTAGTATAAAAAGTGAAATCAGAAATTTTCAGCATTCTTTACGAGACACCCTGATTGCTCTGTAGACATCACAAAATCAGTCCCTGGTGTTTGGGGCATTTGCTGTGAGGAGTTTGGGAGCTGTTGTCCTCACAGGCCTCAGTGTCAGCTCCTTATCTCCTTCTCTGCCTCTGTCAGGGTCAGGATTGAAAGCACTCAGGACACTATTTTGTGTTTGGGCTCAAATGTTTATTATTTCTTATCTATATAACAGTCCCACAAGTTGTGAGTTCTACGGCATTCTACTAACAAGCTACAGAATGGCTAACTGTCTTTCTCTACACGGTCTTTTAAGTAAAAAATGTCCAATTAAGAAATGACACCTAAATTATTTTTACTTTTAACCCAGTAACTAATCACCCAAAGTTGGCAATGCAGGCTTTTCTGTCCAATTACATAATACCACTCAAACCCATGGAGAAGAAGGTGAAGAAGGATCAGCCACCACCCTAAAACCTCCATCTTGCCTTATATATATTACTATAAATTAAAACCTTAAACTAAATTTTCCACCCTGTGATATTACATACCTCTATTCAAACTCCACACTCACAATCCCAGTTCTATCAATCAATTTTGGGAGCCTTCTCCATGGCCTCAGGTCAAAGCAGTGTTCTCTTGGGGGTCAGTGTCTGCCAGCAGAGAAAGTTTAAAATTCTCAGTGACCAGGGTTGAACAGCTCAGAGGCCGCAGTGGAGGCTGGGGCAGCTCCTGGTGTCGCTGGGTGTGGAGAGAGCTCCTGTGCCCTGCTCCTCCTGCAGTGCAGCAGGGCTGGGCCCAGAGCCGTGTCCTGCCCTCTCCAGCCTCTTCCAGCACTCACTGCCAGGGCAGACTGGATGCAGCACCTGGAGAATCACAGAATCACAACGTTGGAAGAGAATTTCAGGATCACTGAGTCCAACCCAGCCCCAACACCTCAACTCAACCCTGGCACCCAGCGCCACATCCAGGCTTTGTTAAACACCCCCAGGGATGGGGACTGCACCACCTCCCTGGGCAGCCATTCCAGAACTTTATCACTCTTTCCATGAAACACCTTTTCCTGATTTCCAACCTGTATTTCCCTTGGTGCAGCTTGAGGCTGTGTGCTCTGGTTGTGTCAGTGCTGCTGCAGAAAGAGCCCAGCCCCAGCTGAGCACAGGCACCTTTCAGGAGCTGTGCAGGGTGGTGAGGGCACCCCTGAGTCTCCTTTTCTCCAGGCTGAGCACCCCCAGCTCCCTCAGGGGCTGCTCACAGGGTTTGTGTTCCCAGCCCCTCTCCAGCCTCTGGACGTACTCAAGTGTCCCAATGTCCTTCCCAAGCTGAGGGGCCAGAACTGGACACAGCACTCCAGGTGTGCCCTCACCAGTGCTGAGTAGAGAGGGAGAATGACCTCCCTGCTCCTGCTGGCCACACCATTCCTGATCCAGGACCAGCTTCATTCTTAATGCACCGTGGATCTGCACAGCCTTCGCCATCAACTGCTTTTTGGTCCTGCCCCATTCTCATTAACAGGGGCCATAAGTGAGGCCAGGCACTGGAGGGGACTCCCCGGGACAATCTTGTGGGGATTCTCTCCTGTCACAGGCTCTGCAGAGCATCAGGTTTCACTTTCTACCTGAACCACAATACCTGACTCACATTGGGGAGCGGGGGAGGATGAGTCAGGTCCATCCACAGCAGTTTTTCCATGGCTAAACTCCCACAAGAGCGACCTGGCTCCTCGCAGGAAGAGTAGCACCAAAAGATCCTGAAATACAATATGTGTCTTAAGGAAATTTCAGCTTGGAGTTGGGTTTTGTCTACCCAGGAAAAGTGGAGCTGACTGGCTCTGCTGCACTGACAGCTCTGGGGTTTGATGGAAGAGCTGGGTCGTGGGGGTCCAGCAGTGCCAGGGAGCAGATTATCATGGCAACAGTGCCCTGAATGGGGAATAATTGCCATTATTCATGCTAATGAGTCATAAGCATTGACTCCACGATTGCAGAAGGCTGATCAATTGCTTTATTAAGCTATACTATATTATATTATACTATTAAGAAGAACTCCTGTATGCAGGCATGATTCCCAAATCCAAGTTCCTCTGGCCTTTGGAAGGGTGAGATGGATAAACCCAGGGAACCTTCCTCACAGGAGGTTCAGCCCTGCAGCCCTTCCCAATCTCAGTGACCAGCAGAGCTTTTCCAGCAGCTCCAGGAGCACTGGTGCCTCCAGGGGCTCTGGCAGCAGTGGGTGCTGGGCAGGGGAGATCCTCACCAGGCACTGGACAGCAGAGGAAAGGCTGTTCCCTGTGTGTGGGTCTTGGGTTTTGTGTTGCTGAAATGGCTCCTGAGGTATTGAAGTCTTTTTTTTCCCAGCTCTACAACCAAAAAAGTCAAGATTCCTCGATTCTGCTTTTTAAGGTTTATTTTCCCTTATCCATTCCATTCTTTCTCTGACCTGCTGAGATCTGTCCAGCAGGTTGGGTTGTGGCACAGTGACTGCCCTTGGAGTGGTGTTAGTTTTTCATAACAAGATCTACATGTACTTTATTTACAATAATATTCCAATGCCTGTCACTTATGTTAGACAGTCTGTCTCTACTCTAAACCAATCCAGAAGTGTCACCATCACTGCAAAAAATGGAGGACAACAAGAAGAAGGACAGGACATGCCCATGCTCCTCCATCTTGCCTCTTGAACCCCCCTTCTAAATCCCCAAAATTCTACTTTTTCACCCTGTGACAAATTAACTATTATTTTCTTCAAACTCTTGTGGCTTGTAAATCTTCACACAAAGTTGGTAATTGTTTCCATGGGCTAAAATTGAATGCTCAGGTGTCTTTGACTCCGTGCCAAGGTCTCCGAGCCCCTTGCAGGGTCTTGAGCCATCCAGGGCAGCCAGAGGAATGTCCTGGGTTCCAACACATGGGGACACCCACCCAAGGATAACACAAAGCAAGAACTCTGATGCCTTGTGGCTTCATGGTGACACCACAGAGTCTGCCAGCTCTCTGCTCAGGAGCAGAGGTGGCTGAGAGGAGCCAGCTCCCAGCATCCCTGACACAGCCTGGCCTCCCGAGGGGCTCCAGCACTGCCAGACCACGGCTGGGCTCGGCTGGAGAGCCCCTCAGCCCAAATCCCTGCAGGCATCTCCTGGTGAGGAATGCAGCTGGGATCCATCTCCCACCTTGGGCTGCGAGCCCCAGTGAGCAACGAGTGCCAAACAGTAATCCCGTCTCAGGATTTTGGTTGATAATTGCTGCCCCAAGATGTGCAGGATGTCTCTGCTTCAGCCCACGCATCCAAAGAACGAGCCTGGACTCTTCACTTTTCGATCTTAAAGTTGTTTATTAATTCTTGTCTATAAAATTTTCTTTCTGCCCAGCCAAGATCTGCTCAGCAGGGCAGCCACAGGCACTCTGTGTTGTCCTTTGATACTATAAACTACATATAACATATTTACACTTAATTCCCAATACACATCACCTATGTTAGACAGTGCACTTCTATTCTAAACTAATCCCAACGTGCCAACATCACTGCAGGAAATGGAGACCAAGAAGAAGAAGAAGAAAGGCTGGACACGCCCAAGTTCCTCCATCTTGTCCCCATAATCCCCATACCAAAAACCCCAAAATCTATATCTTCACCCTGCAAATATTCTGTTATTACACCATTCAAACCTGTGTGATTTTCAGGTCCTCATACAAAGCTGGCAATTTGCTCCAGGGGTCAAAATCAAATCCCCAGGTGCTCTGGGCTGTGTGCCAGGGTCTCTGAGCCCCCCAGTGGGGTCCTCAGCAACTCTGGACACCGAGAGGGATGCACTGAGCTCTGACAATCCCAACTCCCTCTGGGCTAATTTGCTCGATGCTGTGGTGTGTTCTTAAGTTCGTTAGTTTGCTCTCTTTATTTTCTGTATTACTTCTTGCTGCTACCCTGCCAGTTAGGTTGCTATGGAAATGAAACTGCTCCTCCCTTGGTTTCTCTTATAAAGTGAAAGTTGTTTCCTCCTTGGGGTCAGTCAATCACTCCTTTTCTCCTCCCAGGTTTCGAGAATTTTCTTTTCTCTGGGAGTTATGGTTGGCTGTAGCCCCGGAGCCCCTCCTATAATTTATAACAGTTGGTTACTTTAGTATATCAGTTATGTTTCGTACCTCCAAATATGTATCTCTATTGGATAGCCAAGTTTCCCTGCCTTCTTCCCCCCTTTTCCCTTAAAACCCTCTCCTGCCCCCTGTTCGGGGCCATTTGCTGGGTGTTTCCCCTCCTTGTTGGTTCTTCTGTAATAAACCGACAGTTTACCCCCAGCAAGTGGTCGCCTCCTAATTCGTCTCTCACCGCGCTGCTCCGAGCTATCACCCAGCTCAGCCCAAGGCCAAGACGCCGAGGGGGGCTACTTTCTGATGCGCAGGGGCCCTGGCCTTCGCCCCTCACCGGATAGCCGGATTCCAGGGCCGTTCACGCCCCCGCGCAGAGTGGCGCTCAATGTGGGGCTCGAACTCACGACTCTGAGATTAAGAGTTTTATGTTCTACTGATTGAGCTAGCTGGGTAATAGCTCGGAGCAGCGCGGTGAGAGACGAATTAAGAGGCGACCACTTGCTGGGGGTAAACTGTCAGGAAGTAATACAGAAAATGGGGGGAGCAAACTAACGAACTTAAGAACACACCACAGCAGCTCCCGAGCAGGCAGCACAGGCTGGACAGCTCAGTCCTTCACAGGGACAGAGTGTCCAAGTACCCAGGCCGCTCTCAGCCCCTGGCTACCTTAGCAAGCATAATGGATATCAGCTCTTTAGTGATTATCAGCTCTCTTAGGATTTCCAGCTCTTGCTTGCTAAGGCGCCCAGGCAAGTCGGGAAGCAGACGTGAGACAGGAGAGGAAAACGTCCTGGTGGTTCCACAGCAATAGTTTTATTGAGGAGTCTGTGAACGGTTCCAGCAACAGCTCTTCTAACCTAAATGGGCTAAAACAGCCCCTTTTTACAGGGTGTAAGGGGATCCAAACTTGTCCAATAGTAGGGGTTAAGGGAAAACGACCTATGAGGTTACAGAGATAAGCTGGGGTCTGAAAGGCAGAAGACAGGAGCTTATTTTGCTATTTCATCATGACTTGGCAATTCCCATCTTAAGGTCTCGGCCCTCCATGGGGCCATAGCAAGATCAGAGCCTGCTACCAAACAGCACGGAGCTGCTCCCTGCTCTGCTGTCCCAGACTCTGTGCCTGTAAATCATGGCTGGTTTTGGGAGGCAGGGCTGTGAGGCTGCCTGGCCACAGAGATCCAGGCTGTTCTGGCTGAGGTGCTGGCAGGAGCAGCAGCTCCCCAGGGAAGGGCTCAGAAATGCCTGGATTGTCAGCACTGGCACCACAAGGGACGTCTGCCCGCGTCAGAGGGGAGGAGTGACAGCATCCTGTCTGCCATGTGTCCCCACAACCAGGATGCATCCTCTGGGTTGGAGCCTCGGCTTCTTCTGGCTGAACTTCACAGCTGCTGTTTTTGAAATGTCCTCTTGAGAAGGCCAGAAGTCCAAAAGGCATTTTTCAAAAGCTTTCAGCCATAATGTTTCTTTTTGGGAAGTCTTTGGTCTGAACACAGATAATTATCGGCCAAAAATTGCTGAAAACCACCAGCAATTTTCAGTTCTGATAAAAATGCTATTCTCCATTTTACAGTGTCAACAACTGTTTTTTGCTCCCTGTTCATCACATTTCCTGCAAGAGGAGTCAAATACCTCCAGGCAGCTCTCCCTGGGATCCCAGCAGTTTATCCATCTCTGTCACCCAGCATAGTCCCTTTCCAGGACTGTTTCTGTTGCCTCCAGAGATGCAGAATGCTGCTCTGGCCCAGGGTCTGAGCTCTGTGTGGATGGCAATGACATTTATGGAACTGGCTGGATTGTGCTTTGCTGCACACTGAGGCTCAGCTCAGAGAGGAAGGGTGAGCTCAGAATGGTGCTGGCTGACAAAGCCATGGCAGCAGAGGGCAACAGATCAGGTGGGGAAATCAAGTTATAAAGCCCATGGGTACACATGAGACTGCAGGAGCAGGAAATCTTGCCTGATGAAGCTGGTGGGGAGCAGAGACCCTCCCTCTATGCCATGAGCTTTTCTTTGCAGGCAGCCCTGTTGAGACAAAGACAATACAGAAGGCTTCAAACTGTTTTTATAATAGCATGCGTCTTTTTTATGCATTCTTACAAAACTCATAAATTTACTCTTTACTCATTGATCAGGAAAGACAAAGTGCTCATTGGAACAGGCACTTGCAGGTTTCTCTTATTTCTCCTTCTTTCTTTCTTGGTTTCTATCCCAGTGACCTTACTAGAAAATTCTTTCAGGGGTAAACATGGATTCTCTTCTCAAACTTCTCTGTGGCTCACAGGAGTTGCTGTAAAACCTCTTCCCCACAGCCCAAGATTGGGACTGAGCTGCAGCTGGTGGGGCTGCCCAGAAGGAAGGCAGGTGGGATGCTCAGTGGCTCCTCAAGGGTTATTGTGCTACAGTCCAAGAAACAGAAGAGCTGGTGTGGGTTGGGACTTCTCAGAAGAGGAGATCTCCAAATAGGACAGCACAGGTCTCACTCTGGTTGCAGTGCTGCCAAGATGAGCTGCAGCCAATGCAAGACTGACTGGACAGGGTTGGCCTGGCCCTGCAAGGCAGCTTGTGCCTGCTGATCCCTCTCCCCAGTGGGAGCAGGGAGTGTTGTCTTACATATCATGAGTTCTATTATCATTATGGTACAAGGATTTCATATCACCAGAGCTTCATACCACCTCAATGTTTCTCACAGGCAGCTCCACTAAGCACTCACTGTTCCTGGTCCTTGCAGTAACCATCTGACTCCCACCAATCCACTCTTTTATACCTCTGTTCTTATTTGCTACAGGTGTGGCCTGTTATCATCAGGCCTTCTCCTAATCTTTAGTAATTGTTTCAGCTGCAACTCTTTAGGGGATAACATTACATTCTATACCACCTTCATTTACCCATACTGTATCCCCCTACAAGGGAGAGAATCAGAAAGGCAGCACTGAGAACTCCCATGGGTCCAGACAAAGGCAGTTTAGGAGGGAGAGCAAAGCTGGGTGTGCAGGAGGAACAAACCAAGGGGATCTTGCACTGCTTCCCACGCCAGGCAGGTGTTCCCAGGGGAGCAAGGCTTTGTCACACCTCAGGGCTCCTTGGGAACACAAATGTCAATGTCACAGCCACTAATGTGCCCCCTTGCTGCCCTTTTCCCCACAGCTTTCAGAGTGAGCCTGGTGCCACAGAAGGTGGGACATCCTTTAGCCAGCTCAGGTCACAGCTGTCCAGCTGTGCTCTGTCCTTCTCACGGGCACCCAGACTGCTCCTGGGGGAGAAGAGAGGGGGAAAGCTGCTGTGCAAGCCCTCCTCAGCACAGCCAGGGCACTGCTGGGGTCTCAGCATAGCACAGACCCAGACTACAGCCCCACGGGCTGCTGAGGAAAATTCTCTCCATCCCAGCCAGGACCAGTTCCTATCCCCATCAACACCCCCAGCTCCACCTGCTTGCACTTCTCCCTGGCAGGTTTCTGCAGGCTGGTGTGGAGATCAAGGCTCTCTTCCCAGATCCTGTTATCACCATGTTAATTCATGGCCACAGCAGATTAGAATCAGGCTTCAGCTAATCTGATTGTTGGCCTTGATCTTCCAGAGCATTGCTGCTGTGGGCAGGATTCTTCTCAATCTTGATAAATCAATCCAATTCTGATAAATCAATCTGACTTATTCACTCTATATCTCCTTCTTTCTGTAATGATTTTCATCAGCTTTGTGACACCCTCCCTGGCCATTTTTCTCACAACAGTAGAGACGTAATATTGATGCCTGTAGCTCAGTCCCACAGTCTTGCCCAGAGTCCCATAAAACAGCACCAGCCTTCTGGGGCAGGGCCCAACCATACCATCATTTTTCTAAAGGTCCAAATAAAAATTAATATTAAGTTATGACATTATTCTGCTTGGCAGATGTGAGGGACTTTTGGATCTGTGCAGTTTTGTGTCTGAAAACAGAAGTTTTCCATGGTTCCTTGGCCAGCCCTTCTATTCCTGACAGAGACTGAACTTTCACCAGACCCACCAGGCTCATGATTGGATATAAAAGGGCTTTTTGTTACCCTGAGACATTGAGGAATGTTGGCTGGGGGTGACCTGTGACCGTGTTCACAGGGGTGTGAGGATGAGGGAAAAGACAAGGATTTGACTCCATGTTTCAGAAGGCTTGATTTATTATTTTATGATATATATTACATTAAAATTATACTAAAAGAATAGAAGAAAGGATTTCCTCAGAAGGCCAGCTAAGAATAGAATAGGAAAGAATGATAACAAAGGTTTGTGTCTCAGACAGAGAGTCCGAGCCAGCTGACTGTGATTGGCCATTAATTAGAAACAACCACATGAGACCAATCACAGATCCACCTGTTGCATTCCACAGCAGCAGATAATCAATGTTTACATTTTGTTCCTAAGGCTTCTCAGCTTCTCAGGAGGAAAAGTCCTAAGGAAAGGATTTTCCATAAAAGATGTCTGCCACAGTGACCTACCCCACCTGCATGGCTGCAGCTCTTAGCACAGGAGGGAACCACAAGTCGTGCTGGAGGAACTTTGTCCCCCTTTTGTTACCCATTTCTGTCTCACAATGCTCCTCATTTTAAAGTTCCTTGGCTAGCCCAGGTCTGGGATGTGTGACAGACCTCCAGGGCTGGGATCAATGCTCTCTGTGCTCTCTGAAACAGAGCTCCAGGTGCTTTCTGGTGAGGCTGAGATCTTCAGAAGGGAGAGCACGAGCAGAGATGTTGCTGTGACCCAACAATGCACCACAAGGGGAAGGGTCTGGGGCAGCAGCTGGTGAGGGGTGGCTGAGGGAGCTGGGGGGACCCTGAGGGATCTGGAGCTAAGGAGGCTCAGGGGGGCCCTTCTGGCTCTGCACAACTCCTGACAGGAGGGGCAGCCAGGGGAAGTTGGGCTCTGCTCCCAGGGAACAGGGACAGGACAAGAGGAAACAGCCTCAAGTTGAATATTAGAGAATATAAGGCTGAATATTAGGAAATATTAGGGAGAAACCCTTCCTCAAAGGGTTGTCAAGCCCTAGCACGAGATGTCCAGGGCAGTGCTGGACTCACCATCCTTAGAATTGTTCAAACGATGTGTGCATGTGGCACTGCGGACATGGTTTAGTGGTGGCTTTGGTAGTGCTGGGTTAATGGCTGGACTTGATCTTAGAGGCCTTTTCCAGCCTCAATGATTCCATGATTCTGTGATCAAGCAGACCTTAGAAGAGAGCTGGTTAGAGGAGAGCTGGTTTTACCCTGGCACAGCACTGAGGCTCCTGTGAGGCACTGGAGGTGCCCAGAGCTCAAGCAGACAGAGACTGCACACGTCCAGAGCATCTGGGGGGATGGAGGACAGACTGACACAGACTGTGCCAGTCACACCTGGCAGGACAGACTGCGACACACACTGTGACACCTGGCAGGTCACCTGCAGAGCCACGAGCTGTGTGCCAGGAGCCCTCACCCAGAGCTGTGGGAGAAGCCAGGAGCAAACCCTGCCTGCTCAAGGAGGAGGTGATAAGACCCAGATCTTCCAATATGGGCGTATCCCCGAGTGGTACAGGCAATTCCAGATAGCTCAGTCCCTCTTGGAGACAGAGTGCCTGGATACCCAGGCTGCTCGTAGCCACTGCTGCCTTAAGCAAGCTCAGTGGATTTCAGCTCTTTCGTGATTATCAGCTCTCCCAGGATTCCAGCTCTTGCTTGCTAAGGCGCCGGTGGGCTCAGGGGAGAAGCAACGAGAGAGAGGAGAAGGAGAGGTCCTGGTGGTTCCACAGCGATGGTTTTATTGAGGGGTCTGTGAAGGGTTCCAGTGACAACTCTTCTTCTGAATGGGCTAAACGGCCCCTTTTTATAGGGTGCAGAGGGATCCAAACTTGTCCAATAGTAGGGGTTAGGGCAAAGTGACCTATGGGGTTACAGAGATAAGCTATGGGGCGAGAGGCAGAAGACAGGAGCTTGTTTTGCTATTTCATCATGACTCAGCAATTCCTACTGTTAAGTCTCAATCCTCCATGGAGATCTTGCAAGCTCTATGGAGTCTGCAACAAGGACGGAGCAGGGAATCCACCTGCCCAGCATCCTCCTCAAATGCAGATCCCAAGCTGCTGGGAAAGGAGGAGGGAAAAATCTCTGGGAAAGGAGCCTCTGTGGAGGCCAGGGATGAACCACAGCAATCCTTGCCCTGTGGCCAGTGCAGCAGGAGCTCAGGGGGACAGAAGGGGCAGGGAGCAGCAGAGTGCCCTCCTTGCTCCTCTCAGCCTCTAGGGTGGCACCTGCAGGGGTGGAGGTGCCTGGTATTTAACCCTCTCTTGACCAGCTGCTACTGGGACTTCCCCAGCTGGCACTCAGCAGGGTGACCAGAGCTGTTTGCCCTGTGGATTTTGGAGTGGTGAGGCTGCAGAATGTGTAACCTCCATCAGCCAGGAGCCTGCCATGGTCTCTGATGGCTTTCTGTGTTCTAGGAAAGGTGTTTCACTCTCTCATTCCTTACAGGGTGCCCACCCAATGTTCCCTGAGAACACCTGGGGGCTGTTTCCCACAGGTGGATCCTGACAGCTCCAGCCTCTCAGATATTGTTATTTTGGAATATTGCTGCCTTTTACTGTTGCTCACGCTGGTGAAACTTGTCTGGACAGGACAGATGATCTTTTGGTGCATGAGCACAGGGAATGCCAATGAATCACCCACAGGGCATCTGATTTCCAGACGTGGCCCACATGCTTCTCTGCCTTTCTCCCAGGAGACCAGGCCACAGGTTCTGGGCTCATTGCACCATCAATGGAAGGGAGGGAGCAAAGCTGGCACTCAGGGCTTTCCACCAGAGCAGGAAAAGGCTCCCACATTCTGCAGCTGCCATGGAGCAAAAGGGGCTGGTGGGATCTCCTCTCTCATTGATGAAGAACATCTGGGCCAGCTCCTTGCCTGGAGCTGTGGGAGGAATGCACAGCAGGAGCAGCCTGGTGTAGGGGGACGCAGTATGGGTAAATGAAGGTGGTAGAGAATGTAAAGAGTTGCAGCTGAACCAATTACCAAAGATTAGGAGCAGACCTGATGTTAATAGGCCACACCTGTAACAAATAAGAACATTGTTATAAAAGAGTGGATTGGTGAGAGTCAGATGGTTACTGCAAGGACCAGGAACAGTAAGTGCTTAGAGGAGATGCCTGTGAGAAGCACTGAGGTGGTATGAAGCTCTGGTAGTATGAAATCCTTGCACTATAATGATAATATAACTCATTTTCTTATATGTACATATATATATAAGACAACACTTGGTGCTGTGGCAGGGAGGGTCCTTGGCAGCTCTTTCTACCTGAGGGATCTCCAGGTCACCTCTTGGTGGCTGTGAGTGGTGCCAGTGTCCCCAGCACTGTGAGGATGGCCAGGACTTTGGAGAGCAGCTGCATGTGGCATTAGGCACATGGGGACGTGCAAGGGCTGGGTCAGAGCATGGATCAGGCAGGAACTGCCTCTCCCCAGAGCTCTGCTCCCCTGCTGTCCCACCCAGTCTGCCCTCCCTGTACCAGGTGGAGCTGGGTAAATCCAGTGCTGAGCCCTCAGGCCCAGGTCCAGCACGTGGCATCCAGAGGTGGGGAGTTTGCACAAGTTCTGCTCGTGATTTCCCAACCCAGGAGAGCACCGGGACCTGCCCACAGGTCTGCCAGGGTAACCCCCTGCAGTTCCAAAACTCCCTCTAATTAGTGAACCTTCCCATCACCAGTCACAATGGAACAATTCATTATTAGTGATGTGTGCAGGCTCTGCATTCCTCTGGCTCTGCTGCCTCTGCAGGAATGTGGGGACTGATCTGAGGAGATGAACCCATCTCATCCGCGTCCTCCTCAGTGATTTAAGAGTTTGGCTCTCTGAGTCTTTGGCAATTACCTGCTCCTTAATCCTCCTCATCCACGAGCTTCCAGGTCATGCAGCCAAGTGGATTTGCACTGAATCACATCTGTCAAAAGAAGGAATTAGAAACACCCTGCTTGAGGGTCCCTTCACTGTTGACTCCACAGCAACCAGCAGGGATGTCAAAGCATGAGCTTCCAACCTTCCTGCCAGTGTGAGCGCTCATACCCAGTCCTGCTGTCAGAAACTCTTGTTTCCCCCTAGAATTCTCATAACTTAATTGTGCCTGTGAATCTCCTCTGTTTAACTGCATTGTCTTTAGCAGCTGTGAGGGAGCAGGTTCCAGGATGGGTGGAATGGAGGGGAGACAGGATGGGCTGCCCTGGGGGCTGCACAGCCCTGGGGGATGCAGCTGGGATTTCCAGAGGGAACAACATCCTCTGATCACAGCTGTGTCCCAGCAATAACTTTATTTTCTCTACGTGGAGGGCACCATGCCTGGGACAGAGCAAGGTGACTTAAAAAGTGTTAAAGTCCTGTTCTGGTGCCATTTGCACTCCTCCCATCAGGGAATTGCCTGTCTGGCTTCTCAGAAAGTCATGGCCAAGGACTGGCTTTGCTAAGAGTGCTTGTGTAGGCAGCTGGCCCTTCATCCTTCTCCTCTCCAAGCATTTTAGATGTTTCTAGTCTGTTCTCCTGAACATGGAAAGGGGGAAAAAGCCTTCAGGACCTCATCTGACACTCCCATGCTGTGCTGTGGGTCTCCACTGGAGCAACTGCTGAAACCAGAACAAAACAGAAACAGAGATGTTTTTCCAGGTAGAAATAAGGTCTATGGGACAGGGAAAGGCTGGATTAGAGCTCAAAGCAGGGATCAGTAAGAGATGATTAATTAATTATTAAGAGAGGGCAGAGATTTGGGGAGCTCTTGGCAGCTGAATGTAGGAAGCTTTTGGGATTATTGGACCATTATTTATCATGCAGGTCCAGCATTGTTGGTAGGGGTTTCCCTGGACATGGAGCCTCTGTAGAAACTCCATCCACCACAGTGTATCCTGGATTTCCCAGTGTCTGATGGATGGCAAATTTTCATGAGATTTCACTGCCTTTTCAGGAGTTCTCCAATTGTGCACAACTCTCAAAGCAAAGAAATGCTGCCCTGTGAGCTCCCTCATAATCAGTATTTTTTGGATTTGATGCTCTGGAAGGTCACCAAGGTAGATGAGAGGGAGGGAAGTGCTTTTTCATGGGGATTCATGAAACAGAAGAAGAACTCAAAGCAGCAAAGATGTAATTTATTGGGTGGATCTGGGCAGAAATTGTGAAAGGTTCCCCACAAAAACAACAGTTACATTTTTAGATGAGAGTGAAGTTTGTAGGTGTTTTGTCTAGACTGTCTCTTCTTTTGATGAAGTTGGAGACTCCCAACAATGAAAATCTGGCTGGGCTTTAAAGACTCTCTTTGATATTTTCAGAAGGGACTGTAAACCCTTCTGAAGACAGAAGGGTACAGAAGGCACAGTCTGGCCTAGGTGAGAAATCTGGCCTTTTGTAATTTAGTGTGCCAGAGATTGAAATAATTGATAGACCTCAACCTGTCGGTCCAGACAATTGTAGAGATAAATGAAAGGAGGAATGCTATGGGAAGCAGGATAAAATACACCTGGTCAGTCAAACAGTGCAAACCAAACCATCATCCCAGAGTTTAGTTTAGTTTCCATATTTACCCATTACCTTAAAGAGAATACGCAGAATTTAAAGTTAATAAGATAAGAAGGTCTTTCCAAAACATGGATTAAATCTGAGACTTGCAGTAAGAAATCCCAGCAGGCAGCAAGTTTACAAATTAAAGAAAGCTGAGCTGCTCCTTAATAGCAGGAGGGTAGGTACGCAGTAGAAGGTGCATTATCTTAATTAACCTGATTAATAAGGCCAATAAAAAGCCATTCTGATTCTGTGGAGGTAGGAAATGTAAGCTTACATCAAAACATCAGCTGAAGAGAGCTGGTGTGATTACAGATGCAGAGGCACCTCCAACTCCTCAGCCTTGATCTATTGGCAGGGTTTGGCCTATAAAACACAGTCCTGGCTGTCCCCAGGCATGCTAGGCTGGTCAAAAATAATAGAGTGAGAAGCTTCTAATCTCTGAACTACCTCCTGGGTCAGAAACATGGCTTGTTCATACCTTGAACCAAGCATTCCACTGTGGGCTCCCAGCCAGGGCAAGCAGGCTGCTGTGAGCATCACACACCACAGAATCAGGAACCTCCCGAGCTGGAAGGGACCCACAAGGATCATCCAGTCCAACCCCTGCACAGACCCCCCAACAATCCCACCCTGGGCATCCCTGGCAGTGCTGCCCAAACACTCCTGGAGCTCTGGCAGCCTCAGGGCTGTGCCCATTCCCTGGGGAGCCTGGGCAGTGCCCCGTTGGGAGTTTTTTGCAGATTGAGGAGCTCTTGCCAGACAACGGCCATATTCAGCCGATGCACAATCCAGCCTGCTTGTGCTAATGGACAATGGACACGTTCACAAACAATGAATTATGGACAAATTCAGAAATGGGGTCGGTATATCCTTGAAAAAGATACAAGAAGAAGAGTCATCAGGACTCAGCAAGTTTGTCAGCAAGCTCAGGAAAGTGAGCCATGGGTGGGCCAGACGACCACAGCAAGACGCATGAAAAATTAGATGATGCAATCAGCATTCTAATTTAGACATGTGAATAGCTAGGATTAACCAATTGTGTTAGCTAGAGACACGTGGACAGTAGAGATTTATTACAAATATAGTCTTTTTAGGGATAATAAATTTGGCTTCACTGGATCATATTGGTTATGGTGTGATGTCCCTGAACCTCCACATTGTGCAGTGCCAGCACCCTCTGGGGAAGAACCTTCCCTGATCTCCAGCCTGACCCTGCCCTGGCCCAGCTCCAGCTGCTCCCTCAGCTCCTGTCACTGTCACAGAGAGCAGAGCTGCCCCTCATGAGGAGCTGCAGCCTGGGATGAGCTCTCCCTTTAGTCCCCTCTCCTTCAGCTGAGTGACCACAGGGCTCCTCATGGGACCCCTACAGACCCTTCACCATCCCAGCACCCTTCCTTTATATGCTAACAGATTTATATTTTTTTCATATTGTGCTGCTCAAAACTGTCCCACCACTTGAAGTGAGGCTGCCCCAGAGCAGAGCAGGACAATCTCCTGTGATGATCACATATCCTCTGAACAGAGAGAGACACAGTTCTCTCCCAAGATTTTCCTGGGAAGGTGTGAGAAAGCTCAGAGAAGAGAATGAGGAACAATTCTTGTCTCCACTTGCTGCACCTGTGTTGTTGTGCACATGTGGAATGTGTTATGGAGATTGTTTATCAAAGGGTGATTTCTTAATTGGCCACTGGATGGTGTTTGGATTGATTGACCAATTAGGTTAAAGCTGTATTGGACAGTCTGTAAGGGTTATGAGTTTCTGGATAGGATAGGATAGGATAGGATAATAAAGCAATTGATCAGCCTTCTGCAATCATGGAGTCAATGCTAATGACTCATTAGCATGACTAATGCCAATTATTCCCTGTTCAGGGGGCTGTTGCTATGATAATCTCCTCCCTGGCACAGCTGGGCCTGGTGCCCCCCAGGACCCCACTGGCCCTTCTGGCTCATTTGACTGGACCAGGAGCCCAGGGTCCCTTTCCTTTCCTGCTCTCCAGCCCCTCATTCCCCAGCATGCCCACACACCCAAAGTCCTCCATCCCAGGTGCAGAATCCAGCACTTGCCCTGGTTAAAGCTTCATTGTTCAGCACAGAGAAGGAAGGCCTTTGGGGTGCCATAACTGGGGCCTTGCAGTACCTTAAGGGAGCCTGCAAGGAAGATGGAAAGAGATTGTTTATGAGGGCCTGGTGTGACAGCATGAGGGGAAACAGCTTCAAACTGACAGAGATTAGGTTTAGATATTAGGAAGAAATCCTCTGTGAGTGTGGGCAGGCCCTGGCACAGCTGTGGCTGCCCCTGGATCCCTGGCAGTGCCCAAGGCCAGGTTGGATGGGGTTTGGAGCAGCCTGGGACAGTGGAAGGTGTCCCTGCCCATGGCAGGGGGTGGAATGAGATGAACTTTAAGGTCCCTTCCAACCCAAACCATTCCATGATTCCATAATTGTTCTGCTCTCTCATCTGTTGAGCTCTCTGTATCCTCCCAATTTAGTGTCACCAACAAACTTAATTACACCTTCAATTGCTGCCTCTGAGTCCTTTATGAAGCCATTGAATGGTGCCTTGCATGGGCAGCTGGCTTTGCTTGAAGACTGTGAGCCATGATTCAGCAAAATCTTCTTTAGGGTGGCTGAACAGTTCGCAGTGACAAACCCCAGGTGGTTTTAACTCTGACCTCCACGACTGCAGACCAGAGCTGGTTTTAATCCAAACCCACTTTCTGCATCTTTCCAAAAGGCAAGATGGTGAGCAGAAAGATGATAACCAGGAGACAGAGTGGGTTAATGGTGGCTGAGTTTTGTGACCATGGTGCTTTATCCTCCCCTGTGTTCCCACCCTGGCTGCAGGAGCTCATCAATTGCTGCTAATTCTCTTGAGTTCAGCTGCTGTCATCACCAAGAATAGCTCATTTGGGAGCAAGCTGTGGCTGAAAGGTCTTTACCTGGCTGGAACTGCTCCTCCAGCACAGTGAGAAAGAGCTGCTTTCACAATGACCTGGTGGGAAGGGTCTGTGGGTATTATGAATGGGACAATTATAAAAACCTGTTCAAAATTATCCCATATTTCCTCAGCAAGCAGGGCGTGATTTACCTCCACCTAAAGCTCCCATCCAAACCAGGCAGCATGAATCACACAGTGAAAGGACTGGTTTCTCCCCATGGGACAAGAAAGGAAATCCAAAGTCTAGCTCAGATGTAGGCACGTACATTGTAGGCTTCTAAACTGAGGTGGTGAGATTCAAACATCCCCCTCTTTAGTAAGTCCAGAAATGGGAAGATTATTTGGTGAAGTCTTTAATTAATTGGTGATAAAAGCTAATGAAGCTAAGAAAGCACTGGAACCCAGTAACTGTCTTTGGCGTGGCCACGTCTGTGATTTCTCAGAGCTCATTTCCATTGCCTCTGGGGAGCTGAAGCAGCCCAGGAATTTTATGGAAAACCTTTCAGAATTTTACCTCTCTAATTTGGCATATGAGTTTGTGACAACTCAAGTATTCTGGGACTGATTTTACAAGCTGCTCAGGTTGGTCCATGTTCTGTGAAAAGTATAATGCTGTTGTCCAAGAACATTATTATAAAGGAATCTAGTAAATCTCCAAAAAACATAATTAAAATTTTTGCAAGGTAACTGCAGCATTAGATAGGCCAAAGGGCATCACCAAATACTCAATTTTGTTTCTGGTCCAAAAGTAAATTTTTGTTTTATCTTCTGAGGATTCTCTTGCCAAACTTCAGATGTCTCTGAGCTGCAGTTTTGTAAAGACATACCCTACAATCTAATTTTCAAGATCAAGAGTAAAGCTCTCTTTTCTCATCACTCTTAGCTGATTTCCCAAACCTTGATGTACAATGGAAATAAGCCATCCTACTTGCCCACAAAGAGAATGTGGCACAGCTGAGGGACACACAACCCCTCTGGCTCTCAGAGCTGTTCTCCAGGTGCTTTCATGCTGGTCTGACAATGGCTAAAGGAAGACAGATCTCCTCCCAGGGCAGTGTGGTCACCTGCCCAGAGGTGGGAGGAGCAGCCTTGTGTCTCCACAGCCAAGTCCTGTGTTGGCAGGAGCAGGACTGGTCTGACTCACCCAGGCTGGGGCAATGCCAGGGACCTTCCTCCCCAAATCCTGGCTGGGGTGACCTCACTGCTGATGACAGGCTGATGGAGACAAACATCAAACATCAATGTTATCCCCTCACTCCTAATGGCTTTGGGAATTTTATGATTGTGCAAAGGGAGTCAGTCCCTTGTACCCCTTCACATGATTGGGAAATGGGGCAAAGGAGCCAGACAACTCTTAATAGCTAATTGCCTTTTCTCTGTAATTGCAGCCACTAATAATATTTCCAACACAGGATATGCAGGCAATCCAACAGGCCAAAAGGTGGCAGGGATGGGAAGAGCTGCTCAAACACAAGGCCATCACCATAAAATTAAATACTTTTCTTTGTTTTCCCCTGAGAACAAACTGTGGGTGCTTCCCTCAAAGTCATTCTTAATGTGGACAAATCTGAAAACAAATGTGTAGGGTGAATAACAACAAATATCAGGTGGAATTCACACAGCTCCTAAAGGCACCCAAATTTGAGGGTATTGACCTCCTAACCATTGTGCTTAGTCCAGTGCTTAAATCAGTTCTGGTGCCTGAAAAATGCAAGGGGACAAATTCAACATCAGCTTTCAAAAAGCCTCCAGGGGCAACCCAAAGACTCACAGACCCTTAAGCCCATCAGATGGAGTGAAGGTAGAAGTAAGGAATAGAATTAGTAGACTAAATTACAAAAGGTAAATTGGTACGAGATAAAAAGAGGAGGATGTGAGAAAAGGAAAACATTCATTGAAGGCGCCAACAGGCATCTGGTCCAACAGAAATTAGTGGCTGAATTTACAGAGTCTCCAAAGTGAGCCCACATCAAACTCTCGTAAAGGGATTCAGTTGGTGTGGGCTGATAACTGGTCAAGAGAAAGGAAATGAGAAAATTATCAGTGGGCATTTTGGGAGCAGAAGGCAGGAGGAACCAAGAACTGGGAGAGCATCACAGAAATCTGTGCCTGTTCCAGGTGCCAGAGCTCTGTCAGGAGAACAGATGAGGAAAAATCAGTTTTGAGAAACCCAGAGAGCAACTGGCACCTGTGTGCACCCAGCATGGGCTGCAGGGCTGTAATGACCAGCCAGGAGCAGCTCCTGCAGGCAAGTTGAGAAATGTGCCAGCTTGGTGCTCAGGGTGATCAAAAGGCAGGTGTGGAGGGCTGGGAGGAAGCCACAGCAGAGCCAGTCTGTAAAGCCTGGGTTATAGTCTATAAAACTGTGTGGTAGCTCTGCTGAAGTCATAAGGAATGACCCAAAGTGGTGCCTGCCCTCGTCCTGATCTGCAATTAAATCCAAATCTCACAGGCTCAGGGTCCAGAGCTCACAAAGGACATGGCAGAAGAGAGAAAAGTGATTCTCTGTCATCCCCATGAATCAGTTCTGTGCTCTGGTCTCAAATCCCTGCTTCCCCTGCTGACTCCAGCAGGTCCTGCTGTACTGCCCCAGCCAGTTCCACATGCTTTTGACTCAGGAGCTTAGGAAAATGTTCATTTTGCCAGGCCTTTCCTCCCTTTGCCGCTCAGAGCAAGTTCCCACGCTGGGAAACACTTTTGTAGAAAAATTCTACTTCACAAGTTTTCAAGGCTGTTCTGGGTGCAGGGTTCTCTCTCTGTGTGTGAACTGACAGTGAAATGATTATAAAAGTGAATATAACTGAGATACAGAATTGGTATAAATGAAATGATAAAAGCATGGGTTACTGATCCCACCAATATGATATTACAGACTAGTTCTGGTAACATGTACCACTTCTCTGACTCTTCTGCCTTTCCCAAATATCATTAACTTCACAGGAACCGTGTCCTGCTTCCTTCCTCCTGTTCCATGCTGGGTCAGACAGCCCCAGGTCCCTCTGAAGGATCTCTCTCTGGGTTGGTGTATTGGTTTTTCATGGCCTGGCTTTTGGTATCAGGGGGCTACAGGGGTGTCTTCTGTGAGAAGCTGCTGGAAGCTTCCACCATGTCTGGCAGAGCCAATCCCTGATGGCTCTGAAGATGGACAGGCTGCTGGCCAAGGCTGGGCCAGTTAGAGAGCCTGGTGACACCTCTGTGACAGCAGATTTAAGAAGAAAGATTAACAAAAAGGTTGATTGAGCAGTTTTAATTTCAGCCAGAAAAAGTGAGAACACGGGAGAACAACTCTGGAGACACCAAGGGCCGTGGAGAGGAACGACCAGGATGTGCTCCAGGCACCAGAGCCCAGATTCCTCTGCAGGTTGTGGTGAAGCAGCTCTGCCCCTGCAGCCCCTGGGGATCCACAGGGGGTGCAGAGATCCACCCACAGTCCATGGGGATCCACAGGGGGTGCAGAGATTGATCCACCCAAAGCCTGTGGTGATCCATGGGGATGCAGAGATCCACCCACAGCCCATGGGGATCCACAGGGATGCAGAGTTTCCCCCTCAACCCCTGCAGGAGCCCACACAGGGGTGGGTGGATGCCTGAGGGGAGGCCAGGATCCCCTGGGAGATCTGTGCAGCAGGAGAAGCCACAGGGCACTGACTGACCCAAACCCCCATTCCTGGTCTCCTGCACTGCTGGGGTAGGAGGTGGAGCTGGGAAGGACAAGGGGTGGGAGGAAAGTATGTTTAAGGGCTTATTTACTTCTCATTATCGTGCTCTGATTTTGTTTGTAATAAACTAATTTAATATTTCTAATTAGAGCCTGTTTTGCCCATGACAGCTTTTGAGGAATGACCTCTCCCAGGGGATGCAGTCTGTGAGCTGCCCTGCAGATGTTCCTCTCCAACCATGGAGAGAAGGGCAGCCAGCTGTGCAGGTGGGGGACATGGGGACAGTTTTGGAGAGGGACATAAGGAGGTCTGAGAGCCACTGGCTGGCAGCAGAGCAGGAACAGGGAACAGGACAGTGTGGGCTAAGAACAGAAGCAGTGTGGGTGTCTTGACTTGAAAAGCCATGTGTTGGGATCTTTAGCTTGTCACAGTGACCCCAAGATGTGTTGGAAAGTCTCTTTTCTCAGCCTGGCACTTGAAGAAGGAGTCAGAGCTCTTCATTTCTCAGTCTCAAGGTTGTTTATTTTATCTTATCTATAAAATTCTTTCTCCTGCCCTGCCGAGGTCCGTCCAGCAGGACAGTTCCAGGCACTCTGCCTGCCCCCAGGGTGGTGTTATGTTTTTATACTAAAAACTACGTGTGCAATGTTTACAATAACTTCCCAATACCTATCACCTATGTTAGACAGTGAGCTTCTACTCTAAACCAATCCAAAAGTGCCACCGTCACAGTAGAAGATGGAGGCCAAGAAGAAGATGGAGAATGGCTGGATACACCCAGATCCCTCCATCTTGCCTCCTGAACCCCCATACCAAAACCCCTAAAATCTACCTTTCCACCCCGTGATAACTTCACTAATATTCTACCTAAACTGTTGTGGCTTGCTGATCTTCATACAAGGTTGGTAATTTGCTCCATGGATCATAATCAAACCCACAGGTGTTTTGGGCTCTGTGCCAGGGTCTCTGAGCCCCCTGGCAGGGGTCCTGGCCATCCTGGACAGCCAGAGGGATGTCCTGGGTTCTGACAGCCAGGTGTCTGCTAAGGAGGGCAGGAGCCTTCCTTGAAATGGAAAATGTAAACCCCCTCCCTCCAAACTGAGATCAGTGTGATCTCAAGCCATGAACCCTTCATTGAATTGTCTCTGCCTGTCCAGCTGCAAAGGGGAGTGAGTGAGCAGCTCCAGTGGGTGCCAGGCCAGCTCAACCCATGACAGCTGGATTCAAAGTGCTCAGTATATTTGGTGCTGGGTGCTCAGAAACTGAGCCATTATGTCAACAGGAACCGCTGGTGCTACTTCTTTATGAAATCCAGACTGAGCTGAGCTGCCTACAGGGAAGCTGAGCTCCTCTGAGAATCTGGCTCCAAAACAAGCAGCTCCTGGCACTGTTCCTCCAGGCAGGAGCTGCTTAATAGGAGAGGGAAGTTCCTGGCTTAGGGATTTTTTAAGTGGCAAAATGCACTTTTGTCCTCAAATTGAATATTTCCTTCAGAACATGGTGGTGTTTGCCAGAACATCTCAAGTTTCCATTGGGAAAGTGAATCATGAAGAATTGACTGGTGTCCTCCAGTGCCCAGTCAAGGAACCTGGCTGGGTCAAACAAAACCATGTTTGACTCCACAAAGACACTGAAATATATAATGGGAGGCACTTGCTTGGACCTGCAGCTCAGATAATCCTGCTAACAGGTTTCCTAATTGGAGCCCCAGAGTGTCTGTGAAGTGATAGAGACATTGCTGCTGGAGAACTGCTCTCTAGGTAGAAAACAGAAAGCAAATATTGTGTTTCAAGCTTTGCTGTTGTTCTGAAAAAGACACTGGGAATATTTCAGTCAGCCTTGATCAGATTAGCTGGCTTTTCACCAGGTCCTTTCTGATTCCTGGCTGGTGGTCTTTGTAAATGGAGATGGACAAACTGTAGGAAACAGAAAAAATATCCTAGAACAATATATTCCAATTGTTCTCACAAGCTGAAAAGCAGGAGCATTTGTTCTCAGTTGAAGACAGCGTTTTGTCTGAACTGATTTCAAGCAATTCAGCCTATTTTACTATGTCAGTTTTCATAAAGAATAATGTATTCCAAGGGTTTTTGTAAAACCAGAGCATTTAGTATTTCCAGAGTTTTGCAGCCTGTGCCTCCACAAATTAGAAAACCTAATGCTGACTTGCCAAGTCTTGAATTATCATTCTAGAAGAGCATTTGGCAAAGAAAATATCAGTAAAAACCCTTTTCTCTGTCTCTGCAATGGGTTCGTTGCTTTGTTCCATCCTCTAGTGGCTCCCAGCACAGCTCAGAGGGAAGCAGTGACTGCCCAGCACAGCAATGGCCCAAATATATTCTGGTGAACACTGGTGTGGGCATGTGGAGCTCCTGAGCAGGGATACTTCATCAGGAACTGTAGTACAGCACAAGGAGCAATGAGTTTGAGCTGAAAATGGGGCAATTTAGGTTAAATATACTGAAGAAATTCTCCTCTGTAAGGGTGGTGAGGCCCTGGCACAGGGTGCCCAGAGCAGTGTGGCTGCCCCATGCCTGGAAGTGTCCCAGGCCAGGCTGGATTGAGCTCTGAGCAACCTGGGCTAGTAGAAGGTGTCCCTGTCCATGGCAGGCAGGTGGAATGAAATGAGGTTTATGGTCCCTTCCCACCCAAACCAGTCTGGGATTCTGCTGGGGCACTGACAGATGGAGAGGCTGTGGCACACTCCCAGCCCCATTTCACAAAAACATCCATGAAAAGCAGTTTGATCCAGTCCTGCCAAATGTCAGGAACAGTGTGGGGAGCACTCCAAGGGCCCTTCAGGACAGTGACCTTTATTGTGGCTGTGAGGAACAGCTCAAGGTGATGTGTGGGCACTGCTGGCTCACAAATGGGCACCTGTGCTGCCTGCTGAGGAGACACCAGCCATCATCCATCACTCAGCAGATGAGACTGGGTTCAAACTGGGTTCAAACAATCATTTTGGGGCTGTGATGGTGGTTTCAGATTCCCCTCACAATATTCAGCACTTGGGTGGCTCATGGTAGCTGTGCCAGTTCTCAGCACAGTGTAGAGGTTTCCTCTTTCTCTGTGCCTAAGTCTGTTGGGGAAATGAAATGCTTCTGATCCCAAAGCTGAGTCCAAAACATGGGGAAGGAATAACACAATCACTGTTTTCCCCCAGAAGCATTTTGCACAATTGAACTACATGAGATAAAACCAGCAAACTGGAGTTGGGTGAGAGTGCTGGCGCAGCCTAGGGTGATGCTCCTTGTCTCGTTGGCATCCAGAGTTTCCTCCTTCCACCCTAAAGAGCCACAGGGACCTGAAGCAAGTCAAGCCATGGCTCTCAAGATGGTTTATTCTCAATCTGGCTGCCAGCAGCTGTTCCAACCATGATAAAGTGTCTGCCCATATCCCAGGGTACGTGGCCACATCCTGAGTGGGAAGGCAGTCAAACCCCAAAGCATTCCCTGGATTGCCCACATAAATGTCAGTGTGTCCAAGGTCAGCTCCACTCAATCAGGGCAGAGGAGTCACCTGGAGTTAGGAATACAGCAGAGCCTTCCTGTGCCTCCACACTGCAGGATCCAGCTCCTGTCTGCTGCCCTTTCTCTGCTGCCTGGGGGCTACAGGTGAACACCCTCCTGGCCCAGGCTGCACAGAAAGAACAGCCAGCAGCACTGGGGATTATTCTGGGTCCTGGGGAAAGCAGAGAGCAAGGTGGCACAGTGCTGCACTGGGGCTGCAGAGGACAAGAGGTGCCCACTGCAGCCAATGCCCGCCAAATCCCTGAACAGAGAGTGCAGCAGTGCTGAACACAAATGAGAAACACATCCTGTGCTCTCCTGTGCCTGCCCCACCATCCTGTGTCCAGCCTGCACCGCCTGCACACAGAGAGGCTCCCAGGGCACAGCACAGGGGATGTGCTCTGTCAAACATGTACCAGGGATGTGCCCTCCACACCCACCCAGAATCTGCTCCTCTCCTGCACCTCTCAGGTTTTTGGTTGTTAATTGCTACCCCAAGATGTGCAGGATGTCTCTCCTTCAGCCCATGCGCCTGAGGAAAGAGTCAGAGCTCTTCAGTTTTCAGTCCTGAAGTTGTTTATTAATTCTTATCTATAAAATTTTCTTTCTGCCCAGCCGAGATCTGCTCAGCAGGGCAGCCACGGCACTCTGACCACCCCCGAGGTGGTGCTGTCCTTTTATACTACAAACTACATATAACATATTTACACTGAATTCCCAATACCTATTACCTATGTTAGACAGTGCACTTCTATGCTAAACCAATCCCAAAGTGCCAACATCACTGCAGGAAATGGAGAACAAGAAGAAGAAAGGCTGGACACACCCAAGTTCCTCCATCTTGTCCCCACAACCCCCATACCAAAAAGCCTAAAATCTACATTTTCACCCTGTGATAATTTTATTATTATACTATTTAAACCTCTGTGACTTTCAGGTCCTCATACAAAGCTGGCAATTTGTTCCAGGGGTCACAATCAAACCCCCAGGTGCTCTGGGCTGTGTGCCAGGGTCTCTGAGTCCCCCAGCGGGGTCCTGGCAGCTCTGGACACCCAGAGGGATGCACTGAGTTCCAACATGCACCCAGACATCAAACACTCAGTACCGGGCTGGTGGGCAGCAGAGCACCTGGTCTGGTGGTGCAGCAGGGCAGGGAGAGGTCAGACATCACCCAGGGATCCAGCAAGCCTGATCTCTGCTCCTCACTGGGTTTTCCTCAGTCTCATGCTCTGCTCTGGACTCACTCACTGTCTCATCAGAAGTTTGCTTTAAAGGAATTCCTTGCTTTCATTAGGGCTTCTATCTCCTGCTCTCAGTAATCTGGTCTAGTAAGATGAGATCTGGAGTCTGGCCATAGCTGGGCTTGAGAGAGAGGGCTGCAGGTGGAAGGACTCACACTGTGCAGCACTCCAGCCCCATCAGCTCACAGGTGCAGCTCCTGGTTCCTCCAGATTATGGAAAATGCCTCAGAATGCAGACACTGCTGCAGTGCTCCTCATCTCCCCACAGCCACAGAGCAGGATAAAGTGCATGAAACATGGACTGGGCAGATATTTAACTCCCCAGAACCTTGGTCTTTCCTGGGAAGAACCAAAGGAAAGGTGAGGGTGGCTTCAGCAAGCTGCAAGGCTGGAGAGTGCACCTCCAGTAACATCCATTGGCCCATAATCAGTGCAGGACCATCAGCTCTGATGGCAATAATAAAGAGATGTTGCTCTGTGAAAGTCTGCATATTGTTAGCACAAAATACTTTCTTCTTTCCATTTTCCTCTGGTGCAGACCAGTGCCTGGCAGTGCAGTGAGGCACCACAGATGGAACCAGCAGATGATGCACCAGCCCTCAGGGGATGTTTGCCACTTAGCTGCCTGAACACTGGGCAGCTTGGCCTCAGGGAAGGCAGCTTTAGGGTGCATTGACAGGGTTTGGACAGTGCTGTGGGGAGCAGCCCCTCCCAGGCCAGAACCCCTTCTCTGAAAGCCCTGAGGGATCCCAGCCCTCCCCAGCACATCCCTGACTATTGCACTTGTGGGGTGCCCTGTGGCAGGAAGGAATGATGAATCTGATGCCATGTTCTTAAAAGGCTAATTTATTATTTTATGATCTATATTATATTAAAGAATACTATACTATACTATACTAAAGAATACAGTAATAATACTTACAGAATGCTAAAAAGATAATAAGGAAAACTCCTGACTCTTTCCAGAATCTGAACACAGCTTGGCCAATGAGACAAAACAATTCACAGCAGAATCCAATGAAACAATCACCTGTGGGTAAACAATCTCCAAACATATTCCACATGAGCACAACACAGCAGAAGCAAATGAGATAAGGATTGTTTTCCTTTTCTCTGAGGCTTCTCAGCTTCCCAGGAAAAAAATCCTGGGTGTTGGGGAAAATGAAACAGGAAAGCCTTATAAATATGATTGCCTGGAAAAAGATTTTGAGAAGATGGAATTTATAAGCGAGATTGAAATGAAAGCAAGCTTTGAGATACCTCATTTACTGAACAACAGGAAAACAATGGTGTGGCCAGCTGAAGGTGATCCCCTTTTGATGGAACAACACCCTCTGCCTGCAGACAGGCCCAAGGGTCAGAGCAGACCCTACAGCTTGGCAGAAGGGGCCCAAAGAGGAGTTTTTAGGGTTCAAAATGTAACCCAGTGTGGTAATGTAACGATTCTTATAGGTTGTATGTAAATGCAATACGATTTGTATCTTGGACTAGATTGGTTAGTGAGAATCAGAATATTCAGCACAGAAAAGGATTTATTGTATTGTAATGGGAACCTCGCTCTCTTACTCTCTTATCCTCTCATCCTCTCTCTCTCTTTCATCCTCTTTACCACTCTCTTATACTTCTCTCAGTCCTGCTCCAGCTGTGGCTGGCAGCTCCCAGCAGGGCCCTGCACCCAGGCCCTTTGCAATAACCCACAAGTTCCCAGCCCTGGCTGCAGAGATCTCTCCTCTCCATCCATCCCCACCGTCCTACCCCCAATGCTCCTACAGCTGGGCAAAGGGATTTTTCAGAGAATGTGAATGTGACACCCTGACCAGCCTGCAGCCTGAATGACACCTGCACCAGCAGGCTGGAAGCAAAGCAGACACCCCCAGCATCCCAGCAGCCTCTGGAGATCTCCTCCCCACCCAGCTCTCCTTGGCCCTTTCCTGCTTTATTCTGCATTTTAATGCATCGGATGTTACACAAACCCACAGATTGTTCTCCCTTTTGTGCTGGGCAGACAGACAGGCTCCCCAGACAATAGACAGGCTTCACCTGTGGCTGGGAAGGAGAGGTGGAAGATTTATTGCCATGAGGTAATCGGCTGGAGGAATTTGAACTTTCTTTGCTTCCGGAACTGCCTCCATTGTCCTGCCCTGCCAGCATAGCAGAGCCAGGGAGGGTCCCGTGCACGGGGTGCTTGCAAGAGGCAAGGTTTGCCTTTTGAGCACCAAGGTTCGCCTTTTGAGCAGCAGCTGCATTCACAGATGGCGGCCAGAGCCTGAATTCTTGTTCTGGGAAGGTTTCCTGCCCCTGGGTGCAGCTTACCCCACCTGCTTTGACACTTTTGCCAGATTTCTCAACCATGGCTGGTTGGTGACCCCCCTCTTCCTTATTCAGAGCAAAAAAATGTCCCAACCCTCTTTCATTTACCTCATCAGTAAGAATTAAACTTCTCCTTGATGCCTTTGATAGTGCATTAGGACATGACAGGCAGCATCACAAGCCAGATCACACAAGTGTGTGGGTGCATGGTGAGAAAGTCAGTGCAAGAGGTGAGGCCTTGTGGGCTGTGTGAGGTGAGGAGGGATCTGTTTTCAGCTAGGAAAAAACACTTTTGCAACTCTCAACTGCCCGTGGTGCTTTTGAAATCCCTTCCCTTTGTGGTGTGGGTGCAGCAGGCGCAGACCAGGAAATGCTCCAGCAGCAGCACCAACACCTCATCATCCTTTCAGGTGCAAACACCACTTGGTTGGCACCCAAAACTTGAGGCTGCCACATTGCTTGGGCTCTGGACTGCTCCAGCCGGGTGCTGTGTCTGTCCTGAGTGGCTGGTTTGGCTCAGTATTGCAGCTGCACAGTTTTACACAGTTGGGTCACAGCCCCTCCTGTCAGTGCTGCCTCACTGAGTTTTCCAAGCTCTGAGTTGTGGCCCTGGACACAGGTGAGAGAGCTGGTGAGAACACCAACAGGGAGCTGCAGGGTGATGTGTTAGGCCCCTTCAGCACAGCTCTGCACACACACTTCCAGCAGGAGCACTGCCATTATCAGCTGGGCACAGCCTGGCAGAAATCTGGGCAGAGGGTGGCAGTGCCAGGGGGAAATGCTGGGGACAGCCCCAGCCTGCGGCTGTGCACCCCCAAAGTTCTGGTGCTGGATGCTGAGGGAAGGCAATGGATGAAATCCATGTCCAGACTGATGCCATGGCCTCTGACAGCCCTTCCAGAGGTCAGTGGGAGATGCCCAGGGATATCTCTATACCTAATATCAACCCCGCACCAGAAGGAAAGCCAGTGCTCTTGTAAAACTCTAGATCCAGGACTTCAATGATACTAAAAGAGCTATTTTAAATTTTATTTAAGCTTCTGAATGTGTCAGATTCTGGAGGGGTTTTTTTCCTTTTCCTGACTCTGTCCCCATACGCAAGCTCAGCCATTGGAATTCAGGCTGGGATTGCCTGTGAATACCCCAGAGTCTGTTCTTCTTCCCTGAGTTAAGGTGATACCTCCTTCTCACTCTGCAAATTCATCCTCCTACACAAAATAAAGGGAAGACAGAAACATTTGCAGGAGCAATTTTATTTTTTTTTCGAGTTTTCATTTACTCAGAGTCTCATGATGAACGAAAACACTTCATGCTGGCCTGGCCACCAGCAGAGGCTTGTCCATCCCCATGGCTCTGGCAGCAAGGCTTTGTCTAACAGGCCCAAATCCAGGTTCCAGAGTGAAGTGGGCGAGCTGCTGAGCACAGGGTGCCCCAGCCCCTCCACACCCCTCCTGTGTGGGTGTTGAGTGGCCAGCACTGGCTTCAGGAGCATTAGCCTTGTCACAAGCTGACACCAAGGGCTGGTGCAAAACCCATCCTAGGACAGCCCCATGGACAAGTTGTCTGTCACAGTGCTGGAAAAATGTGGCGTCAGTTGGCCTTTCAATCTCAGTGTTCTCCTCCGGCTTTCAATTCTCAGCGCTCTCAGCATGGCAGCACAGGGGGCTGGAGGCCAGGGGAGAGGACTGGGGTGTCAGAACTCAGTGCATCCCTCTGGGTGTCCAGAGCTGCCAGGACCCCGCCAGGGGGCTCAGAGACCCGGGCACACAGGGTCTTTGATTATGACCCTTGGAGCAAATTACCAACTTTGTATAAGCACCTGAAAGTCACACAGGTTTGACTAGCATAATTATAAAATTATGACAGGGTGAAAATGTAGATTTTAGGCTTTTTGGTATGGGAGTTATGGGGACAAGATGGAGGAACCTGGGCGTGTCCAGCCTTTCTTCTTCTTCTTGTTCTCCATTTTCTGCAGTAATGTTGGCACTTTGGGAATGGTTTAGCGTAGAAGTGCACTGTCTAACATAAGTGATAGGTATTGGGAATTAAGTGTAAATATGTTCTACGTAGTTTGTAGTATAAAAGGACAACACAGAGTGCCTGTGGCTGCCCTGCTGAGCAGATCTCGGCTGGGCAGAAAGAAAATTTTATAGATAAGAATTAATAAACAACTTCAGGACCGAAAAGTGAAGAGTCCAGACTCTTTCTTTGGACCCGCGGGCCGAAGCAGAGACATCCTGCACATCTTGGGCCTGCAATTAACAACCAAAATCCCAAGACTGGGGCAGGAGCCCAGCTCTGGGTTCCTGCCACTCCACCCAGATATTTGGGGCAGGATGTTGAAGAGGCTCAGAGTTCTGATCAATGTGTCGCGCCTCTGGCAGCAGGCAGCACTGCCCAGCTCCCAGGAAACAGAAGAGGGCAGTTTTGTGCACTTCTTTCCCAACTGACCTAGTTAATAGTTGGCCATGCCACGAGCTGGAATGGTTTGAACAACTTTTGGGACAGGTTGAATACAATTGAAAACCAAACTTCTGGTCCATAAAAGCACCTGCCAAGCCCAGCGCTAAATATAAATCATCTGCTGTGCCAGACCATCCCAAGGCAGCCCTGCTCCAGAGTGAATTATTGCCTTCCCTTCCTGCTTGAGTGCATTACATGTATTCACTCTGTCATGACATGGTTGTTCCTTCTCTGCCCTTTTTGGCACAGACAACTCCACCTCAAAGACAAGGGCTGAGAGGCAAGCCCTGGGCACTGCCTGGCTGCTCAGCAGGTGTTGGGTTAGGCCAGGTTCTCTCCTCTCAAGGCAGCCATCCTGCAGAGGTGCTGCTGCTGCTTTTTGCAATTTTCAGGGCCTTACTTGAGTGTCTTTGAAAATCCCAGCCTGCACAGGTAGCTCTTTGAACAGCTGCTTTTCACACTTGTGACTAAAGTTAATGACACAAACCAGACTAAAACAGCAAAGTGCAAACCTTGAGGGAGGTTCTGCTGCCCCATCATTGCAAGGGGCAGCTCCTCTCAGGGCAAAGCAGGGGATTAGAACTACAGGATTATAGAATTACATAGGATTGTAAATTACAGGCTGACTTGGTTTGGGAGGGACCTTAAAGCACATCTGACTCCAACTCCCCTGCTGAGGGAGGGGACAGGGTCAGGGTTAGGGTTCCACCAGCCCAGGCTGCTCAGAGCTGCACCCAGCCTGACCCATCCTGTATCCTTGTGATACACCTCCCTGCTGGTGGAGAGCGTAACCTGAACTGAGGGCACCTCAATCCATGACAAAATGCACAGGCACAGGGCTCTTATTGCCCCACAGCTCTTCCCCACCTCTCCTGTTTCTCTCAGCCATTCTGCCCAGGGAGGACCCTGCTGACCTGGCTGCTGGGGTTCACAGCATAAAGAAGAGACACAGCTGGGATTGAAAAACAAGAGACACAGCTCGGAGGTGTCTCTGCCAGCTCTGGGCTGGACACAACCATGGCTCTTTGTTTGCCCAAAGTTTTGTCCAAGTCTTTTGGGCCTGGATGCAGTTTCCCCCCTAGGGGAAAGCTCTAAGTGCTGTCTGGGATAGCCTGTGGTGTCTCAGATCCCTGTGAGCACAAGGCAGGATCAGCTCAGAATCAAGATCAAGGTTCCCTCAGTGCCTTCCCTGCAGTGCCTGGCACCCACAGATGGTAACTTGCTTGTGAGCAGCAAAAGGATCCCCCTGCAATGCCAGGGAAACCAGGCTTTTCTCTGAGTGAGCTTCCCCGAGCAAAAACTGCTCTTCTTCAAATGTAAAAGTTTCCAGGCAACAGAAATGTGGTAGAATTTTTTGAATGAAAACATATTGGAGATGTTTGAGTCTGAAGTGAAGGATTTTGTTTCAATTGGGGTTTCATTTTACTTTTGATATTTCCAAATCCAGCCTCGGGTTAGTTTGTGCAGGTGCTGCCTGTCATTAAATATTGCATTGTCATGGCTTGGCTTTTAGTGAATGAAATGTTTTGATGTGAGCATAAAGCATTTCAATCAGCCATTCAAACATTTTCAACTACAAAATTTATTAGATTTGGTCCCCTGTAGGATGTTTCCAAATTTTGCCTACTTCCGAGTAGTGTGTCTTGGTTTGGAAAGACAGGAGTCTGCTAAGGAAGGCAGGAGCCTCCCCTGAAATGGAGAATGTAAACCCTCCCCACTGCTCCAAATTGCTATAAATTTTAGATTAAGGGGCTATCAGGCAAAAATATGGGAGCAGGAAATAACAGTTCTTTAATAAGGAAAAGAAAAAAATAAAAGGATAAAATAAACAATGCAGTACACTAGAACAACACTGACAGAGTCAGAACCCAGCCTGACACCCTGTGGGTCAGGCTGCTGGCAGCAGTCCCATTGGAATTGTGGCTCAGCCCTCCTGCAGTGTCAGGGCTGGTTCTGCTGGAGCAGGGATCCTGGAGAAAGGTGCAGTCTCTGCCTCTGAAGATCCAGGGGAAGAAGAGGCAGCTGCTGTTCCTCTGGGCAATCCAGTGCAGAAGCTGTGCTGGTGTTCCAGAATCTCCAGATTATATCTGGGTAGGAATGCTTGGCTCCTCCCTCTGGGCTCCCATCTCCCAATGGGATGCTGTAGTTCTTATCAGCCATGCAGGGACATTCAATAGCTGTTATCAGCAGATGTCTCCTCCCAAGGGAGGAGTGATTGTGGTCACTCAGAGAGAGAGATATGGCAAACTGCCCACTTGACAAAGATAATCTGCCATACAGATGGTAATGGAAAACAACTTGCATTGGAATCTTCAACATAGCGACAGGCACAAACTGCACTAAGATTCAGCAGTGCATCTACTGCAACCCTCCAGTTCTCCTTTACTGTTCACTTGCCACTCTCAGGACTTTGGGATCAGCTTGTCCCCAGGGCAGTGGTGCAGATGTGGTACTTTGCCATAATATGGTTCAATACTTGTTTTTGGTGTGCTGAAGGCTGTGTTTTTGGTAAACAGTCAGGCCTTGATGGGTTTGCCTAGTTCCTTTTACAGGTTTTAATCTTTCTTAATGGACTCTGCTCTGTTGGGTTAGCAAGATATTTAATACTCTGCTTGTTTGATTTGTTGTATATTGGTGATTTGTTAATAATGTATGGATGCAAGCTTGTGTCGTAGAGGGAGGACCCTGGTTACTCATTCCAACATTAATTCTCCTATTTAAATATAGGTTAGCCTGTTAATGGGGAGGGAGTCATAAAGTTCTTATATTTTTGTAGTGTAGAGCTTTAACGCATTCTTTGTTGATGGCTGCTTGAGGGCCTACAGTGATATGGTGGCATTCGGTCAAAGGCTGGACTTGGTGATCTTGGAGACCTTTAATGACTCTGTGATTCCTTACATGGTTTGGTGTGATTCCATACATGGTTTGGTGTGATTCCATACATGATTTGGTGTTAAACCCACTGAAATGTGGCTTCCAAGGGGAGAGGCAGCCTGGCCCACTGGTTTCCCAGTAGTGCCTTGTCCCAGTTCTTCTCCATCTCAGCAGCTTTTCCCTCACTGCTGTAGCCCTTCCCCACAGTGACTGATGCCTGTCAGAGCCTCCCTCTGATTTCCTGCCAGCCAGAGAATGACAAGTTTTGCTGTGTGCTGCCAGACTCCTCAGTGTGACAGAAGTGAGCACTCTCAGAGTGCTGACCTGCACTTCTGGCAGTCCCAGGCTCTGGAGCTCCTGCCCTGCAGCCACAGCCTCAGCCAGCAGCTCCCTGTGGTCACTGGGGCTGGGCTGGGGACAAGAAGGATCAGCAGCAGGGATGGGACAGCCCTGGGGATCGGGGCTGGCAACAGAGGGGTGTCACAGACATCTTTTATGGAAAATCCTTTCCTTAGGATTTTTCCTCCTGAGAATCTGAGAAGCCTCAGAAAAAAAATGTAAACAATGGTTATCTGCTGCTGTGGAATGCAACAGGTGGATCTGTGATTGGCCCATGTTGGATGTTTGTAATTAATGGCCAATCACAGTGAGCTGGCTCGGACAGAGAGCCGAGCCACAAACCTTTGTTATTCTCTGCTATTCTATTCTTAGCTAGTCTTCTGATGAAATCCTTTCTTCTAGTATTTTAGTATAGTTTTAATATCATGTTTATCATACAATAATAAATCAAGCCTTCTGAAACATGGAGTCAGATCCTCATCTCTTCCCTCATCCTCAGACCCCTGTGAACACCATCACAAAGGGGGGAAGTGTGCAGTGAAGAGAAACAGGACAGATGTGGCTGCTCTGGGCCAGATGTGCAAGGAGCTCTTACACCAATTAATGGTGGGCACACAGGAGTGGACGAGGGCTTCCAGCTCCCAGTACAGGTGGAACTCCCTAACCCAAGTTCTGCCTTTCCTTAGGCTTCCAACTTTTCCAGAATCTGTGGGGCCAGATCTTCTCTTTGCAGAGCTGGTGCAATCACAGGGAGGCTGTGGGTGACAGTGGCTGCAGGAACCCCATGTGCAGCTGGAATCATGTCTGTGTACAGCCCACACCTTCCTGCCCTCAGCCTGCTCCCTGAAGGAGACCCAGAGCTCTCTGCAGATTCTCTGACCTGGGCACAGGTACCAAGGTGGTCTGCAGCCAGTCCCAGCCAGGTACTCACCCAGGAAGCACTTGGGTCACACCAGGTCTCCAGCACAGCCAGCCTGTCACTCTCAGGTGTTTGCTCATGGAAATCCACCCAGAGCCTCTGGGAGCCACAAGAAGACAACTTTCAATAACCTCTGCTGCTGTGCTGCCCTCAGCCTGCTGGACCCACTGTCTGGTCCTGACAATCAGTGATTTAGGCACCCTTGAGCCAGATGTAGCACTGAACAATCACCCTAAATAGTCACATAGAGATTTATTCTATGTTAATTTGTCTTGTATCTTTGTCTTGTGTCTGTATAGAGAGACTCTATACAATTCTTTACCAGCAATTTGTACATAAAAAAACACATCCTCCTACTGCATCCAGCCAGCATCCTGCCTCTGTCAGACCCTCCTCACTCATCTCCTGCAAACAGAGGAGTCCTGCATGTGTACATTGACCCATATCCTTACACCCTGTCCCATGTCCTGTTCCTGTCTGCCTCAGGGTCAGGGTACCAGCTGTGGGTTCCTCTGGGTCTGGACTAAAGGCATTTGAGATGATAGCTCATGTTCAGACTCAGGTGTTCATTATTTCTTATCACTAAAACAGTCTCACTACTGTGAGTTCAGCAGCTTTTCATTAGAAGGCACAAAAAATGGCCAACAATCTCTTGTTACAAGGTCTTTTAAGACTAAACAGTCTAATTAAGAAATGACACCTAGATTATTTTCCCCTTTAACCCAATAACTGATCCCAAAGAGCTGCAATGGGGATTTTTCTGCCCAATTACAAAATGCCACCCAAACCCATGGAGAAGGAGAAAGAAGCAGCATGAAAAAGAAACCCAGGACAACACCCTGTGCCCTTCATCTTGCTTCCATCCACAACATACTAAAAATCCCAAAACCTCAAATTCTCACCAAGTGATACACCTACACTACTCTCTATAATTTATTTCACCCTTTTGTGGATTCCCATCTATTGTGAAATCTGGGAAACTTTCTCCATGGATGAGGGTCAAAGTCAGTGCTGCCCTGGGGGTCAGAGCAAACAGAGAAATATTCCGGGTGCCCTGGGTTTCCACACATCAGTGTCTGCTGTTTGGTACACTTTAATAAGCCTTGCTCTCCAGGTGCATCAGTTCTCTCCCAGGACCATTTCCACAGGAATTTATTGCTATTCCCACTATGTGGCTCCGAGAGTGGTTGGACCATTGTGCAGGTGGCACCAGGTGGGCTGTAAATAAATCCCTTTAGTCTGAGCATTGGGGCAAGCTGCCCAGAGAGGTCTGGGAGCTGTGGGCAGGACCCAGAGCAGACAGGCCAGGCTGTAGTGGATAAGCTGCTTTCTGAGGTGCTGTGGTACCAGAACAGCTCCAGTCTGTGCAGGAGCCTCTAGCAGGGAGTTTCTGGCTTCCCAGAACAGCCCTGTGGCTTAAAACCATCCCTGGCTGATCTTGAGCTGCTGTCCTGGTTCCAGAACTGGGTTAATTCTTGCAGTATTTGGGAGGGGACACATTTCCAACACCCATTTGGTTTCGGGGACCCTTGCATGGGGAATGCTGGGGATGCACCAGTTGTGTTGGTTTGCTGTTTGCTGCTCCTTGTCTTGTCCAAAAGGCTTTGGCTGTGCAGAAAACAGGAAGATGCTGCTGGGTTCACCTTCCCTGGTAGCTGTTCCAGGTTAAGACAATAATTCCTCCCACAGGAGGAATTTTGCCGCCAAAAAGTCTGGCAAGGGGGGACCTGAAATGCAGCAGAGACCTGGAGGAGGACAGGGAACAGCCCCCACTCTGGACACCAGGGGATGTGAGGTTCTCTAATCTTTTCACTTTCATTCTTTTTCATTCATTCTTTTCTTGAATTAATTTCTTAATTCAAGAAAATAATGAGGTTCTTTTCATTCTCTTTCAAGACTCTCCACTTTTCATAGTGGAGACCATTTAGTTGCAAAAAGTCAGGACGTTGCTGAGCTGTGGCTGCTCCAAAGGACATGGTGGGAAGAAAGGACAGATACTTGCAATCTCATTTTTCTTGATTTAAAAATGTGTTCCTTGCTCTCATTCAGGCCCAAATATTTCTTTTTAGTTTAGAGGTTATTTTAGAATGAAAATGTTCAGGTTGACCCAGCTCATCCATTAAGCTCTGAACCCTATTAAGTTAGGCTAACATGTAAAAAGAGACTTAAAGAGTTTTGGAAGCCGTGCTTTGACATTTTCTGGACAGAAAGCATTTTTCTTTTCAAATTACTTCTGGTTTAGAATGCCCTTTCTGGGATGATTTTTTTAATGTCAACACTGAAGTGGGGGGAAAAAACCCATGGCTTTTATTATTTTGATCAACCCAAACTAATTCCTTCTGGACCTCTCTTTCATGGCAATCACCAAAACCATGAACTTGCAGAATGGTAACAGAGAAGAAAAATTGTGATTCTTGCCCAACATCCAACTCAAAGCAGACTGCAGCACTGGCTGCTCTGTCTGGGGGGTGAAAGGGAGAATGGCAGGGGCTGTGTCAGAGCCTCCCCTGTTTGGTGTGGGATGTAGGAGCATTGGGTGTAGGATGGTGGAAATGGATGGAGAGGAGAGATCTCTGCAGCCAGGGCTGGGAACTTGTGGGTTATTGCAAAGGGCCTGGGTGCAGGGCCCTGCTGGGAGCTGCCAGCCACAGCTGGAGCAGGACTGAGAGAGGAGAGGGGAGAGAGGATGAGAGGGTGAGAGAGTAAGAGGGTAAGACAGCGAGGTTCCCATTCCAATACCATAAATCTTCTTCTGTGTTGAATATTCTAATTCTCACTAACCAATCCAGTACAAGACACAAATCCTATAGCATTTCCATACAGCCTATAAGAATCATTACATTACCATACTGTGTTACATTTTAAACCCTAAAAACTCCTCTTTGGGCCCCTTCTGCCAAGCTGGCAGGGTCTGCTCTGACCCTTGGGCCTGTCTGCAAGCAGAGGGTGTTGTTCCATCAAAAGGGGATCACCTTCAGCTGGCCACACCATTGTTTTCCAGTTGTTCAGTAACTGAGGTATCTCAAAGCTTGCTTTCATTTCAATCTCGCTTATAGTTTCTATATTCTCAAAATCTTTTTCCAGGCAATCATATTTATAAGGCTTTCCTGTTTCATCTTCTCCAACAGTGGGAGATTCCCCATGGCCAGCTCTGTGTGATGGCACAGAAGCCACCACAGTGCTCACACAGGCCAGGGGGTGTCAGTGCCTGTTGTGCTCCTCAGAGAAGCCGTCTGCTCCCTGCCTCCTCACAGCACTAGGGCTGGGATTGTTCCTTGGCAGCCAGGACAGCTACAGACAGGAGACACAACCAAGGAGAAAATCTCCATGGATTCACGGAGTGTTTGGACAACTCTGAGGCACATGGGGAGATCCTTGGTGCTGTCCTGTGCAGGGCCAGGAGTTGACTCCATCCTTGTGGGCCCCTAGCTCAGGATATTTTATGATTCTGTGACTCTGTGACACACTGTGCAAAATTCACCATTTTGCCTATGTAGGAAGAGTGCCCTTATGCTCTGATCCAGGTCTCATTCCTGCCCCTGGCACAGAGGTTGCTGTTCTCATCCCTCTCTCCTTCACCTGCTGCCAAGTGCCCTGAGCTTCCACCTGCCCTGGGCTTCACCCCACACCCTCCTGCATCCCCTGGCTCCCTGACTGCCCCTGGGCTGGGATGGCAGCCCTGGCCTGGCAGAGGTTTCTAGAAGTGATTTCTTCTGTTTCCCACACCAGCCATTCCCAGGGGCAGAAAGGCACCAGTGCCCTGCTCAGCCCCTTCCTGCTGCCCTGCTGAAGGGCACAGCCTGGCACAGGGCACAGCCAGCGCAGGCACAGGGCACAGCCTGGCACAGGGCAAAGCATGGCACAGGGCACAGCTAGGGCAGGCACCGGGCACAGCCTGGCATAGCCTGGCACAGGGCATGGCCAGGGCAGGCACAGGGCATAGCGTGGCACAGGGCACAGCCTGGCATGGGGCACAGCCAGGGCAGGCACAGGGCACAGCCTGGCACAGCCTGGCACAGGGCACAGCCAGAGCAGGCACAGGGCACAGCCTGGCACAGGGCACAGGGAGAGGTGCAGGAGGAGCAGCCAGGGTGGCAGAGCTTTACCTGCCCAGGGTCATTGCTCCCACTGCACAGACCCAGCTTCTGCTGCAGGAATGGCTTTAATCCCACCCTGGCAAACTGGCCTTGGCTGAGAGTTCATTATTGAAATGTTGTGGAGATCTGGGCTAGGGCCTACACGTGGGGGATGATCTGAGATGACTGATCTATTTTCAAACGTGGAGAGGTGGGAGTAGAAACACGTTCAGCTCTTGCCCATTGCAGTGATATGGGATTGAAGCAGTGCTGGTGCCTCCAGATATGGTGTGATGTAAATGAGCTCTGAGTGCTTTGATCTCTTTATCTTCTATTTCTCCTTCTCTTTTGGAGACTACTTTTAGTGTAGTTTTGAACCTGCAGGCTGTTAGGAAGAATTTCAGCTGGTTCTATGGCTCCAGGTACCATTTTACCATCAGCCCCAGCTTTGCCCCAGGCAATTCAGGCATTTTGTGGTGACCTTGGAGATTTCAAGATAAAGAGGAAAAGAGATAGTGAGAACCTTTATGAATCACTCTAGTATAATGTGAAGTATTTCTGAAACCATCATTTATTGCCTTTGGGCTTCTTTTCTGGTGGTGTAACTGTGCATTTTTACTGGATGCTAATGAGAGTGGCCAGGAGAGAGGCACAGACAGTGCTCAGCACCCAGGGATTTCAGGGTGCTTCATTCCTTACAAGAACAGGCCTAGTGCTGGGCCTTTCCAGGATAAGGATGGGAATTTTGGTCTGGTTTGTTCAGTTCCCCATGAAATCACACTGCTGGACTGGGAGGCCTTAATGCTGTAATTGTGCAACTAATTAATCGAAAGAATAGCAGGTCATTAGCTTCTTACAATCACAAACATTTCTGCTCACCTGCCTGAGTGTAAGGAAAGAGATTTTTATGGTCCAGCATGCCACAGGTTCAGCACCAACGGTGAGAGGAGCTGGGTTGAGCCTGGGCTGGGGAGAGAGCACATTAATATCCTGAACATCTTGAAAAATATGAACATATTCATCCAGCAGAGTAATTTAGGGGCTGAGAAGACAGTCACCATCTGGGATTCTCAGCAGCTTCAGTAGGCTCACACCAGGATCTCAATCAGATTTATCCTTTGGGGTGACAAGAGCTTCATTTCCCAAAATACCTAAAGTCCTGTCCAGTTACTGGGGCCATGTCTGCCCTCATTTCCACCTGTAGCTACACACACTGGATTTCAGTGAGGTACCAGGGAAGGCAGAGGCCCATGGGGTGCCCCACTGTGGGCTCTGTGAAGATCCAGTGACAGAGGGACCCACAGGGGGCACATCAGGGGACTGAAGCTAAGGACCAGACCTTCTGCCCCTTTGGAGCAGACAGAAGTGGTTGGGGAATGTCTTCTCCCAGCCACAGGCAGGAGTTGCTCTTCCTGCAGGAGAATCTCTCTGCCAGCTGTGCAATTTTCTATGGACAGATGCACATCTAGCTCTGAGGTGTCTCTGCTTGGCCTCAGCCAAGCCCTACCCCTGCAGGTTCCCCTTCAAACCCTCCTGGCTGAGCACCCTGGTCCTGTTGTGTTGTTCTAGAGGGCCTTCAGCCTGTGTTGCTTTAGGTCTGTTGGCTTCTGCTTGCATTAATTGTGCTTGCATTATTTAATTGCAGCCCATCTCTGAGGAAACACTTTGGTTTGTGTCTGGGAGGAGTTGTGGGGCTCATGGGCAGGGCTCACCTTCCCCCAGTTCAGTGGTGTCTTGGTTTGGAAAGACAGGAGTCTGCTAAGGAAGGCAGGAGCCTCCCCTGAAATGGAAAATGTAAACCCTCCCCACCCATCTGAATTGCTATAAATTTTAAATTAAGGGGCTCTCAGTCAACAAAAAATTATGGGAGCAGGAAATAACAGTTCTTTAATAGGGAAGAAAATAAAAGGATAAAACAAACAATGCAATAAACCCAACCAACACTTACAGAGTCAGAACCCAGCCTGACACCCTGTGGGTCAGGCTGTTGGCAGCAGTCCCATTGGAATTGTGGCTCAGCCCTCCTGCAGTGTCAGGGCTGGTTCTGCTGGAGCAGGGATCCTGGAGAAAGGTGCTGTCTCTTCCTCTGAAGATCCAGTGGAAGAAGAGGCAGCTGCTGTTCCTCTGGGCAATCCAGTGCAGAAGCTGTGCTGGTGTTCCAGAATCTCCAGATTATATCTGGGTAGGAATGCTTGGCTCCTCCCTCTGGGCTCCCATCTCCCAATGGGATGCTGTAGCTCTTATCAGCCATGCAGTGACATTCAATAGCTGTTATCAGCAATGTCCCCTCCTGAGGGAGGTGTGATTGTGATCACTCAGAGAGAGATAAGGAAAACTGCCCACTTGACAAAAGATAATCTGCCATACAGATGGTAATTGAAAACATCTTGCATTGCAACCTGGAACAAGTGGGCAGCTTCAGATGCCTTGGGTTTGTGACAGGGGCACCAATCCTGCTGTCCCTAGAGGAGCATCCTGGGGATGCTGCTCAGGCAAGACTTGCAGGGTGTCCTTCATGCAGCCCCCTCAGAGCAGCATAAATTCCTGTCCTTTTGGCCCAGTGCCTGCAGATCCCCTCAGCCCTGCAGGTGCCTTCTCTGCCTTCTTCAGAGAAGCTGCACAGGGACATCCCCACAGCTCCCCACAGGGACATCCACAGCTCCATTAATGCAGCCCCAAATGGGTTTTGGGGTGTCCTTGGGGGACTGCAGGGCCCTGGATAGCCCAGCCCTGCTCAGCACAGCCTGTCCCAGTTCCCAAACAGCTCCCACAGGCCACCTTAGCAAGTTTAAGTGATATCAGCTCTAGTGATTATCATCTCATTTGTGATTTCAGCTCTTTACTTGCTGAGTGCCTTATGGCAGGGAGAAAGAGGAGAAGGCTGTGTGAGGTTCCACAGGAGTGTTTTTATTGAATCTTCTACCAAACTGAGCAAAAGTAGGAATTTTTATAAGGAACAGGAGTTTTAGAAATTGTCCAATAGGAGGGGTCGAGGGGACTGTGACCTACAGTCCTACAGAGAGATAAGCAAGGGTCTGGAGGAGGAAGAAGGGCTTCTAAGGTTCAGTCATCATCACTGGGCATTTCCTATCTTGGGCTGCTGAACACCCTGGGGGCATTGCAGACCCTGTGCCTGCTGCACTCCATGGCTCAGAGCACCCCACATCCTGCCCAGCACTGATGCCAAGGAAAAACACTTTTATCTCTTTTCTCCTATCACCCCTGAGCTAAAACTCTGTGCTCACCATCTCACAGCATGGCAGACAGTCCCAGCAGCGAGCCCAGCACCGTGTGTGTGTCACCTCCTTTTCTGGTAAAGGAAGATCAGCTAATCAGTGAATAATCAAAGGTTGTTCATGAAAGAAGGTGACATCAAAGCAAACAATTTAAGGAACCCCTCGAGGGCCAGAGGAGTTGTAAGGTCTGAGGCTGAATCACATGAGCTCAGTTTCCATGAACTGTGTCTCAGTTTTCCTGCAGGTACAAGTTAGAAATGCTTACGATAAATGTTTAGAATGAGTTGGGGAAGGGGGGAAAGTTAAATCACACTAATTATAGCCATGATGGCTTTGGTGCAGCGCCATTTGAAAGCATAAGTGTATCCTACACCTAATGCAAGAGGCATTAAAAGGCTTCTTGGGTAAGCAGGGTGATACAAGAGCAGAGTTTCAGTTTTGGGAGTAGTAGAGTAGTTCACTCTGCTGGCAGCATTCCAGACCACAGCCATGAAGGGTGATTTGACAGCAAAAGAATTCCTGCTTTTATTTGATATTTTGTAGAGAGGACAGACAGGGCAGTGACAGGGGAAGGAGGAACAGGGGAGCTCTGGGACAGGAGAGGGGTGGCTTGTCCCAGAGCACCACTGCTGGGAGGTATCATGAACTCCAAGGCAAGAATCTGACAGCTCCTCTGCAGGTCCTGCAAGCCTGGCTGAAGCTGCAGCACCCCATTTCTTCTCCTACCTTTCTGATTTCTTTTAGAGTTTAAGGGACTTTGGGATTTGAATAATTTGTGCATTTCTGTACTGCCTGCTCTGGTACAGAGCTCACCTTTAGAATGGTTTCTGCTGTGCAAATGACAAGGGCCATGCACAGACACGAGTGACCCAGAACTTATCTGGCTTCCCTGGAAGGGTTCTTCTTCTTTCTTCAGTCATCCAGAAGAGAGCCCTAGCTTGGAAAGCCAAGGTCACTGACCCAGCTGGGAAAGGTCAGAGGAGCCCCTGACCCATTTATCCATGGATCCCTCTTTATTCTGCTAGGTGCTGCAGAAAAAAAATAATCCAACAATAAGGTTCAAATACTGTGGGCTCCTTCTAAATGAACTGAATGTGGCTGACTGAAGTAACCACCCCCAAACACTTGAAGAGATAAACAGCTCCTCTGATTGCTCTGACAGGAAGCATTTCCACCCTTGCATGTGTTGGGGATGTACATAACATAAGAAACCTTACTAAGAGGAAAATCACAAGCTTGGGAAAACACAGCAACAAGTCAACAACATCTTTAAATGAGTAATAAGTCAAATATTTACTCCCACAACACTTCAGGCAAGAATCCTGTGCCTCAGCTTTCACACAAGCATGGACAGCCTGTGGAGAAACATCTCGTACTTTTGTGGCTAGAAAAATCACCAGGTCCAGGGCTGTGCTTGGGAAGTTTATTTCCAGCCCTTGGAGGAATTTGCTCCTCCTTCACACCATTTGTCCTTGCACATTCCCCGCTGTCCTCACGCCAGGGCCAGGCCAGGGATTGCAGCACCCCAGGTCAGGTGTGATGTCCCCTGCTCTGGGGGTCCCTGCAGGTGTCACACTGCAGAGTTCATGGCAAAACTGAGTCCCTGGAACCTCTGCCCTGCTGTTCATTAGCTGGCAAAGCACTGTGCCAGGATTTGCCCTTTGGGGTGCCCTTTCCAGTGAAGATGTGTTACACTTGAGTCCTGCAGCACTGCAAACCACCAGAGTGTTCAAACAGCCAAAACAGCAGCGACTTTTAAATAAATTTACTCAAAATATTTTCTATGTAACAACCTTGAAAAAAAGGCTGGGCTCTTCTTCACTGCCCAAAGAGATGGTGGGAGAGACCCCCTTGTCTCAGACCTGCCTGTGGCCAGGAGGGGGGCTTGGAAAGAAAAGCCATATTCTGTGGAGCTGTGAGGCTGCCAGTGATGGGATAAGGGCATCTCTCCTCTGCCTTTTGGAAGATTTTTTCAGAAACCAGTGTGTTTTGTTCCTTTTAGGTATGGACTTTCTCCTTTTAGGTATGGATCAGGGCAGGAGGAAACAAGTGTCCAAGGCTGGGCACTTCTTCACTGCCCAAAGAGATGGGGAGAGACCCCCTTGTCTCAGACCTGCCTGTGGCCAGGAGGGGGGCTTGGAAAGAAAAGCCATATTCTGTGGAGCTGTGAGGTTCCAGGGTGATGGGATAAGGGCATCTCTCCTCTGCCTTTTGGAAGATTTTTTCATAAACCAGTGTATTTTGTTCCTTTTACGTATGGATTTTCTCCTTTTAGGTATTGATTTTCTCCTTTTAGCTGTGGATCAGGGCAGGAAGAAAGTGTCCAAGGCCAGGTTGGACAGGGCTTGGAGAAACCAGGGAGAGTGGAAGGTGGCCCAGGCATGGCAGGAGTGGAATGAGATGAGCTTGGAGGTCCCTTTCTGCCCAAACCATCTGGGATTCTAAAAGATAACAAAAGATATTTTATTATTTTAATAAATTATAAATAATATAAATTATAATAAGATAATTGTAATAAGAGAAATTATTATTTTATATTCTCCCATATCCTCAGCCACCCAGAGCCCTGCTGCTGTTTGGGACTGATGAGTCCCATCCTGATGGGTCCAGACTGATGAGTTTGGACATGCCTGCAGCCACCTGGACCCAGCCACTGTCCAGCTGTCCCCACCACACCTGGGCACACAGAAATCACTTCCATGAGGCTTGGAAAGTGCCAGGCAAGGGGTATTCTCTATACTACCAGCAGAAGGCAACTTAAGGAATATACCTCAGAGTTTTGAGGAGATCTTGGATGTTTCAGATCTGTGTTTTCTCTCACAGTCTTTCATTTTACATTATTTTTCGTTATTTTCACATTGTTCCACAACATGTCAAAACATCAGACAGATTCATTACAACACAAACAGGAGACACTTTGATGTAGGAAAAAAAGCTGTTTTAATGGATGCTAAGTAGCAACTGCCCTTGGGGGTTTTAAAATAAAAATAGAAGCAGCACAAAATAATATTTTAACCCTTGTGTCCCAGGCTCACCAAAATACAGAATGCAGCATTGCACACAGAACAGTGCAGGCAATAATTTTCTTTTTGCACTCATTCTGAAAACAGAATTCTGAATTCTCATAGGTTTTTGGCATGTTTTCCTACTACTTTTTTGGAGAAGAGAAAAGTTTTAAAGGAAAAAGTAAATTTCTCCAGGAGTCTTTCTCAAAAGGGCTCACAAAAGTGTGTGGTTTTGTCACAGGACATCTCTCCAGAGAATATGCAAAGACAGCTTCCAGCCTTCCTGGTGTGTCACCTGCAGTGACACCAATGCCAAATGGAGCTGGTTAAAACATGGTGGTTTGGTTTTTTGGGGAAAGTGGTCAAAATGTAGAAGCCTATGCCCCCCACGTGTTCTGCTCTTTCCCAGCAAAACTCCAGCATTTTTTACTGAGGAATACAAAGGATCTCAGTACATTTTTCAGTGAACTCCTTTTTCAGTGAAGCAATTTCCTCCCCAGAGCCCAAAGCCAGCTGAGATGCTGCAGATCATTTGCTACGTGACCTGGGGGACCTCAGGGGCTCTGAGCAGGTGGAACAGCCCAGAGAGGTCCCTCTTGCATTGCTGGGCTCTCCTGAGGGGCTTTTCTCCTTCGTGCTTCTGTCCTTGTGCTTGGCACGAGCCTCTCCCAATGCCAAGGCATTCCCAGTGCCCTGGCAGGGCAGGGAAGGGCCTTCCTCAGGCTCACAAGTCTGTGAGGCTCACAGAAGGAAAGAGTAAATAAATTGCCTTTATTTGGTTGTTGTTTCTGCTCATTTTCCCATCACACCCATCAGGCTGTGCTGTTCAGTGCTAGCAGGAGCTGAGCTGTGCCCAGTGACAAAGAGCAGCCCCTGTGCCTCCCACAGGGCTCTCAGCACCCACAGACACTGCCCACGTTGCTTTGCTCACCAGGGGATATGCCCCATCTATTCCCATCGGGTTTAACCACCCCAGCTTTTAATTCTGCCTCATCTTACCTCAGCTTTAATGGTCAGTGCTCCCTTGCTCACCTGGACACAGCCTGGTCTAGGTTGGGGTGAGCAGTGTGGGTTTCTTCATGTGCAGCTGCTCATGAGGGCAGGGTTGCAGTTATCAGACCCCAAGAGCAGCATGGAAATATCCTTGTTTTCCCCAATACCAGCTTGTGCACTGACCCTAAGAACAGCCTGAAGTATCCTTGTTTTCCCCAAATACCACCCTGTGTATTGACCCCAAGAAAGCCTGAAACACCCTTGTTTTCCCCCCATACCAGCTTTTGCATTGACCCCAAGAAAGCCTGAAATACCCTTGTTTTTCCCCAGATACTACCTTGTGTATTGACCCCAAGAACAGCCTGGAAATATCCTTGTTTTCCCCACATACCAGCTTGTGCATTGACCCCAAGAACAGCCTGGAATATCCTTGTTTTCCCCACATACCAGCTTGTGCATTGAATCACCTGGGACAGACTCAGCTGCTCTCACAGCCTGAGATGGGGAGAGCTCTGCTCAGGCAGCTCACAGTAACTGTAATGGGCAGAGGGCTTCAGCACCACCCTGGACCCTCTGTGTACCAGCACAGCCTCCTCCAGAGGCTCTCTGGAAGCCAGGCAGAGGAGATGAGCCCTTAGCTGGAGACAGCAGAGTGAGACAAGCACAATCAGCCAGGTTCCTTCACCTCCCAACCTCAGTTTGGGAGCCAAGCTCTGCCCCTCAGTGCTGTGTGCTTCTCTGGTTTGTACAGTGTAGAGAAAGGCAGGCCAGTGGGATGGACCCCTTCTCTAATGGGCTGCTGGCTCCTCAAAAGCAGATGTGTGTCCCCACGCTGGAACATCTCCCTGTGGGGGCTGGCATGGCCATGGTGACAGAGAGATGCTGCTGGGTCCAGGGACACGCTGTCCTTTCCAGTGTCACGGGGCTTCCTGTTCCCTCTCCAGAGCTTGTGAGACAGCAGGACTGCTGATGCTGTTGGGAAATGTCCTAACTTGCTTCAGAACTTGGAGGAGCTCAGGCAGACCACCCTGAAGGAGCCAGCTCTCTCTGGCTACTCCTCTCTATCCATCCATCCCTCTGCAGGCAGAGCCCGGGCTGTGATCAGCTGCTAATGCAGAAATGCTGCTTGCAGAGGCTTCTCACCCTCCCACTGAGCACAGAGGGCACCCAGAGCCTGGCACTGAGGTTCATTCTGTGCAAACCACTGATCAGAAACCTCTGTGTTTGCTCCCTGCCAGAGACCTGAGCATGAACAACATCAGCGAGCTGCAGCCGCGCGCGCTCCGGCACCTGCGCTTCCTGGAGGAGCTGTGAGTATGGGGTGCTGCATGGGCAGGGGGTGCTGTGGGGCTGGGGGGACACTGCACAGGCTCCTCCTGCACTTCCACAGCTCCCAGGGCTGCTCCTGCAGCTGCAGGCTCAGCTGGGAGCAGCCTGTGTGGGACAGGGTTTGTTTGCTGCTCCAGCTATGGGGTTCCGCTGAGGTCGTCACCTTCAGGCTGAGGTGGTGCCAAAAGCCAAATAAAAGAGGACCTAATCTCTCATTCAGAAATCAGCACTGTACCCTGGGGCAGAGCTAGAAATCAGAGAGTTTCACTCACCCTTCACAGCCTCCTGCAGCCCAGAGACACACGAGCCCCTGGGTGCTTCACAGGGTCCCTCAAGGGTGTCACACACAGTTCCGAGGGGTGTCACACTGAGCCCCCCAAGGATGTCACATGCACCCCTCAGGGATGTCTCACTGAGCCCCCCAGGGATGTCACACTCAGCCCCCAGGGGTGTCATACTCAGTCCCTCAGGGATGTCACACTGAGCCCCCCAGGATGTCACACTGAGCCCTCCACAGATGTCACACTCAGCCCCCCAGGGATGTCACACAGAGCCATCCTGCAAAAAGCTTCCCCAGAGGCTGAGGTGTCCCACTGAGGTCTGAGCAGACACACTCAGACACAGCAGCAGTCCCAGTCCTGGGGATCAGCATGTGGCTGTGTGTCAGTGAAGGAGTGGCCCCACTTCTGAAAGTGTGAAAATTACCCAGCAGCACAAGAAACCACTGGAATCCTTTGTGAGCCCCAAAAAAATGGGAGCCCAGGGGGCAGAATGTTGAGGTTGACCATTTCTGCATGAGTAAATTGCACCTGTATGGTCTTACTCCACTTGACCATGAGAAATACCTCCAGGTGTTATTCTCATGCTGTTGGTACTTTCAACACAACAGCTTCTGTTGGAAAACACAATTTCTTCAAAACACTGTTATTGCATTCATGAAATCCTAATATTAATGCTTCATTTGATGTGTTTTGTGAGCTTACTGTGTATATAACAGTTACTGCCACTTAATCTGCCTAAATGAAACAACTTTCACTTCTCTGAATCAGATCTTGCTGCCACCACAAGGCACAACACTGGCATTTCATAAATGGTGTTTTCCAAAATGTCAGAATTACAGATATCACCCTCACACCTGTGAGATGCTGGTACAGGGTGCTCAGAGAAGCTGTGGCTGACCCTGGATCCTTGGAAATGTCCAGGGCTGGGTTTGATGGGGCTTGGAGAAACCTGGGCTGGTGGAAGGTGTCCCTGCCATGGCAGGGGTGGAATGAGATGATCTTTAAGGTCCCTCCAAATCCAAATCATTGCAGGATTCTGTGATTTTATATTACAGATTTTACTTCAAATGGTCTTGCAACTGATCATCCTCTGTCTGTATTCCAAATTCATTGGAATTGTAAGGACCCCAGCCACTCCAGCAGGCATTTACAGGCTGACAAGGAAACATTTTTGATCCTGTTCTGGCTTTGGAGCCAGAGCTGCCCACAGAAAAGGGCTCTTCAGCACTTTGCACCCATCTTGCAGCCTTTCTCCTTTCATTTTATCAACATCCATGTTGAAATGTGGGCACCCAGCACCTTCACTGGGGGTGCTGAGGCTTTTCACACACTCTGTGCACAATTAGCAGTTGTCTTGCTGCAAGCAACCGTGTCCTGGTTACGTCATGCACAAACAGAGCAGCCTCAACCAGCAAGGAATAAATATTCATAGGTTCCAAAAGAGCCAGCTCCCCACAGCCAAAAATAATTATGAATGAAACAGGCAAAGGGGAAAAATTTAAAGAGGAAAATCTGAAAAAATAGTTGGAAGTTATTAGATAATATTTTACTGGAGGTCCTGTGTGTCACAAGTCTCCCTTTGGAAAGGATTGACATTACAGTCAGGGGAAGAAATGCAAACTGCAGCATCATACACCTGTGCATAACAAAGGGCCTGCTTGAATTTGATAGCAGTAAGATAGTAATTCTATTTATGGAAATCAAGTAATTTATATTAAATCAAACAAGGAAACATTTTATATATTATGGCAAATTAAAAGTGATTCAACAACAACAGCTAGACAGAGACAGTTTTTACAGCATTCACAGGGCTGTCATTGACCAATAATGCAACTTGCCTGGCATTTCCCCTGCTCTTTTCATTTATATCTTCACCAAATTTTTATCCCACAACATTACATCAGGACCATGACATTCAGGCTGGGATCACCCTCTGTGCCAGGACACGCATAAGAATCAAGCAAACAAATCCTGCTTGTTTAGACATCCTCAAGGGAAGTTTGCTCAGGTTTCACAGCTCAGATCTCTGCTGATTTCATCTGCCTGGGACACATTCCCAGTGTCTGCCAGGGTGACACGTAGCACACCAGCCCAAGCCCTTTGTCTTCATCCCCATGGCAGAGCTGGGACATGCCACGGGAGTGAAGAGCAGAAAGCCCTGCTGAGCAGTGAGGGACAGCCCAGGTACCCCAAACCCACCATGCCAGGGTCTCCTGGGCAGGAGGGAGCTCTCCCTGCCTGTCCCCTCCAGCAGGGAAGGGCTGACAGTGAGGAGGGCTCTGCTGCAGCTCATCCTGGCTGCAAGTGCCTGTGTTCAGGTAGATGGAAAGCCTTCAGCAGGTTCCTCACCCCCAGGGATTTTGGGTGGCTTTATGGCCCCAGTCTGCCTCCTACACAGAGTCACAAAGGCACAGAATGGTCTGAGGTGGAAGGGACCCACAAAGATCACCAAGAATGGAAGGGACCCACAAAGATCACCAAGAATGGTCTGAGGTGGAAGGGACCCACAAAGATCACCAAGTCCAACCCCCAGCCCTATACAGCACCACCCCCAAGAGTCACACCTTGGTCCAAATGCTTTTTTAACAATGTCAGGCCTGGGGCCATGACCAATTCCCTGCCCTGACACAATATCAGGCCAATCCCTTGGGTCCTGTCACTGCTCACAGAGAGATCAGTGCCTGCCACTCCTCCTCTCTGGGGGCTGAATAGAACAAGTGCCCCCAGCTGCTCCTCACACAACTTCCCCTCCAGGCCCTTCATCATCCTCACTGCCCTCCTTTGGATGCTCTCTGATAGTTCAATATCTACAGCCTTATGTTCCCTATTACCTGCTGGATAAGCCAGGTGAGTGACAGGCTGAAGCAACCAAAGACAAAATTTACACAATTCAGTTCAAGGCGAACTAAAACTGATGTTCTGGGGCTTTGGTCAACCCCAAAAATTTCTTTTAGCCTGAGAGAGAAAAAATTGTTTCATCTTCAGGTTACTTCTTAACATTTAGTCTTTTACTTTGGGTAAAGTCCTAAAAGAAGCTGGTATTTCAAATTATATTTGCTTTATTGCCAAAGATACCTTAGGTGCTTGAACCTTATGAAAAAATCAGAGGTTCCTCAGCAAAAAAATTGCCAAGTTCAACCCAGATTTTCAAATGTCCTTTTTGAGATTCTATTAAATGATCAGAAACATCCCAGGAACTCTTGACACCCCTTGTCCTTGATCTATAACCCTTATCTTCAACAGTCAGAGAAAGCCCAGGTTCCTCTGGCTCCTCCTCATGGTTCTCCCCTCCTGCTCTCACCCATGATTCTCTGATTCCATCTTCTCTCTCATTAGATTTAGCCCCAGTAGCCCAGGGTCCCTCACCACTTCTCCTCCTTCTGTTCCTCTATTTTAGCATCACCCCAGGCTCCTCATGCAAGTGAAGTTTCCCAGAAGTCAGAGATCAGCTGGACTCATGGCTGAGCTTGTGCATGGAGCTGGGATTCAGCTGAGGAAAAGGAATAATGGGAAAGGGGAAGAGAGCTGCAAATATGGGTGGATGCAGCCCATGTGTCCCAGGGACAACAAGGACACACATGCCAGGTTTCAGTGCTGTGGAGCCCTGCAAATCCAGGCTGTGGGCCCACATTAGGCCTCTCCACACTGGGTGGAAAACACCAGGACAGGGTGGCATGAGGGCCCTGAGGACAGCAGAGCCATCCCCCAAGAGTGTCACTGTGACACCCAGCCAGGCTGTGTCCCACAGGTCATTTCTGCACTGGCTCCTCTCTGCTCTGCACACCAAACGTGTCCCCATGGGATCAGGGGGAATGCTGTGGTTAGGGCACAGATGAGGGCACAGGGACTGCTCCAGCTCACTCCCTGTGTGCTCTGGGTAAAGTTATTTTCACTGCCAGAGCTTCACTGTCCAGCAATGAGAACAGGCCCTCAGGTGTGCCCCGTGAGCCATTAATATTCACTGAGAGCTGCTCAGGAAGGTGTTGTGAGTGCAATTAGTTCTCATACTCAGGAGATGCCCACAGACCTGGTCCTCCAGGCTCAGCTGCCTTTGGTGAGGAGTGGGAGAGGGGCCTCAGTGGCCGTGCACCCCTCTGGCCCCCAGCCTCCCATCCAGAAACAGGAGAGGGTACATGAGCAGGCACAGTCCCAGCCCAGGCACTCATCACACATTACCTCCAAAGAAAACCTGCACACATAGAGGTGTTCAGAGCTGGGCCTCACACAGGCAGGGAACAGCCCAGAGTTTAGTATGTCTCCTCTTTGTTTCTTTCCTTTTTTTTTTCCCCCCTTCTTCTTTTCTTTCTCTCTTTTTGGCAGCAGGAAGATTGTTTAAAGTTGCTAATAAATTCCAGTTAATGAAGCCTGAAAAGCCAGAGCTGGGAGCCAAGAGAAACAAGAGCAATCAGTACAGAAGGAATAGAAAGAGATCTTGAAAGCCGGCCTGGGAATAATAACATGTTGAAATGTGTTCGCCGGCGAGGGCTTTGTTACCGCGCTTTGAATCCAAGCGCGAGTGCTCGGTGCCAAGAAGGGAAACTGCAGCCAAAGGCAGGTGTTCATTGCCATTCACCTCTTGCTTCGGGGCACAGCGGCAAGATCAGACCCCTTCCCAGCCACTGGCTCTTTCACCTGCCTGTTCTCGGACTCCGGGGGCAGAGGGACTCACCGGCATGGGGAGCAGGCTCAGCACCGCGCTCAGCACCCACTGCTGCCTGCTCTGCCAGCCTGGGGAACAAAAAATGGCACAAAAGCAAAATGAAATAAAATGTAGTGTCCTGGTTTAGGGTAAATTTGGGAGAAAAGATCCAAAAGGGGGGCCCCTCCAGAAAGCAAACCCACAGGGCCCTTCCCCACAGCTGGGTCAGGAAGGATTCCTTGGAGAGAAGTGGAAAGAATCAGTTTATTTAACAGGCAAAGCACCCCCCAGCACACAGAATGAACAATACCAGGTGACAACACTCTTTTACTGCTCTGAAAAAGATGACAACTTCAGAATGTCGCTCTTGGGGGTGGCCTCTCTGTTATCAGTCCTTCCAGCATTGGGAATGGTTGCTGCCCAGAGCAGGCCACGCTAGGCCACAAGGTGCAAACTCTCGGTGTTTCCCAGGTCCCAGTCCGGAGCAGGCTCGAGTAGGTCCAAAAAAAGGGAAAGGAGAAACAGTCAAGGGAAAATTTGGGCTGCTTAGCTAAACTAACTAATGAGCAGAAGCAAAAAGCAAGAACAAAGCAAAAAGCCAAGCAAAAAGCAAAAGCAGCACCATGTACTGCCCTGTCTCTGTGTCCCGCCAGCCATGGGGGAGCGGCTGATAACAAAACCAAAACAAAACATTCGCTCTACAGAGCCAGTCTTGAAGACACAGAACATGATATCCAGCATAAACAGAACACAGGACAAGCATCATAACATCACCCTAGGACATGCAGGCATGGGAATGCAGCAGCCCTCTTCTCCTGCCTTGTACCTATGAGGGAAGCCCCCTCTCACTCCCCTTCCCATGTGGTCCAATGGAGCCATCACAGCTTATGGGGCACCAGGGCTGCCCTTGGCTGCCCTTGCCTGCTGTTAGAGCACCCCCAGCCCCCCATCAGCCTCCAGGCATCTGGAACATCCACTCTGGGGGGCTGTTCAGCACAGGCTCTCACTCCAAGGCAGTGTCACTCCTGGAGGAGGCAGCAATGCAGTCCTGCATGGCTCCTGTGGGATTGACAGCTCCTCCGTGCAGCAGGGCTGGCATTCCTGGGCAATGCTCACATGTGCTGGCACTGGGCTGAGCAGCTGCTTCTGCAGCAGTGCAGTGTCTGAAGGGGGACTCCTGAGACAGCAGCTTTGGTGGGGTTTCATGACACATCAGGCTGGACAGGTCTTATGGAGACACAAATGTTTGTAGGGCCATGAATTTGTTTTGTCATGCTGAGATTTGGAGGCAGAATCCACAGCAGAATCACAGCTCCCTTGGAAGTCACCTTGCCTGGCACAGCCCTCCATTTCCCGGTGGCCATAGCCAAAGAGCTGCAGCTCTGAATTCTTGGCCTCTGTGGTTCCCCCAGGACTCTGCACAGCTCCTGTGTAGAGAAGGCACCAGAGCACAACTCGTTGGCAAAAAGGAGACCAGCTCTGGTTGATCCAGGACTTTCTGGCACCAGTCCTTGGCAGAGGATGGTGCTGCTCCATCAGTTCAGTGGGTGAGCAAAAGCACAGAGAGAGATAATTCCTCTGATGAAGCCTTCCAAAGATCATCCCTGTGCATGGGGTGAGGACTGTCCTTAGCAATGGCCAAGGTGCAGGAGAGAAGGGCTTCTAAGGGGTTGTCTATCATGAACATTGACCAATGAGGCCAAGATATTGCAGCTGCCCAAATGAATTCAAAATGTTTTGGAAATTTAGAGATTTCCATTCTATTTCTACTCCATTCAGACCAGAGAGAGTGATCACCAACTGAAAAATCCTTGCTAGTTGGGGTAGCTGGCCCTAGTTTCCCTGAAAACTGCTTTCCATATGACTAATTATGTTCTGGGGTACCCTAAGTGGGGCACCAAAAGTAGAGTTAAAAGTGAAAACTGCTCTGAAGGTTTGGACGGAACAAACAGAAAATCTTTGCAGTTTATAATATAAAGAGATGGAGTGAAGGTTTTCAGTGTCCTGTTCATTAAGGAGCTGTGTCTTACTAATATTACTTGGCAGATGAATGCAAACTGGCTTGCATATGAGCATTCATGTGGGTTGAAAACTGGCTTGAGGACCATAAACAAAAGAACAAATGCGATCAATCTATCGAGTTGGAACAGGCACTGAGGGGGCACAGCGAGCAGGGCTACAAACAGGCACAGTCTTCTCCTCAGGGATGGAGTGAGACAGCACAGACCACATTAGAGGCATCCTCAGGAGATACCACACTAGGACCAGCTGCAGATTCCTGTGTGAGAAGGAAGAGTCCAGGCCTGGCCCTTTCCTCAAATGCACCATGTTTTCACTTGTTGACTTAATTGGCTTCATTCCTGCTTTGCACCAGCACAAGAACAAACCCAGGCATGACACGGGGCCTGTGGTCCCCTGTGTGCTCAGGGGAAGGCCCAGGCTTGGCAGGATGACACAGTTTAGGCAGGAGCATGGAGTGTCTGGGCACAGTGCCTTGAGAGGTGAGTGCTTGAGAAACCACCCTGAGCAGGAGATCAAAGGGGCGGCCGACACGCTCAATGAAACTTTGGCAAGGGGAGAATTTTACTGGGATATGGACACACATGTTTGTCCTGTCCTGCCAATGGGCAACGTTCCTGCCTCCTAATGTGAGTGATAAGAGCATCCCTGAGCTGCCTGAGCACCTGACATGAGCCATCTTGCCCAGCACAGCCTTCGGGCATGCCATGGAAGTTGTAGCATGACCAAGAAGCTCAAGATACAGGAGGGTTGAGCCTGTGGTAACTGAACAGCAGCAACCATACAGTGGTAAACCATGAGTTTGTTCCAACTTGGAGTGTATTGGGAATGCAGATCAAAGCCTGGAGGAATGTTCCCAGAAATCATGGGAGTGGTGGAAGGGGAGGCGGGGGGGGGGCAGGATCTAAAATCCACCATGAGCTTTCTGAAGTAAGCCAGCCACATCCAGCTGTCACCCTCCCCTTCTACCTGCCCCTTCTCTCCTCCTTCTATCAGCCACTTTTTAAATGCAGAGCTTTCTCTTTCTCCCAACCCCATGTCACAGTGTAAACTTCAGGAGAACAGGACATAGCACTGAATTAAGTCTGTCTTAAAAAGAGCCCTGAGCAGGCCTAGAGCTGAGCCCATGTGGACCAGAATTTCAGCCCTGCAAGAATAGCTCCTCTTCCCTGTGCTTAGGGCAAAGGCAGTGCCTTTCTGTCCTCCTTGGTGGGGTTATTCACCCAAGCTCCTCCACAGAAGGAGTGAATTAGGAGCTGTCTCAGGGGATGTCACACTGGCAGCATCACTTCAAATGTTATTGTTCCATTTTAAATGGAAAGGAAAGAACCATTTCACTGCGTTTCCTGTGGGATCTGAATTCTGCAGATATATTCAATGGGTGCCTGTCTGCCAAGCAGGGGGATTTCTGGAGAGTTTGAGTGAGAGGGACAGAGGGAACCATGAACCTGGAAGAGTGCCAAGTGACCATGGACAGAGGAAGGGTCAGACACAGGAAGATTTTTATGTCTTGGGTCTCTGACATGAACTGGTACAGGAGTTAATGGCATGGAAGCAAAGGATGGTCAGGAAGAGGCTCCAAGAACTGGAGCCCCTCTGCTCTGGAGCCAGGCTGGCAGAGCTGGGGGTGCTCACCTGGAGAGGAGAAGCTCCAGGGAAAGCTCAGAGCCCCTGCCAGGGCCTAAAGGGGATCCAGGAGAGCTGGAGAGGGACTGGGGACAAGGGATGGAGGGACAGGACACAGGGAATGGCTTCCCACTGCCAGAGGGCAGGGGTGGGTGGGATAATGGGAAGGAATTCTTGGCTGTGAGGGTGGGCAGGCCCTGGCACAGGGTGCCCAGAGCAGCTGTGGCTGCTCAATCCCTGCAGGTGTCCAAGGCCAGGTTGGACAGGGCTTGGAGCAGCCTGCGATAGTGGAAGGTGTCCCTGCCCATGGCGAGGAGTGGAATGAGATGAGCTTTAAGGTCCCTTCCTACTTAAACTGTTCTGTGTTTCCATGACATGTTTCCAGTGCTCACCCTTGACAGGACACCCCAAAAGGCTCACCCATTCCTGGTCTGCTCTCAGAGAGGTGGCACAGCCATGCTCCTCTGCCTGGAACACCGGGAACACCCCCAGCAGCATCAGCACCTGTCCTGGAGGTCCAGCAAACCCCCAAACCCCACACCTCCACACCCTGTGTGCACAGCCAGCCATGCAGCCCTCTAGGAAAGGGAAAACTCAGCCTGTGTGCACAACCACAGACATGTCCCACCTCCCAGCCCCTGCACAGAAGTGGGCAGAGCCCATGCTGGACCCCAGTGACGCTGTCAATGGCATTGGGAGGAGAGTTCAGAGAGGTGCTTGTGGTTGGTGCCTCCCTTTGGGCCTGCTCCTGGCCTGGCATGGACCCTGAGCCTGGGGAGAGGAGCTGGGCTGCCTCAGGGGCAGGGAGGAGGAAAAGGCATGGAGAGAAGAGCCAGAGACCAGAGGTGAGCCAGGGACAAGGCACAGCCTGGTGCAACATGGCCAAGGACAGAAACATCTGCAGCAGCAGTGAGGCATGGGGCCTTATCTGGGGCTGGGGGTGCTTTGGGCCTCTAAATTCACCTGTGAATCCTCTCATTTCACCCAGTGAAAGCTGGGCATCTGCTTCAAAACAACACAGAGTTGTTTCCCCCTTATGTTCTGTGTTGCCCACAGTGCTGAGGTGACACCAGCTGGCTCTGCAGTGTCCCATCAGCATCTGGGGCTTCCCAGGACACCCTGAGGCCAGCAGCCCCAGCTGGGGCTCCATTTCAGCTCCACATTCCTCTCCTGCTAATCCTGGAGGTCCCAGATTCATTCAGGGACCTGGCAAACACTCAAACACACCCAGAAAAGTGAGCAGGGAGGCACAGAGCTGCCAGAAGAGGCACTTTGGGCCTGGAGTAGGTGTGAGGGGCCCGGAGCTGTGGGGAGGCGAGGACAGACAGACAGCCAGGGAGGAGGAGGATGCAGGAACAGGCTGCTGATCCTGGAGGTCCAAGATTCATTCAGGGACCTGGCAAACACTCAAACACATCCAGGGAAGTGAGCAGGGAGGCACTTTGAGCCTGGAATAGGTGTGAGCAGCCTGGAGCTGCAGGAAGGTGAGGACAGACAGACAGCCAGGGAGGAGGAGGATGCAGGAGCAGGCTGCTAATCCTGGAGGTTCCAGATCCATTCAGAGACCTGGCAAACACTCAAACACACCCAGAAAAGTGAGCAGAGAGGCACGGAGTTGCCAGAAGAGGCACTTTGGGCCTGGAATAGGTGTGAGGGGCCTGGAGTAGGTGCGAGCAGCCCAGAGCTGCGGGGAGGTGAGGACAGGCAGGCAGGGAGGAGAGGAGGATGCAGGATGCAGGAGCAGGCTGCTGATCCTGGAGGTCCCAGATCCATTCAGGAACCTGGCAAACACTCAAACACACCCAGGGAAGTGAGCAGAGAGGCACAGTGAGCCTGGAATAGGTGTGAGCAGCCCGGAGCTGCGGGGAGGTGAGGACAGACAGACAGCCAGGGAGGAGGAGGATGCAGGAGCAGGCTGAGGATGCCGTGCAGGAACACCCCCCCCCCTCCAGGCAAGCACTGCAGCCTCCCGGACAGCACTCCCTCCCTCCCATGTGGAAATCAGCAATCAAAAGCAGCAATTACCCCAAATCACAGCCCCTAAGTGACAAATAGCCCAGCCTGCCAGGCGGATCATGTGCTGCAGGAGGCAGGTTCCAACCTGCTCGCACACATTAAAGAGACGACCCTGTGCTGTTTGTGCTGTCAGAGGCCTCATTATGGGAGAGATTTTCTGCAGATTCCCGAGGGGAGGGAGAGCTCAGGCACCCACACACGGGCTCTGCCACAGGTGAGCCTGGCTGCCCACAACACCTTGGTCCCCTCAGTGACCTCTGCAGAGCCCTGGATCCCTGTCAGAACCCAGGAAATCCCTCTGGCTGCCCAGGAGGGCTCCAGCCCCTGCCCAGGGGGCTCAGGGACCCTGGCACAGAGCCCCAGACCCCTGTGCCTTTGATTTAGCCCTTGGAAAAAACAATTACCAACCTTTACATGAAGAATTACAAGCCACGAAAGTTTAAGTTGAGTAATAGTGAATTTATCACAGGGTGAAAAATAGATTTTTGGGGTTTTTAGAATGGGGGTTCAAAGGGCAATATGGAGGAATCTGGGCATGTCCAGCCTTTCTCCTTCTTCTTCTTGGCCTCCATCTTCTGCTGTGATGGTGGCACTTTTAGATTGGTTTAGAGTAGAAGCTCACTGTCTAACATAGGTGATAGGTATTGGGAAGTAATTGTAAATATTGTACATGTAGTTTTTAGTATAAAGACATAACACTGCCTTGGGGACAGGCAGAGTGCCTGGAACTGTCCTGCTGGATGGACCTCAGCTGGACAGGAGAAAGAATTTTATAGATGAGGAACAATAAGCCACCTTGAGACCGAGAACTGAAGAGCTCTGACTCCTTCTTCGAGCACCAGGCTGGGAAAAGAGACTTTAACACATCTCAGGGTCACTGAGAGCAGCAGAGATCCCAAGAGTTGCCCTGCACTCTGCTTCCAGCCAGGATTGCACTGCTCAGCCTCCACACCTGCCTCCTTCCCCTAAAAAATGCCTAAAAAGAAAAAAACTTTAATGAATACCTTTGCCATGTCTGTGCCAGAAGTCTTGGATTGTTTGTGCCCAACCTCTTGGGCCTGGTTTGGACTTTCTGTGAGAATGCAGATGAGCCTGGTCACAAATGATGTTCACTGTCTCTGTTTTGGAGATGCAATATTCCACTCCAAGTCAAGCAGACAAGATTCTTGCCCAATTTTAGTGGCAATTTAGGGTCTTAATCAGGTTGTTGAACCTTTCTTTATGATTTCTGGCTGATGGGGGCTGGGACTTCATCCATGTTTGTCCTCAGAACAGGAGAAAAAAGAGAAAAGTCACCTCTTCTCTAGGTCCAGCCTAGATTCAGAAGTCCTGGACTTCAGTCCTGGCTCAACCACATGCCCCCACCATAGTCCTAATGGTAACAGTGATCCAGTTTCTAATGTCAATGAAAAATGCAAATACCTTTTAATTCCCCAGCCTTCTCTGGGCCTTGTTCAATTTTGAGTTCTAAGATCAGGTGAAGCTGTACAATGGCAAATCCCACAGGTTTTCTTCAATAAATTCTTTCAGGAAATTCTGAATGTTCTCCCCTGCTCTTTGCGCTATGTCCCAGATATGTCTCATTTCCCATTTTGGTGCTGCTCTTTGCTTCCTCTCCCATCCTTTGGCCCTCATTCACCAGCCAGGATTTAGGGACAGTCCTGCCATGAGCAGAAACAGCTCTGCCCTGCTCCAGTCTCTCTGCCAAGGCTGGCATGGAGCAGGGTCTGTGGGCTGCTCACTGCCTGTGCTGTATTTCTGTGCTGGGGACCTGTGTCTATCCAGGAAATGGCTTTGAGCCATGGGCTGTCTCTGGATGCTGAAAATGCTGGATTCAGGTCTGGCAGGAGCTGGGATTTTCTGTGCTGCTCCTCGGGCTGGGCCAGGGGATGTGCTGGGATTTTTTTTGCTGTTCCTCAGGCTGGGCCAGGGGATGATGCTGGGATTTTCAGGGGATGATGCCCAGCTCAGGGTTGTGGCCCAGCTTGCAGGTGCTGAAGCCTCCCCTGGAGGGGATAGTGCAGCATGGAGGGGTTGTGAAGCCTCTGCACACAGGGAATGTCATCACAGGAATCTTGACACCTCTTCTTTCCACTGCAGGCGCCTCTCTGGAAACCAGATCTCCAGGATCCCAGGGGAAGCTTTCTCTGGCCTCTACAGCCTGAAGATCCTGTAAGTAACTTGTTCCTCTCTGCAGGGCAATCCCTGTCCCTGCCTCTCCCCAGCCCCTGGCCATGAGCAGGGACCTGCAGCCATCCCGAGGGGATGCAAAGCTTCAAGTTGTGGGGTCAGGTGTTAAACCCACCCTGGCAGACCTGCCCTTGGTGACTGGGGAGCTGTGTCCCACCCCACTGCAGAGCTGTGTGCCACCCCAATGGGGAGCTGTGTTCCCCCACAAAGGGGAGCTGTGTCCCACCCAATGGGGAGATATTTCCCACCCCAATGAGGAGCTGTGTCCCACCCCAATGAGGAGCTCTGTCCCCCTCAATGAGGAGCTGTGTTTGACCCCAATGGGGAGCTGTGTCCCACCAATGGGGAGCTGTGTCCCCCACAATGGAACCTGTGTGCCACCCCAATGGGAGCTGTGTCCCCCTCAATGAGGAACTGTGTCCCACCAATGGGGAGCTGTGTCCCCCCATACTGGGGAGCTGTGTCCCACCCAATGGGGAGATATTTCCCACCCCAATGGGGAGCTGTGTCCCCCACAACGAGGAGCTGTGTCCCACCCCAATGAGGAGCTGTGTCCCCCCAATGAGGAGCTGTGTCCCACCCCAATGGGGAGCTGTGTCCCCCAACAATGGGATCTGTGTCCCACCCCAATGGGGAGTTGTGTCCCACCCCAATGGGGAGCTGTGTCCCACCTCACAGACTGAGCAGGTCCCCCCAGGGCACGGTGTGCCCACAGTGTGCCCTGGGAGAATCTGCAGAGGTTCACATTTTGCATAAAACTCCCCAAATCTCCCTCAAGTGGTGTCCCCCAGATGTGGAGCCCAGACCCCAAACTGGCCCCATCTGCTCTGCTGCTGTGTTGGGGCTGGCTTGGAGCAACTCCAAGCTCCAGGTACCTGGGAAAGGGTAAGCTGGGAAAGCTGCCCTCACCACAAAGCCCTTCACAGCCCAGGAGGGCTCTGCAGGGCTCTGGAGTGACCTGGGAAAGGTTGGGATCCTTGGGCAGTGTGACCTGAGGGATCCCATGGAGGCAGCTGGACCCTGGAGCTCTGCAGCCATCAGGGATCTGCTAACCCTGCTCCATAAATGTCATTGCAGGCTAAACCTGCTCAATAAATGTCACTGCAGGCTAACCCTGCTCAATAAAGGCCACTGCAGGCTAACCGTGCTCAATAAAGATCATTGAGCAGGCAAATCCTGCTCAATAAATGTCACTGCAGGCAGCACCCACCCCTGCTGCCCTGTGGGGAAGCTCTGAGAGACAAATCCCGTCTGGAAACTTTGGAATCCCCACTCAGCTGAGCTGTCTCTGCTGTGACACCTACACTCACACCTTCCCAAGGTGTCCCACTCCTCATGGAGTCTCTCTGTTCTTGTGTCCCTGTGACAGCCCCCAGGGGCTGTGCAGGATGTTGAGGTGGGAGTCCCTTTCTCCCTGAGGAACCATCTTAAAAATCTTCTGCAATAAACATTTCATCCCCAAGGGGATGTTTTGAACTCAGCCACAATGTGAAATTGTTGTAGCTGGTCCAGTTTATGCAGGGAGAGCAGGTACAAACCTGCTCCCAGGATTAGAGAGTATAAGGCTGTTTACTACGTCTTCTGAAGATGTAAAGTATGAATCCTGCCCTAAATCTCAGGGCTTAGAGATTTATCCATCCCCTGCATTAGGCAACAAATCAAAGGAACTGAGGAAAAACCGCAGCTCTCCCACCCAATTTCAACAAGAGGAGCCTTCTGCTCTGGGGACGGGAGCTTTTCAAGGTGCTTTTGATCAATTCTGTTTGTGTCAGGCCTGGGTGAGGGCAAATGCAGCTTTCCTGGAGCAGTGCCTCCCTTCAGAGCCTCTGTGGAGAGGGGAGGGTGAGCTCTGCCCTAGGACAGGGCCACAGGCAGCAGGGACAGGCTCACCAGGGACCCAGAGCCAGTAGGAGTAAGGGATCAGGGCATTTCATCTGGAAATGTTGCATTGGGAAGCTTGAGGAGTGAGGGATCAGGGCATTTCATCTGGAAATCTCCACCAAAACCACACAGATATTCCCCTCTTCAGAGGGTATCTGGAGATGGGGATCTGAAGACCCCATGAGACAGGAAACATCAGAGAGATGTTGAGGTGTCAGGTATTAAAGACAGGAGCATGGAGGAAAGTCCTGTCTCCTCACTCTAGGCAGAGGCAAAGCATTGAGTTTATACTTAACCATTCTTGCTCTGCTGAAAATCAAGGGAGAAGAGGACTCAGAGAGGGCAAATCACCCTTCAGGCTTCACACTGAACCTCCCTGGGGGTGTTGGCCAGCAAAGGGCTGCTGGGCTGGGACCCCCTGCCCTGAGACACCAGCTGTGATGCTGTTGCTCCTCCTGATGCTGGGCAAGCTCTGGCCAGGCCACGCTGTCCAACCTGGGCCCTGCCCTGCAGGACACAAGGCAGCAGCAGAGCAGCAGATGACAACAGGCAGAAGGATGGGGAAATGCCAAATCCTCACCTCTGGGGAGCCTGGAATAGGAACTGCAGGGCTGGCAGAAGAGTGGGATGGATGGGGCTCCTCCAGCCATGTCCCCCTCCTGCAGCTCCTGTGCTCAGCTGGGCCCTGGGCAGCACAGGGGCCCTGGGCTCACAGTGGCCACTCCAAGCCTCTGCACTCTGGCACTCACAACTGCTGCCCCCCAGCTCCTCTGCTGTGCCCCTCACAGCTCCCTGCCCCTCTCATCCCCTCTGCCCCTGCCTGGGGGTCTCTCCCCTCCTGCTGGCCGTGCTCAGGCCAAGGGCAGGGGCAGCGAGCACCAGGAGCTGCCTCTGCTGCCCCCAGAGCCCCTTCCCACGGGGGGCACCCTGCCAGGCTGCTGGCACCCCCCTGGCACGGCTGGCACCCCACAGCACGTGGGGCTGCTGGCAATGGGCCCTGCAGCTCCATCACCACGGGCTGAGCTTCTCCTTCCGAGCTGTGCAAGGGCCCTGGGAGCCCCAGGGATGGATTCCGGGGGTTCTCTGCAGCCCCTGGGATGGAAACCTCATCCAGGTGGGCAACAGGGACCAGCACAGTCCCTGGGGCTCCTGCTCCTGCAGAAGGATTTGTTTCTGCAGCCCAGGCATGCTGGGAGATAAACTCTGGGTCCTGCAGCCCAGTGAGAAGGATTGGGGGTCTGGTGGTGAATAATGAATCAGATGAGTTTGTGACAGTGTTCACAGGGGTCTGAGGATGAGGGAAGAGACAAGGATCTGACTTCATGCTTCAGAAGGCTGATTTATTATTTTATTATATAAATTATATTAAAACTATACTAAAAGAATAGAAGAAAGGATTTCATCAGAAGGATGAATAGAAAGAAGAATAGAAAGAGAATATACAGGCAGATTTCATTCTCTCTTCCTTGTTTTGGCAGACCCCTTGGCACCCCACAATGTGTACATGACAAACCAGGGCTGATCCCCATCTCTTCCTAAGAATAGAAAAATATAGAATGATAACAAAGGCTTGTGTCTTGGACAGAGAGTCTGAGCCAGCTGACTGTGATTGGCCATTAATTAGAAACAACCACATGAGACCAATCACAGATGCACCTGTTGCATTCCACTGCAGCAGATAACCATTGCTTACGTTTTGTTCCTGAGGCCTTTCAGCTTCTCAGGAGGAAAAATCCTAAGGAAAGGATTTTTCATAAAAGATGTCTGTGACATGAGGTCACTTAACCTGGAGGAGAGGGGACTGAGGATGGGCACAGACCTTCAAGGACAGGGGGAGGAGGGTGGATGCTCACAGTGACTGCTCCACCCATGAACCTCTTATTTAACAAAGTTCCTGCTCCCTCAAAACAGGGGCACTACCAGAGCCCACATCACTGGGAGCATTTCACTTTCCAAAGTCTCTGATGGTTCTCCTGGCCTGTCTGCAGTGCAATGTTGTGCTGCCATGGGCTCTCACTGCAGCTGCTGCTGCAATGAGTCAGGAAATCCATCATCTCCATTTGTGAACATGAGGAATAGCAGGTTTTGGAGTAGATGGCAGCAGGGATATTGGGGATGTTGTGTTTACAGACATGGGTGCTGTGTCCCAGGCTGGCTGAGGTTTGACAAGTGACAATTTGAGAATGGCTGCCCCAACCATGACCAGCTGAAACCTGGGCAATTCAGCAGCTGACTCACAGCAGGGTCAAAGATCTTCCCTCTGGTGGCAAGGGAGTCCCCTGAGGAGGCAGGCTGATATCTGGGGATGGAAACAATTTTCTTGGTTTAATTTTAGTGTGCTAGAGCCCTAGGGCTAATTGCAATCATGTGCAGGTCCACAAGTAAACTCTCACATGCTTCTTGGGCTGTCAAGGGGCCTGGTGCTTTCCCAGTCTTCCCAGAGAATCAGTTTATGTTTAAAAAAGGATGGGAAACACCCTGGGAATTCCTCCACCAACCCGCCTGTGCAGATGGTCTCTCCCTGCCCTCGGAGTGAATCCCAGAGGTGCTGGAACCTGGAGCAGATTCTTGGCTCTGCCTCCTCTGGCTGCTTCACTGCACAAAAACCACCTGGAAAGTGTCCATGGAGATAGGCCTGTGCAGAAACCATGCAGGGGTACACCCAGGGAAGCAGGTGTGTGGGCATCTGGAAGGGAGCAGGGGAAGAGCCCAACCAAACACCGTGCCCCAGATCCGCTGGGATGGGCTGGGGTCTTCCTGCATGGAGCCTGGAGCCACCAAGGGCAAGGGTCTCCTCAGCCCCCTCAGACAGGGCAGGCTGACAGGGGGGATGCTCAGCAGCAGGAGCTGCTGCTCAGGGGTTTTCTGCCCTGGCACGTCCAGCCCTGTGCAGAGACTTTGGGAGTGCAGCTCTCCTGGGGCTGCTCTGCAGCACCCACCTCCTCTCCACAGGGCCGATGCTCCTCAGTGCAAGCTTCATTGCCAGGATCACTGGAAGCCACTCCACAGGCTGCTTTGACCCCTCTGCAAGCTCCTTCCCTTTCAAAATCAACTCCTTGGTCCATGCTCTCCCTTTCCAGGGTGGCAGAATATGCTGCTTAATGAGAGTATCTGGAAAACTGGAAACTTCTCCATCCTTCCAGAGCTCCTCATGAGCTGCCTGGTTGCTTCTCCAGGCAGGTGTCCTGCCTGGAGCTCCATCAGCAGGAAGGTCCCAACCCAGCTGCCCATGGGCTGACTTGTGCTGCCACAGCTTCCCAGACATCCCACCCTTGCTCAGGTGTCCCTGCATAGCCAGGAGTGCCCCTGCTCTGACTCCTGCTGAACAGGCTGCACCAACAGCAGGGCTCTCTAGCCAAGAAGGAATCCCACACCAAACTCCACGGGGAAAGACTCCAAGTGCAACCACAACCTCACCCCAAAGCATGGAGGGCAAATGCCTGAGTGCATCCTCCTGGCTGCAGACTGCTCTGCTCCCACGGCAGGCCCACCCTGGCACTCAATTCCTCAGCAAGCCCCAACCAGCCTGGGGGAGTGTGCAGAGCCTGGGCTGCCCAGCCTGCCTGCACAGCCCAGAGTGTGAGCACTGCCCAGCTCTGTACTGGGGTGTGAGCATTGCCCTGCACTGCCCAGGGTATGAGCACTGCACAGCCCGGGGTGTGAGCACTGCACTGCCCAGCACTGCCCCAGCATTGCCCTGGCCAGAATTGCCCTGCACTGCCCAGGATGTGAGCACTGCACTGCCCTGCACTGCCCCAGCTCAGCCTGGGGTGTGATCACTGCCCAGCACTGCCCCAGCATTGTCCAGCACTGTCCTGCACTGCTGAGCTCTGCCCAGCACAGCCTGGGGTGTGATCACTGCCCAGCACTGCCCAGCAGTGCCCTGCACTGCCCAACTCTGCCCAGCTCTCTCTGGGGTGTGCACTCAGCACTGCCTGACCCCCCTCCCAGCACACCCTGGCCCAGCCCTGCCCATGGTTCATCTCCTTATACAGGTAGGTTGAACAGGAGTGGCCTTGTTCAGCACACGCCACATGCCCTGGATGGGCCGTGCCCAGTGCCCCCCTCACTTTCCCCTCCTCTCTTCCTCCTGAGCCTCCTCAGGGCCTCCTGAGGCCCAGGACAGGTGCTGACTCACCTGGTGTGTGAGCACACATCAAACAACATCACAGAAAAATCAAGTTGCCGCGGGATGGCAGGTTTGGAGGTGGCTTGGGACACTTCAGCAATCCCTAGAGAGACCCATCTCTTGGCCAGCCCCGAGCTGTGCAGTGCAGAAATGGCTTTGAGACAAAGGGAATGGTGTGGCCCATCCAAGAGACGCTCCCTTTGGGAGGGAAAAGGAACGTGCAGAGGTTGGAATGCCTTTAATCCCTGTGCATGGGCTCCAGGCACAGTTGCCTCCAGCAATAACAGCCCTTTGACTGTGCTGGCTGAGTCACTTCAGCCTCCCAGGATGGGGACATTTTATCATGCACAGGCCTGCACCTCTGAGGGCTGTGTGTCTGCTGAGCTCTCTTGTGCAAGGATCCTGCTGTGATGGGACCCGATCCCAACATTTTTCTGGTCGTTCAGGCGTGGCCCCTGCCAACAATCAATCTTCCTGCTTGTGAAAATGAAACCCCACCTCTGAGGAGCTGAGATTTATTGTGGTTCCAGCCAGGTTGCTGTGGGCAGCAGGTGGAATGTCCGTGTCTGCTGGTGTCTGGTACCACCTGAGCAGTACCAAGCAAGGTGACAGTGCTCCATCCACAACTGGGCTTCAGTCATTGCTGCTCTGAGCAGTCTTTGTCATGTTCATCAGTGTCCTCAGCCTGTCCAGAAGTTGGCTCGTCAACCAGCAAGGTCATAGAATCGCAAAAGGGTTTGGATTTGAAGGAAGCTTAAGGACCATCCCATTTCACCCCCTTCCACTGTACCAGGGTGCTCCAAGCCCCAAACCTGGCCTTGGACACTCCCAGGGATCCAGGGGCAGCCACAGCTTCTCTGGGTACCCTGTGCCAGGGCCTCACCACCCTGAATAAATTCTAAGAAAAATTAGACTCAGCAAGTGAGAAATCACATCAACTAGACCAGGATTGCTCCATGCTTATTATTCCACTTCACTGGGCTGCAGGACCCAGGGGTTTATCTCTCCAGCACACCTTGGCTGCAGAAACAAATCCAGAAGGATTTGAGCTCTAAGGTTGTCTCCAGGCTGCTCTGAAGCAACACCTTGCTGTAGGAAAGCCAATGAAATCCAGGGATTTTGTTGGAAGGCAGGACCTGAGGGAGAGGCAGGAACAGACAGACGCTGACAGACAGAGGCTGAGGCCAGTGTGATCTGGGATCTCGGGGTTGCTGTGATTTTGTGTACTGAGGTGCAGCCTCACAGACTGTCTGTGCCCCAGGCAGCAGCAGAGATCCAGCACCCTGGGGTCCGCACAGACCCTGCACCACCCTCCCTGCCCACACCCTGGAGAGCAGCTTCCTACCCTGGGGGCAGCAGGAATGTGGGGAGGGAACAGAGCCTGCCCCAGGCTTTTAGGACCATGAGTCAGGAGGTGACAGATGATTGATTTGAGAATTGTTCCCTCTTTTCAATGCTGCTGACATTCAATGGTGCAGTGACCTCTTGAAGCAGAATGTGTTGGCCATCCTTGGATGCTGCAGGTGGTCTCCTCAGTGAGCTGCAGCATTGTCTTCCCTCTTCTTATGCAAGAGCAGCACCCCAAAGGGCAAAACGCCACAACTTAGAAGGGAGGGACCCAGCAGACCTGTCCCAGCTTTTCAGATGCCCTGCTGTCCTCTGAACCCTTTTGCCATGCTCCTGTTGAGCACCCTGGTATGGAGCAGCCCCAGGAACCAGTCCTAATCCCAGGAAAAAGGTGGCACAGAGAGCAGGTGCGATCCTGCAGGTGTGTGGGATAATCCACCTGGCATCTTCCACCAGGTTTTGGTACAATTATTTGAGCTCTTCCCAAAATCATGTTGTATGTTTTTTATGAAAAATAAACAACAAGAAATATGCAAGGCTGGTTTAACGTGATGTGTAAGGAGTGAGTGCAGTGAGCATGGCCTGATGGGGGCTGTCCTGTGAGAGAAGCCACAGGATAAACACAGCATGTCTTCCCCTGCTAAAACCTAAGTTCCCTGTAAGAACAGCTGGAGCTTTCCTGAGCTTGAGGCCCAATGAAGAATTTCTTGTTTAACACCAGGGTGGCCCTGTCCCTAGACTATTATCAAACTCTGTTTGGAATTGCTTTTTGGTTTCTCTGTGTCATGCTCTGATGATGAGTTATTGGATTCATTATGTGCAATGTGAAGTGCACTGGTTCTTGTCCCAGTCCCAGCATCTGAAAACTTCTCTAGCTGCTGTGAAAAACAGCATTGTCCACCACTCCAGTGGTTTCTGAGGTCTCTGAAACATCTTCCTTAAATATTGTTTGTCTGCACCAAAATGGCTTCATTTTGGAGCCAGTCCATGCTGATGGTGGTCTGGAAAGTCTCTCAGTCTGTTTTACTGGTTGGAGGAGGGACTTGTACTGAATGGCAGGCAGCAAGATCCAGCAGAAGTGTGACAATGGGCTTTGCTTTAGTGCTGACTTCAGATACTTCCAATGACCAACACCAAACACCAGGCTCACATTTCAGAGAGCCACTGAGATTCAATGTTTGTCCCACCAAAACCCTGAAAGCACTTTCTGAAGCCCCACTCTGTATCTCTCTGTGTCCAGCTCTGCATCTTCTTGATTTTTAACAGACACTAATTATTATTCCAGTTCACTGGGCTGCAGGACCCAGAGCTTATCTCTCCAGCACACCTGGGCTGCAGAAACAAATCCTTCTGCAGGAGCAGGAGCCCCAGGGGCTGTGCTGGTCCCTGTTGCCCACCTGGATGAGGTTTCCATCCCAGGGGCTGCAGAGAACCCCCGGGATCCATCCCTGGGGCTCCCAGGGCCCTTGCACAGCTCGGAAGGAGAAGCTCAGCCCGTGGTGATGGAGCTGCAGGGCCCATTGCCAGCAGCCCCACGTGCTGTGGGGTGCCAGCCGTGCCAGGGGGGTGCCAGCAGCCTGGCAGGGTGCCCCCCGTGGGAAGGGGCTCTGGGGGCAGCAGAGGCAGCTCCTGGTGCTCGCTGCCCCTGCCCTTGGCCTGAGCACGGCCAGCAGGAGGGGAGAGACCCCCAGGCAGGGGCAGAGGGGATGAGAGGGGCAGGGAGCTGTGAGGGGCACAGCAGAGGAGCTGGGGGGCAGCAGCTGTGAGTGCCAGAGTGCAGAGGCTTGGAGTGGCCACTGTGAGCCCAGGGCCCCTGTGCTGCCCAGGGCCCAGCTGAGCACAGGAGCTGCAGGAGGGGGACATGGCTGGAGGAGCCCCATCCATCCCACTCTTCTGCCAGCCCTGCAGTTCCTATTCCAGGCTCCCCAGAGGTGAGGATTTGGCATTTCCCCATCCTTCTGCCTGTTGTCATCTGCTGCTCTGCTGCTGCCTCGTGTCCTGCAGGGCAGGGCCCAGGTGGGACAGCGTGGCCTGGCCAGAGCTTGCCCAGCATCAGGAGGAGCAGAAGCATCACAGCTGGTGTCCTGCTCATCACACTCCCTGCAGTCACCCTCAGGGCTTCTGTTCTCTCCCAAGAGCACTTCTGCCCTGCCCTGGCTCTCCTGTGATTCCCACTAGCCCAGGCAGAGCTGTAGCCAGTGCCCAGCTGTATTTGTGCAGTTATTGAGCCCTGTTCATCTATGGAGCTGTCTCGGTTTGGGAAGCCAGGAGTGTGCTATGGAAGGCAGGAGCCTCCCCTGAAATGGAAAACGTAACTCCCTCCCTCTGAATTGCTATAAATTTTAGATTAACGGGTTCCCAGGCAAAAAATATGGGAGCAGGAAATAACAGTTCTTTAATAGGGAAAAGAAAAAAAAAAGGATAAAATAAACAATGCAGTACACTAGAACAACAGTGACAGAGTCAGAACCCAACCTGACACCCTGTGGGTCAGGCTGTTGGCAGCAGCCCCATTGGAATTGTGGCTCAGCCCTCCTGCAGTGTCAGGGCTGGTTCTGCTGGAGCAGGGATCCTGGAGAAAGGTGCAGTCTCTTCCTCTGAAGGTCCAGTGGAAGAAGAGGCAGCTGCTGTTCCTCTGGGCAATCCAGTGGAGAAGCTGTGCTGGTGTTCCAGAATCTCCAGATTATATCCGGGTAGGAATGCTTGGCTCCTCCCTCTGGGCTCACATCTCCCTACAGCAATGGGATGCTGTAGCTCTTATCAGCCATGCAGGGACATTCAATGGCTGTTATCAGCAGGTGTCTGCCCAGTTGTGGAAGAGATAAGGAAAACTGCCCACTGAACTGAATACAACTGCCACACAGATGGTAAATAGAATACAATTTGCTTGGCAATCCAGGACAGGACCCTTTCCCTCAGTTTCCCTGTGGAATTTTGCATTTCCCACCTGCTCTTCCACACCAACCTCTCTCCTCACATGTACAAGTTGTTGGCAGAAATGCCAGGTGAGATGCTGTCAGTCCTTAATCATGTTCTTCATTTGGAAGGAAACCATTTATTAAAGTGTGGCCTCTCTGCTGCCAAACACATCTTCTCCCTTGCACTCAATGTCAAAATTTAACATTTTGCTAAAGAAAAGCTTAAGTTATGGTAGCTGGTTCTTCTTTCTTCTCCATTCTTATGCTTTTTTACTGTGTATAAAAAGGAAATTTTGGCACAGCTCATTTTTCACGAGCTACTACTGACAGTTCCTCATTTCCTTGCTCTTTCTTCTGTGTTCATACAAATAATTTACTGGTAAGTCCCCGTTTTCTTCCAGAAGTTGAACAGTTTTGTGCCCTAAAGCTTTCCTTTTTAAAAGATGTCTCTTTCCAATTTTCCTTCCATATCAGACTCTGAATCATTGGCAGAAAGGCTGCAGTCACTGCAGTGGGTCCATGTTCTTTGGGCTGCCCCTCACCACTGAGGCCATGACACTGGCAGTAAATTATGATAGGACCCCAAGCACCATTTCCTTTTTCTTGCCATCTCCAATCACTCTAAGGAGGTTTTTGAGTAACCTCAGCATGTAAAACCTTCCTTTTTAGGCACTTCCCCAGGACCAGGTACCTTGTGAAATGTGTCTGTCACCTGGGGGAGCTTGTGTCAGTGATGTCCCAGCTCTGGAAGGAACAAAGTTCAGGACAGAGGCATGTCCAGAGTCAGGAACAGCCTTTGCAAAGGTGCTGAGATGATGACAGCAGTGAACTCAGCTGTGTGGGGCTCCAGTGGGTCAGGGAGAGAGGGTTGTGTCTGACCAGGTCTGAAGCAGCCCTTGGAGTGTGGTTCTCACTCTGTTTCCCTCCCTAGAGGTGTTCAAAACACCCATCCCACCCCTGTGTTGCTGTCGAGGCAGTCACGGCACAAAGCAGAGACCACAAGTAGTCCCAGATGGCAACTCTTTATTATTGAACATGGCTGACTTTTTATACGCTTTCTAATTGTTTATGCTTCTTCTACCTTAACTATTGGCTACAATAAATTAACAAAACACTATTGGTGAAAAGTTACAATGACTTCAACTAACTTTCTAAAAATACTTCGTCTCTTCTTATCTTCAGTTCTTCTCTTGGTGTCTTTGGTTGCAGCCTTGGAGAGAGCTCTTTATCAGCTTCTTCTTGCTTATCAGCTTCTTCTCACTCCTTTAGCTAACAGGCTTGCTGTTAGCCCCTTCCACACCCCTGGGTGCACTGTCGCCTTTGTCTCCTCCTTTCCCATCCCTGTGTAGGTGTCCCCATGTCCCCTCTCCTCCTCCATGCCCTGCACTCATTTCCACCCCTCAGGCTCCACCTGGGTTCTCCCTGTCCAGCCCACCAGCCCCAGGCACCTGCTCTCTCTGCTCTCTCTGCTCTCTCTGCTCTCTCTGCTCTCTCTGCAGCCTCTGGTTTGGTTTTTTCCACAGCAGTTCCAGTTCCTGCTGCCATCTGTGGGATCCCTGAGCAAACATCTGTGAGCAGCTCCTCCTCACGCTCTGTGCCTGCTGTGCCTCAGTGGGGTAGGAAAGCTGCCCAGGGCTGGTTTCCATCCCCTCTGGAGGGAACCACTGAGGGAACACACATGGGCAAAGGCTGCCTGACTCCAGGATAAATGTGGGACAGCCTGGCCCAGAACACTGGTGTCAGTCTGGGGTAACTCAGGCAGATCTGCAGGGCAGAGGGCCCTTTGTGCAACACCAGACTCATCCCTTGGCCCTTCTGGGCCACACTGGGCTGCAGCTCACCTGCCTGCCACCTTAAGCTTGCTTAAGAGCCCTGGCTGGCCAAAGTGATGCTTTCCAGCTTTCCAGCAAAAGCCCAGAACAACTTGATAAACAAGCAGCAACATCCTCCATTTCGTGTCAGGCTGTTGTTGTTGGGTTTTTAACAAAGTTTTCTTTTTTCTAATTATAGGATGTTGCAGAACAATCAGCTGAGCAGCATCCCTGCAGAGGCACTGAGAGATCTTCCAAATCTCCAATCTCTGTAAGTCATTAAAAATCAATGCTGCGAGCTGCACAGTCCCTTGGGGACCCCAGGCTTCCCAGCATTTGAGTCATTAGTTCCTTTGTCAAGGATGTTCTGTTCCTTCTTCCTTTTCTTTTCCAATTTATTCAAAGATTACTGTCACTTAGAGTGGAAGGGAGGGGAGGGCAGTTTTCAAGGAAGAAACACTGTCTTGGAGGAGGATGTTGAAATTACAGCTCCCCATGTGTGCATTGTGATGAAAAGGCCACCAGAGCCAATGCATATTTCAAGGAACATTGGAAAATATCCACCCAAAGAGTCTCTGTCCTCTGCACTGTGGACCACAGTGGGGAAAGGACCTGCAAGGGAGCACAGAGCTCACTCTGGGCTGGCAAAGGGCAAGCTGGGCTGTTTAACCCAAATGGAGGATGACTGTGGCAGGGTAGAACTGCTTTAAAGACTTCAACAATTCAGCCCTGGGAAGAAGCTGGGGCTGTGATTGTGCTTTTCCTGTACCCACAGCAGGTCTGGGCTCCTGCGTTCCCTAAAAATCACAGCACTTTGGAATTCTGCTGTTTCCTGAGTATGGGCAGAGTTGAGAGCAGACCCGGGAGTGCCAGTGGATTTAGGGAAGGTGTGTTTGGTGCAGGGAGCACAGCTGAAGCTTGTAAGTGTGTTTGAGTTGGGCTGAACCACTGCAAATCTGCCCTTATCCCTTAATCCTTAACTTCAGTCCCAGTCTTACACAGCCCTTTTATCACAGAAATGTTTTCTGGCAGTCTCCTGCTTGGAGCAGGACTATCCCAAATACTCAGGGGGCAGCTGCAGCTTTGTCTCTCCAAGCACAGAGATCCCCCTCTCACTGGGAGCCTGGGGCTGCCATTCCTGGGGAAGAAAATTTTTCTCAAGTCCAACCTAAAACTCCTGGAAGGCAATTTGTGGCCATTACTCTTTGTTTGATCACCTGGAACCACTCTGAAGGGCTTGGCTCCATCATCTTTGCTTGCAGGCCCTTGGCAGTTCTCCTCTCAGCCCCTTCCCTGCTCCTTCCACCTCTGCTCATGGGGCAATGCCCTGGGACCCTGGCTCAGCCACTGGACCTGTCTCATTCCTCCTCATCCTCCTTACACTGGGCACAGTTCTTCATGTGTGGCCCTCCCAGTACCCAGTAGTAGTTTCTGTAAATATGAATTTAAATATTAATTTGCAATGGGGGTGTTGGCTGTGCAGGATGTGAATGTTCTTTGTGCCAGAAGAGATTTGAAACATTTGTTGCTGAAACATCACTGGCACATGGTTGTGGTTATTATTAAATTGTGTTGACATCACCACCAGTGCCAGAGTCAAGACCCCCACTCCAGGGATTTTGAGATCAGGTTGTTTTCCAAGTGATTTCTCTTTCAAGGGAAGCATGGCATGGAAGGTGTGCTGGTTCTTGGCTTCTTTTCTGCCTCTCTCAGGGTCAGGATTGAAAGAGCTCAAGATGATATTTCATGTTCAGACTCAGATGTTTATGTTTTCCTTATCCATATTACAGTCTCACAAGCAGTGAGTTCTGCAGTATTTCACTAACAAGCTACAAAAATGGCCCCATATCTATCACTACAAGGTCTTTAAAGGAAAAACTATCCAGTTAAGAAATGACACCTGAATTATTTTCACTTTCAACCCAATAACTAATCCCTTGTGTCCCACAATGCAGACTTTTCTGTTCAATTACACAAAACCACCGAAACCCATGGAGAAGGTGAAGAAGAAGGAGCAGCCTGTGCCCTAAAACCTCCATCTTGCTTTATATATATTACTATATTCCAAACCCTTAAACTCTTAAGTTTTAGATTTTACATGCTACTCTGTGATATTACAGAGGCCATACCCTATGATATTACCTACCCTGTGATATCACACACCTCTACTCAAACTCCACACCCACAATCCCAGTTCTATCATTCCATTCTGGAAGCTTCTCAACGGCCTCAGGTCAATGCAGTGTCTCCTGGGGGTCAGTGCCTGTCAGCACAGAAACTGAAATTCTCAGCAGCCAGGGGGGGTTCCAACAGCAGGTCACAGCCCCAGGAACTGCTCCAGAACACCCCTTGTCCGTCAGCCTGTCTCTCCTGTGCCCTGCCAGTGTGTGACAGCCAGTGCCGCCAGAGCAGAGCCACTCTTGGCTTCTGAAGGTTCTGCCACAGCCTCCAGTGCAGCTCTGGCCACCGGTCCTGGGGCATTCACTACTGCCAGGCCTGGGAGGTCCACATGCTCCATCTCCTCAGCCCCTGCCAAAATACCACAGGGCAAATGCCAACCACCCCAAGAAGACAGCTGTAGCACTCTGGGGTTGTTTAAGGGGCAGGGTGGGAGGATCCTTGTGTGAATTAGCACTGAGGTACCTACTCCCAGTGCATCTCAGGGCCACCTCAGCCAGGGTGGTTCTCCCAGGTGTCTCCAAAGTTGGGTCAGGAGCTAGGGCCAGCTGGGATCCAGTGCTCTTCCTGCAGAAACCGAAGAGTAAAAGCAAAATTTTGGAAGAAATAGGCTGCTTTAGACAACCTGAGGGAGACTAGGCTTGAAACCTGCCTGCAGTGAAACCTGCCCTGAGCACAAGAGGACAGGAGGGAGCTGTTCTCCAGGGTGGACACTCCACAGGATGGTTATTCTCCAGGGAACAGGCACAGCCAGCTCTGCCCTGCATTGCACCACACCAAACTCCTCTTCTGCCTCCAGCCTGACTTCTTTAAAGTGTGGAGGGCATGTGCAGACAAAGGTGATGATTTGCACTTTGATATAATCACAGAACCATCAAGGTTGGAGGAGACCCTCAGGATCATCTAATCGCCACCAGCCCAGCACCACCACACTGACCCCACACCACATCCCTGAGGGCCACATCCAGACACCTCTGAACACCTCCAGAGACAATGATCCACCACCTCCCTGGGCAGCTTATCCCAGTGTCTGACCACTCCTTCAAGGAAAAAATAATTTCCAATGCCTAATGTGAATGTCCCCTGGAGGAACTTAGGGCCATTTCCTCATTGTCCTACTCCCACCTCACTGTAACCTCCTTTTAGGCAGCTGTACAGAGCAGCTTTCTCCTCCTCCCACAAGAGCTGCCCTGCAGAGACCCTTGGCCTGGTGAGGTCCAAAGAACCAGGTCTGGTGACACAGCCCAGTGTTTGAAGGGGAATACAGGGCTGAGATGCCCTGCTTGGTTTCCACTGCCACTCCAAATGTGGCTACTCACCTCAGACCAAGAGACTCCATGCAGATTGCATTGAAGTGATTTTTTCCCCCTCTTTTTCAAATATCTGAGTCATTTTCCACAAGTTTATGAGACTCCTGTGTATCCATTGCCAAAAACTTTGCCAGCCTGGAACACCTATAGGTCACCCACAGCTCTGTTTTCAGGAATTACCAGTCAGGCCATATGAGCCCCAGTGTCTTTGTGCTGCTCAGAGATTCCTTTTTTCCATTCAGAAGGGGAAGTGGCTTTAAGGCACACCATGACAGCCCAGACTTGTGTGGCACTTGGTGAAATATTAACTCCCTGTTTGCATGTTGGCCACACATCCTAAGCAAGCAGGACAGCTGGGAAGGAGTGAAAATGGGAGCCAACAGGAGTGGGGTGGAACCAGCAGCAGACAGAAGGGGATTGTGTGGTGATTATTTTCTTGCTCTTTCAGGTGTTTACATTTGGTGCCCATGTTTGTCATTCTGGGATTTAGGCAGGACTTGAAGGGAAAGTGGGCATCCCTCAGGGACAAACTGACCCAGCAGACGAAAGGCAGATTCTTAATGACCAGGTCTTTTCTCATGATTACAACAGAAGCAGCAAAACCAAGTGGAGACTGAGAACAATTATTTTCAGCTAAGTTCTATCAGAAAAACTTGCCAAAAATTCAAGAGATGGGGTGACCAGAGAAATGGGACAGAAGGGGATGCTCTAGCCACTGTGGGACAGAGAAAGACTGGCACTCACTGTCTGCACAGCACAGAAGTAGATTTGAAATGCAGCAAAAACCTATGTCAGTGAACTCCAGTTGTCTCCAAATGTGGCAGCTGCCTTGGCTTCTGGCATTTAGAGAGGATGAGACAGGACACATCACCCAAGCCGTGGAATTGAGCTGCAGGGTCCCTTTGTGGCACTGCTGTGGTCCAAGCCTGGCCCCAGGCAGGAGGAGCATCCAGACCTGCCCTGAGTCCCTCTGATTGCTGGCTGAGAGTGCTGGGCAGGGCAGGCAGCTCCTGCAGGCTCTGAGATGAGGAACTAGCTGGAAATCTGCAGGGAATCTGGGAGTCCCTGACAGCAGGAGATCAGCTTCATGTACCTGCTCAAGGAGACAGAGGCCAGGCGGGAGGAAACTTCAATAAATGCTGTCACTCAGAGGGCTGAAGGAAAGATATTCCTCATTTTTATCCAAAGGGGAACACTCTGACTCTCCCATCTCACTGAAACTTGCCTGAACCATTTTTTTCTGGTTTGCTGTCTGTCCAGTGAAGGATCTTGAGCTCCCAGGGAGCCAGTGTGCCTCATCTAGAGTTGTTAAAATTAGTGTTCTGCCAGTGCTGGTTTGTCACAGACATCTTTTATGGAAAATCCTTTCCTTAGGATTTTTCCTCCTGAGAAGCTGAGAAACCTCAAAAACAAAATGTAAACAATGTTTATCTGCTGCTGTGGAATGCAACAGGTGCATCTGTGATTGGTCTCATGGGGTTATTTCTAATTAATGGCCAATCACAGTGAGCTGGCTCGGACAGAGAGTCCAAGCCACAAGCCTTTGTTATTCATTCTTTTTCTATTCTTAGCCAGCCTTGTGATGAAACCCTTTCTTCTATTCTTTTAGTATAGTTTTAATATCATATATATCATAAAATAATAAATCAAGACTTCTGAAACAGGGAGTCAGATCCTCATCTCTTCCCTCATCCTGGGACCCCTGTGAACACGGTCACACTGGTTCCACAGCATGTCTTTAGTGGGGGACACCACCCCTGCCATGAGAAACTCTGCACACCTGAAGCCCATGGGTTGGCAGCTTTGAGAAAGCTCCTTACCCACAGACAGGTGCCCAGGTGCTGATGCAGGTTGAAGTAGCAGCCTGTCATGTTGAAGTAGGTTGGAGCAGGTTGAAGTAGATCACCCTGTGCAGAGTAATCAGAGCTGGGGCACAATCAGAGCATGAATTCTCTGCTCCAGAGTCCTCAAACCCAGGAAAGCCTGGGGCTCTCTTGCACTGCACATGCACCCCCTGTGCCTTTCACCTCTGGCTCTGTGGTAGCCTGAACACAGCTTATCCTCTGTACCAAGAGCAGGAGCTCTCTGCACCTGGGGCCTGCTCACATCTGGCTCTAAAACACATTCTGTCACACACATTTAGTTATAAATCTGTCTTGGTTTCTCACTCTGAAAGGAAACGAGCATGTAATAGCCACACAAATTTTTTTGTCTAAATGTAACATATTTATCTGTAAAACACAAATAAAAAGGAGAAACAGAGGTGTCACAAAGACCATGCTTACACCGCTCTGCTTCTCTTCTTGCCTTCTGATGGGGACCTGTCTGTGGGTAAGGAGCTTTCTCAAAGCTGCCGACCCATGGACTTCAGGTGTGCAGAATTTTTCATGGCAGGGGTGGTGCCCCCACAAAAGACATGCTGTGCAACCAGCACAGGCAGAACATGAATTTTAACAACTCTTGATAAGGCACATTGGCTCCTGGGAGCCCAAGTTACTGAAGATCCTTCACTGGACAGACAGCTGTCGTTTTAGGACATGAAAGAACACAAGCTCACACCACTGTTCTCAAGGTGAAGAAAAAGGGAAGTTTATTTTTTGACTCCAACATTTATAGTTTTCCAAGAGTGACAGTGGATTGGAGGGTGGCAGTGCCACCTCTCCAATGACACTGGACAAACCAACAGTCCATCAACTTTCTCCTCCTCCATAAAGGAATGCAAAACAATCAGTTATTTACAGAAAGTGTGTGAGAAAGTTTGCTACAAGAATGTCAACATCATAAGGCTTGGAAAATCTTAAAAAACCAAGGTGACAGACAGCAAACCAGAAAAAAAATGGTTCAGACAAGTTTCAGTGAGATGGCAGAGTCAGAGTGTTCTCCTTTGGATTCCTGCTCTTGGACATTCCCATTGCCCTGTGTGATCCCCCCATATCCTTCCTAACCAAGGAAGATGCAGCTCTGAGTTCTGGCTAATAAATAACATTTCAAACATGGGAAGAGGGCTCCCTCCTGCAAACTCTCCTTGAGGTGCTGTGAATCCCAGCCAGCCAGGAGCAGGTTTCCATCCATCCCACATAGCTCTGTGCCAAAAGGGCATTGGTAGGTGTAGGATGTCACCATGCCATGTTCTGACCCAAAGCTTGGCTGCTCCAGCTTGGACCACTGGGTATCACCAACCATTGGTCATCAGGGACCTCCTGTGGTCTGCACCATCCCTCCTGAAAGGGTTTGGCTTTCCCCAGCCAGACGTGTCAGCCAGCTTGAGGGGCAAGCGTCACACCCACCCAGACAGTCCCATCCACATCAGACACCCCTGTGCTTCCAAAAACCCCTCACCGGACCAGAACCATGCCCAGACCAGAACCAGAGCTGTCAGCTCCAGGATGGGGACACATCACTGTCTGGAGCTGTCAGGAAGGACACCTTGGCAGCTTTCTCTAGATGAACACAAAGAGGAATTTGGATTTCAAAAGAAAAGTCCAAGCTCTGGAGACCGAGCCTCCCACCAAGCACGAGGGAGCTGCTTCCCAGCAGGTTTGATTTATCTGGGGAGCGTGTTGGGAAGGCCAGTGGGGAGGATTAGAAAGAACACGCACACCTGATGGCAATGCTCTGAGCCCTGCAAAGGCTGCCAAGGCCTTACATAATGCTCAGATGCAGTTGTGCTCCCCTGGCAGAGTGTCTGGCTGCCAGTGGTTTGTAGGTGCAGTAACAACATACCATGTGCATGCTGGAAGAGTCGTGTGTCAGTCTAATTAACGACTTTGTGGTTTGTGAGCACTTACCTAAAGCAGATGGGCACTGTGTCTGTTCCTCTGCCAGGCAGAAAGAGTCCAAGGTATTTCAAAGTGAGCAGGTGCTATAAATTATAATTACCAAGCTTGTCGAGGTAGAGAAAGCAGAGAGAAAAGAAACCTGGTGGATTAAGAGATCAAGATAAACTCCTGGTTTTTTTCTTTTTCAAGTGCCTATGGAAAGCTTTTTTGAGAGTTTCTTGCAGATCAGCATTTTGGGAAGGTGTTTAGCATGTGTCTGGCTCTTGAGGGTGAGTGTTGTCTATATCAGCCTGGGGGGGTAGGGAGGATTTACTGCCAGGCAGAAGAGTTGAATCTCAAGATCCTGCACCAAGAGACTGAGCTCTCCTTACCCCTTTTCCACACTGCACTTTGCGTTTTCTCTCCCTGGCAAGATGCTCCATTCTGCTGGCAAATCAGCCTTGTGGCTCATTCCCTAGCTCCGTATCCCACAAGGATTGACTCTCCTGCTGTTGGGCTTGATGGCATCCAGGAAAACAACCTGTGACTGTGTCCCCATCTTCTTCTGTCTCTTGGCAACTCCTCCTGTGTGCAGAAAAGGAACTGCTTCCCTCCTGCCAGCATGTGCCAGTGCCCTACAGCCAGCCATGCTCTGCAGCAGGGCAGAGGCAGCCACTGCCAGCCCCAGCGTGCAGCAGCCCCATTCCCTCTGATCCTGGCCTTGCCCTCATTTTATTTCCCCTTTCTCCATCACACTTTTGCCTCCCTCTGGAATATTTGCAGAATTTTCCTGCCACTGTGCCACGAACCTGCTGTTCCCAGCTGAAATCAGCCATGGTTCCTCTGAGCAGCTCTCTGGTCCCATCAGACCATCCCACCAAGGGCACGTTCTTGTTTGTGACCCTTGTGTGACAGCAGGGTTGTGCTCTGCTCCGCTGGCCTTCACAACCTGAGGGGGTGCAATGTGGAGGGGAAACTCTGCCATAAATGTTGTTCTTAAAAACACTGAAATCATCTTCCTGCTTGCTAAAGCTGTAACTTCCCATTATATTCTGATTTCACTCCAGCTGTACTTGACCCATAATCAATAAATGCTAAATCAGCCTGACATGTAACTCCCTGTACACAGTTTAATTGTAGGTCTAACTAAAACAATCCACTTCCTCCATCCTATTAGTTTGCCACCATTTGGACTCCTGTGGAAATGCAATAAAGGCTGCTTCCTCCCCTGTCCCTTAAGGCAGCTAATTATTTTCATACGTATGGCCAGAGATTAAAATGCAAAAGATGACTTATAGCAATTTGAGAACATGTGGACTTTGATGTAGACAAAGGAGAAAGGCTCTCCCCACCAGATCAGATTCTCACAAGCATATAAATTCTTATGACAGAAGGAAGAAAAAAATTCCTTTGGAATCAACATGGCCTGAAGAGCTCAGTCTGTACATTCCTCATTTCACTTCTTTGATCTGTTTGAGATTTGACAGTTTGCTGTTCACAGCAATATTCCTCTCTATAAATCACAGGTGATGCTGTGAGGTTTGGGGAAGGTGTTGTTTCCATGGGTTGTATAGGGGATAAAATCTATGGACAAACTGACACCTATAAAGTCAATAAAGCACAGCAGTGACCAGCACCCTGCTGGCACAGGATCTGTCTTGTGGTGAGCCCACCTCAGCTCTGATTTACTGGCCTCAGAGTCTTTCTGGAGCACAAAAGGAGGCCAGGGAAGAGCAGTGAGGTTGCTCTGATGGAGTGCATGAGGATGGGCTGGAGTAGAGTGACTGCAGATGTTTCCCTGGTGATGGCTGCTGCTGCTGAGCACAAGGACCTTGGATTTCCCCTCTTATGGACTCCTCTGCAGCAGGGAAATGAGCCCAGGGTGGGCATCACAGTGCCAGCACCATGCTGTCCTTTCATTGTGAGGGCACAGGCTGCTCAAAACCTTCCCATCCCAGCTCTGAAATCCCCTTTTCCCTGAGGCCCCTCTTCCAGCTCTGGACAGCAGCACAACTGAGTCAGAGAGTTCTGTCCCCACTCCTGTTTTCACAAGCCTGATCTCCATTTTGGCACTTCAGGCTTTGATAATATTTCTCCAAAGGAGACAGGCTGGGAGGGTCCAAGAGCAGACATTCACCACATTGAAGTGACCACTGCAGGCAGATGTGCCACACATCTGGATGCACTGCAGTTCATTTTCAGGCACTGATGTAGCCATGGTGGGTGAGTCTTTGCTGAAGTTTGGTTGCTGCTAGTGCTCCTGGAGCTGGGCGGAAGCAGGAGCCTCTCTGGCTGCCCTGCCATGATCCCAGCTCCCAGGTACAGCTTGCACAGCCTGGGAGTCACCTGGAAATGGCACAGTGGCTTGTGTAATTGAGCCAGTGCACAGACAGGGAAGAGATGATGCCATTTTGTTTCAGGTGGGCTGATGTCCCTGGAAGGGACTGGTGTCTTCTCCTGAGGCGACTTCTCATCATTTGATCCATCAATGATAAAGCAAATTCAGAGGAATTTCTGCTTTTTGGCACACTTTGAACAAATAACATTATTCTGGTTCTATGTACCTTGGGCTGTCCTCCAACCTGCCGTGCCCTGGCTCTTCCCTCCAGCCAGGCTGAGCTGCCACTGGAGCTCTGTGTTTGTCACCAGGACTGGCAACAATGGCTTAGCAAGATCAGACCAGGTTTCAGGAGAAAAAGGTGCATTAGAATACAAATGCAGTTCAACATTCCAGTTTTGGACTAATTCCTCTGTTTACATGGGCCTGAACCAGGTCTGGGTTCAAGAGTATCCCTGAGTGGAAAACAAAGAGCATGGCTGGACCTTATTGGCTGTTCCAGCAGCCTTCTTTGCCATTCAGCTCATGTCCCCATGCTGTTCAGAGTGTGCTCCCCAGTACCTCTGAAAACCATTTTTACTGCAATGATGAGCAGCAATGTATTTCCAAAAGCCAGAGTTGGTAAATCCACTTGGCAGAACATACATCACTCTCTTTTATTGGGGCAAAACCTGTATCTTGGTCACTGTGCTCTTGCTAGGACCCAGGAAGCAGCTCCCTGCAGCCCACAAATGGGGGGATCAGCCACTGTGGTGTTTGGCACAGCCACAAAGACCCTGGGCCGGGTTTGTAGCTGGGATGTTGAGTGCCTGGGACAAGGGGACTGTGTCTTTGTGCCTCTGCTGTGACTGGAGTGCTGGATCCTTCCCTCATGGTGGAGGATCCTAAAATTCTGCCAGGAAGGAGATCAAATTCTTCTGAGTCACCAGCATGGCCTCACTACACAACCTTCCTTCCCTTTGGATAAGTTTCTGCTGTGCCCACGTCTCCCTCAGGCAAACCAGGTGGATTTGTCTCCCCTGACCGTGGCTGGCTCGATATTACCTCACCCAGGAGCAGTGGAAAATGATCAGCATCTGCAGAGGGTGAATCATCTCTGTTATCTCAGAGCCCTCTCTGGGGCATGAATCACTCTCTGGAGGAATCTGCTTTTCTCTTCTGGCTATAGAAAGACCCTATAACTGGTTTTTTATTCACTGTGTGAATAAGGCTGAGTGAGACGTGGTTTTCCTACACCTGGAAACCAAAAGAAAAATGTCCCTGTCCCCACCCCTCACTTTTATCCAGCAGAATCAGCCCCTCAAGCTGGCACACCCCATCAGAGCAGGGGCACCAAAGCAGGGCTGAGCATCTCTGCTCCCCACAGTCCCCTGCACATCTGTGTAGCCCTCAGGGAAATCTGTCAGAGGAGATCATCTCACCCAAAAAGTACAAATGCAAGGAGCAGCTTACCCTCTAACCAGGGAGGAATTTCTCTACACCCCAGAGCTGGAGGGATTTGAATTTGCAGCTCTGTTCTCAGAGCAAGTCAGAAAGGAGGCATGGCTGGTGCTGCATCACAGACATGGATTTTTTTCCTGGCAGTAGGAGGAACTCAGCTGGTCAGATTTGAGTCTTTTCTGCTTAGCAGTAAAAAACCATGAAATGCAATGTGGTTATCCCAGTACAATGGTCTCAATGGCATTTTTAAGAGGAAGATTTAATGACCACACACAAGCTGTTGAATGTATCATCCTCAAGGAGCAGTTCACTTCAGCAGTGCCACAACAAATCCTTGCTGCATTTGTTTTCCATTCATTACTTGCTGTTTTTCAGCAATGAGTTGCTGTGAAGTTTATGCAAAGGCAATGTCCATGTATCTCAGGCTTGTAAGTGCCAATGCTGTGAAGGATCCCAGGATTCCTCTCCCAGGAAGACAAGAGTGTTGTGTGGTTTACCAGGCTAACAGCTAAAAGTTTAGCAAACTTCAGTCAAGAGCCGGAAAATAATAGAGAAAAGAGCTATCTGCATGAATTGGTATCTCCTTCAAGGATGGTGTGTGGAGATACAAGACAGAGAAACTGCCCCAGCTGCATCAGCTGCCTCATCTGTGCTCATGATGTGTAAAAAGCAGCAGCTTCCTTTCTTTAGAAATCCCTTCCTGGAATGTGCAGAGAGTAGATCATTCAGGTCCCAGTGTGTTCAAGTGGGGCCAGCATGTCCATGACGTCAGCTTCTCTCTTGAGACTTCACTTTCCAATTTCCCCATTCACTGAGCTGGTGGCTGGCAGCACTTGGAAGGGGGTGATGAGGATGGGGACGGGGATGAGGATGGTGATGGGGATGGCGATGGTGATGGGGATGGGGTTGGTGATGGGGATGGGGATGAGGATGGTGATGGGAATGGTGAGGGAGTCCCTTGCCACGCCCCAGCACCTCCAGAATTCCCACTTGTGCTGCCAGTGAAGAGGTCCCAGCTAGGGGGTGTTTGGAGCTGTGCTTGTCCAGCAGTGCCTATTCCTGCCTGGCTGTGCCCACCAGGCACTGCAGTCACCTCCAAACTTCTCTCTGTTGGCTGTGGCAATGCAGCAGGGGCCCTGGTGCTCACATATCTCCCCAGATTGTTTCCCCTTTCTCTGCCCACACTGCAGTGACTGCAGAACCCACCTTTCAATAAGCAGAGGTCCCTCAGAAGAGACTCTGACACACACTGAAACTTGGCTCCAGCTTCACACCCTCCTCAAACACACTGTCACTTCCCATCTCAGGCTGGAAGAGCTTTCAGGAAGTGCCTTGGCTGCCCCCACTGTGTGTCCTGGGCACACTGTGAGCACTGAAGAAATAACAATCACAGCTGTCATCCACACTCCTCCCTCATAAAGTCATAAAGAAGGTTCCAATGTGTTTCCATTAACCTTGTCATGGTATAACCCATAAATGTCATGAACCTGAGCTCACTCACCCACATGAGCACCCAGGCCATGCTGTGTGTCCCTGGGAATGGCTCCATGGTAATGAGAGACAACAGTTGCTCCACACAAGAGACATGCCAGTGCCAAAGGAAGATGGGTCCCAGGTGTTCAGGCATTGGTGTGTAAGGAGCTGTGGTTCATCCACAGCTCCTTACACACCAATGAGGAGCTTCAGGCAAACTGGAGATAGGGAGATGGGCAAGGAATGGGCACACTTAAACTGGCAACATCTGTCATAGAATGATGAAATCCTGGAATGGTTTGTGTATAAAGAAACCTTAAGGCTCAACTCGTTCCACCCCTGCCATGGGCAGGGACACCTTCCACTGTCCCAAGCTGCTCCAAGTCCTGGTCTTGGACACTTGCAGGGATCCAGGGGCAGCCACAGCTGCTCTGGGCAACTTGTGCCAGGGCCTGCCCACCCTCACAGCCAAGAATTTCTTCCCAATATCCCATCTAACCCTGCTCTGTGCCAGTGGGAAGCCATTCCCTGTGTCCTGTTGTGCTATCTCTTGTCCCAAGTCCTTCTCTAGCTCTCCTGGAGCCTCTTCAGGCCCTGGAAGGGGCTCTGAGGTCCCCTGGAGCCTTCTTATCTCCAGGTGAGCACCCCCAGCTCTCCCAGCCTGGCTCCAGCCCTTGGTCCATCTCCATGGGCTCCTCTGGACCCACATAAACAGGCCTGTGTGTTTCTCTCTGAGGGCCCCAGGGCTGGACCCAGCACTCCAGTATGCCCAGATCTGTTCAGAGCCCTCTCCCCAGAGCTCACCATGTCCTGTTCCTTCTGCCCCAAGGGCTGCTCTCCCTCCTCTTCCCCAGCTGCCCTGTGCCTGACAAACACCCTGGTTCCCATGCAGGCCCTGCTGCTGGGTGGGCTCTGAGCCACCCTGCCCAGGCTCCAGCTGCCTCCTGAGCCCCCTCCATTCCCCTGGGCCTGGCACCATGGCCAAGGGGGCAGTGCCAGGGCCCAGGGAGAGGCTGGTCGGGGAGCTGGCACAGCTGCCCAGCTTTCAGCAGTTTCTGTAGCTGCACAGAGATTTTGGCAATCCTTCTTGCACCGTTCTGACCTGAGGGGTTTTGGAGGTGTTTGCAACCAGGGATAACAAAGCCCTCTTGTCTACACCAAAGACACTTTGTGTGGAGTCTAGGTATTGCTCTGATTTCATTTCCTGAGCATCCCTCGTGGAGAGCTTCCCACAGAAACATGCCCCATTGAGTCAGGAGGGAAGACTCACAGCAATCCAAACAGAGCCCTGCAAACTTTCTCACCGGGTCCTGTTCCACAGCCAACTGCAAACATGTTTGTGTCTTGAACCTCCATTCACTGCCTGGGATGGTTTGCACAAGTTTCCAGCTGGAAATGGAGCCAGGCAACACTTGTGAATCTTGCTGGAGGGCTGAGAGTCTTTTTGTGGCGCGGCAGGGATGCCAGGTGGAGGAGCTGGCCTACAGGGCAATAATGTGTCATTCACAGAATCATAGAGTGCTTTGGGTTGAAAGTGACCTTTTAATGTCACCTAGTGCAATCCCCTGCAATGAGCAGGGACACCTTCAACTACACCAGGCTGCTCAGAGCCCCATCCAGCCCTCAATGCTTCCAGGGGAAGGGACACTTCTCTGAGCAGCCTCTGTTAGTGTTTCACCATCTTACCATAAAGAATTTCTTCTTTGTATCTAGTCTGAATCTCCCCTCTTTTGGTTTAAAACCATCACCCCTTGTCCTATTGCTACAGCCCCTACTAAAAAGTCTGTGCCCATCTTGCTCATAGGCCCCCTTCAGACACAAGAAGGAGCTCTGAGGTTTCCCCTCAGAGAAGAAGAGCCCTCTCTTCTCTCCTCTCTCTTCTCCAGGCTGAGCAGCCCCATCTCCCTCAGCCTATTTCCAGAACAGGAGGGCTCCAGCTCTCAGCATGGCCTCCTTTGGGACCACTCCAACAGCTCCATTTCCCCATCTACAATTCATTATGGCAGCAAAGACACAAAAGGCAGGCAGGAATTTAACCCAGCTTTCCCTTCCCAGGTAAGTACTGCAGTCCCTGGCTGCCTTTGTCCTCTCCCAGGTGGTATCAGTTGATAGAAGAACCCTGTTCCTCCCTGGGTTCCTTGGGCAGGCTCAGGGCCCCAGAGCCTCTGTGTGTGCCAGGCCCCAGAAGGGCTGAGCACAAGGAGCAGCAGGAGTGGAGCTGGCAGTGTGGCAGTGGGGACAGACTGGGCTCGGGCAGAGCTGCCCTCCCTCGTGGCAGGGGGTGAAATAAGCATGGGCAGGAGACTTTTCTCCTTTTTAATGCCTTTATTAAAAATGATCAGCTCAGGTGGGAAGAACCAACAGGCCCGTGCTCAGAGCACTGCTGCTCCCAGGAGTGACTCAGAGGAGGAGGAAGAGTTCAGTTTTGTCCACTGGTCTGTAGGCAGAGCTGGGGTTCCATCCTCACGAGATCAGGAATATCCCTTGGCTTTCTGGTTTAACATTTGAGGTCTTCTGCCTAGCCAACATCCTTTTCAGGATAGGGTGAGGGGTTAAGAGGTCTTGACAGATACTAGATTCTGTTCCTCACATCTAGTCATCACTTTGATTCATCAGTTTTGTGTTGGCTCGTTGTTTTAGGGGTTTTTGGCAAGGTTTGGTGAGGGGTCTCTCTTTCTGCCGGCCTCTTGTGTCTTTGCTGCCATAATGAATTGTAGATTCAGAGGGTAAATGGCGCTGTTGGAGTGGTCCCAGAGGAGCCCATGCTGAGGGCTGGAGCCCTCCTGTTCTGGAAATAGGCTGAGGGAGCTGGGCCTGCTCAGCCTGGAGAAGAGAGAGAGAAGAGAGAAGAGAGAAGAGAGAAGAGAGAAGAGAGAAGAGAGAAGAGAGAAGAGAGAAGAGAGAAGAGAGAAGAGAGAAGAGAGAAAGAGAGAGAGAGAGAGAGAAAGAGAGAAGAGAGAAGAGAGAGAGGGAGAGAAGAGAGAAGAGGAAGAAGAAGAAGAAGAGAAGAGAGAAGAGAGAAGAGAGAAGAGAGAAGAGAGAAGAGAGAAGAGAGAAGAGAGAAGAGAGAAGAGAGAAGAGAGAAGAGAGAAGAGAGAAGAGAGAAGAGAGAAGAGAGGGCTCTTCTTCTCCGAGGAGAAACCTCAGAGCTCCTTCTTGTGTCTAAAGGGGGCCTATGAGCAAGATGGGCACAGACTTCCCCTTCATCATCTGGGTGTCATCCTCTAGGAAGCAGCAGGGTGCCACTCGACAAAGAGGGAATTCTTAACCATCAGCAACAGGTGATTGCAATAACAAACAGTTAGAACTCTACCATGGCAGCAACTGGCCCAACCAGTTAACTCTGCAACCTTTTAAAAAAAATGGGGCAGCTGTTCTACTCATAACAGTGGGGACAGAGTGGGCTCGGGCAGGGTGGCCCCAGAGCCCTCCCTGGCCATGCCCTCAGCAGCTCCTGGGGCTCCCCAGGCAGCTCCTGACTCAGGCTGGGAGCTCTGCCTGAGAAAGGAGCTGAGCTCTTGGCCCCAGTCATGAGTGAGTTATCGGAGAAGTGGAGCTGCAATGACATCATCTCCTTCTTATGTTACTATAAGGAACTTAGATCCTATTATGGGAGAGGAGGTAACTCAATCGAGCCTTTCAAGATAAACTCAGACAGGAAGAGAGACATGATTGCCTGGAGGCACCAATTAGACGTTTCTGGTGAGCTCAGCCCTGTTCAGCTGACACACGTGTGTGCTCTGGGGCCAGGGAGGCAGGAGCTGCTCTCTGCTGTCCCTGGGGTGGGGTGGCAGGGGTGGCAGCCAGTGCTTCCTCACCGTGCTGCTGGCTCAGCCCTCACACCTTCAATGGGCACAAATCTCCCTCCAGAATGAACTTTCTTTGTGTCCTGTGGTTTGCTGCACACGGGGAACCACAGAGGAGCTCCCTGCTCTGGAGAGAGCACCTGCACCACTCAGTGCTCTTTATCTTCAGTGGCAAGTCTTCTCCAGCTTTATCAAGGGAGATAACAGCCCAAGGTGTTGCAAAAAAATACTGTGAGGATGGGCTCACAATATTTTTTGCCCCTGTGGTGACTGGGCCATGGTGAACATCCCAGGCTGTGCTGGAGGGCAGTCACTGCACATCAGTGGCCTAAGACATGCCGACAGACAGCTCTCACTGGCTCTGATGTGTGTGAGGAAGGAAAAAACAGCAGCAAAATCTGGGACGTGTCCTGACAGCATGGTATTGAGCATTTTTGTTGGTTTTCAAGCTGCAGCTCCGCCTGTAAAGGCTTCACAGCCAGAAGGAAATGGTAAGAGATGGGTAAATTTGCTTCTGCCAGTCATAGGGTGAGGCATTTGCACCACATCTGTTAGGGAACAGAGAGGCTGGTTCTGGTTATCCCCTGGTTGTTCTGGTTATTCTGCCAGTTATGTCACCAACAGCTCAGAAACACACTTGTACATCTTCTGAAACACTCTGGGAGCATTTCTTGGGAAAAGACAGTTCTCAGAAACTGCTGGGTCTGTGACACAGAAAACACAAGATCAGCTCAGGATTAACACAAACCTCACAACTCAGTCACTGCACTGAGGACTGCACAGACCCCACCCCTGCCAGACCTCCCCAGAGGCTGCACTGCTGGCATTGATTTGTCTTCTGGTCACTGGAAAGGAAGAAGCTCCTGCTCTTGACCTTTTCTCCTTAGAAAAGAACTTCCCTATTTGCCTGGTTCCTTCTAGAAGTGTTCCTGACGCCACCATCCTCTCTGGAAGGCAGTTGATTTCTCCACAAGCATTTCTCAAACACAGACAACATCCAAACAATGAAGGGGCTCTTCCAAGGCATGTTGGGCCCTGGAACTCAGTATGAAGCTGAGCTGAAAATGTCCTGCCCAAGGGAACACTTCCCTTTCCCATCCCACACAGTTCCTCTGCCTCCCCAGGGCTGTCACTCCCCAGCAGCAGCAGCAAAGGAAGCAGCTGGCAAGCTGAGGCACACTCACATGTGGAGCTGACCTGGTGCTCTCACCATGGCTCTGCACAGATGTGAACATCTGCCCAGGGAAAAAGCTGCCTCAGAGCAGTGGGCTGTGGATGTCCTTGCAGGCAGCTCCCTCTCCCTCTCTCACTACCCCTGAGTCCCCAGGCCTGAGGTGGCTGCAGGCACTTTGAGGACTTGAGTCATGTTTAAGCCATATAATCACCCTGTAACTCTCAGCAGCAGATGCAGCTCTAAAGCCAGAAACTGAGACTTTGAGCAGCTGCTGGTTTTCATAAGCTGTTGCTCTTGAATGTCCCACTTAAAATCAGCTCCTTCTGCATGCAACAGACAGGCCAGTGCTCAGCAGAGCCTTGCTTGGGCCTGTGAAGTCACTTGGAAGTCCTGGCCATGCTGACATCTGGAGTCCCTGTGTGTGACCCTCTCTGCTCAGAGCAGGTGTGGGATGAGCTCCTCTCCTGAGCCATCCAGCAGCTCTGCCAGAGGTGCCTTCCTCTGCAAGCAAACAAAGGGTTAAATCTTGCAAGGAAAACCAACTGAGTGATTTGGTGAAACAAAGATTAAAACATCTCTGTGGAAGGTGAGGAGCCAGCCCTGGCCTGTGCTGTCTCATTTACCCACTAATCAGCCCAATTACCTCAGGTATAAATCATAACACAAAACACTTACAGAGCCAGAGTCACACACTGAAGAAAGGAGAGAACTGTTGGGTTGGTTTTTGTTTAGTATAATTGATATAATTACTAACAACCCTGTGCCAAGAACTTCAGCTTTTCTGCTTCCAGAAGAGAGTAGAGAGCTGTCTGAAAGCCATAGCAATTAGCAATCCCCAGATGCACAGCTTTTATTAGCAAGAATGCACATCTATTGCAGAAAGAGCCAGCAGCTCCCTGAGGAGCAATTAACCATCCCTTGGTGCCAGGAATGCAGCTGTCACTGAGCCCATGTCCCCTCAGCAGGGCTGCAAAGGCAATGAGGAGTCCTGCCCACCACGCTGCATGTGAAATGCCTCCACCTGCCAATCCTAGTTCCTCATTTTAACTTACCTGGCTCCAGATATCTTCCTGTGCTGTGGTTCAAGCAGGCTGTTGAATCTGACAGTTCTCAGGTCCAGCTCATTGTACCAGCAGAAAGTCTCCCTTTTGCTCCACTGAGGAATCTGAGCTCTGATCTCCACACTCTGGAGCAGACTGACAGAAATTACATGGCTGGAGCTTCCCAGAAAGTGACCCCAGAGAGTGTCTCATGGACAGATATTGGGGAAAATGAAACAGGAAAGCCTTGTAAATATGATTGCCTGGCAAAAGATTTTGAGAATATAGAAACTATAAGTGAGATTGAAATGAAAGCACGCTTTGAGATACCTCAGTTACTGAACAACTGGAAAACAATGGTGTGGCCAGCTGAAGGTAATCCCCTTTTGATGGAACAACACCCTCTGCTTGCAGACAGGCCCAAGGCTCAGAGCAGACCCTACAGCTTGGCAGAAGGGCCCAAAGAGGAGTTTTTAGGGTTTAAATGTAACACAGTGTGGTAATGTAATGATTCTTATAGGCTGTATGTAAATGTTATAGGATTTGTATCTTGTACTAGATTGGTTAGTGAGAATTAGAATATTCAGCACAGAAGAAGATTCATTGTATTGTAGCGGGAATTTTGCTCTTTTTACCCTTCCTTGCTCTCTCATCCTCTTTACCACTCTCTTGCCTTCTCTCTCTTTACTTCTCTCAGTCCTGCTCCAGCTGTGGCTGGCAGCTCCCAGCAGGGCCCTGCACCCAGGCCCTTTGCAATAACCCACAAGTTCCCAGCCCTGGCTGCAGAGATCTCTCCTCTCCATCCATCCCGACCATCCTACCCCCTGGCACTCCTACAGACAGCAGCCACACATCACACCTTGCCAGGAGGTGCCCAGGCAGCCCTGCAGAGCTGAGGAGCAGCAGAGCTGAGGTTATCTGAGCCCTGCAGAGGTCACCTCTCACTGGCAGGAGCTGTGCAGGCACAGAGCTGTGGACACACGAGGCTGCAGCATGTCCACAGCCAGGAACCATTTAGGAGTGTCAACAAATTCCTTGGATGGCCCCAAGCACTCAAAAACCTCCACCAAGGATCTGTGCTGCACTCCTCATACCCATGGACATCCCTAGGGGGAAAAGGGCCTTTCCTGAGTGTTGCTAAACAGCTGCAGAGCAAATCCAGCAGCATTCATTGTTTCCCCAGGTCCTGGGGCAGCATCACAAACCAAACTCCTTTGTGGGTCAGACTGAGGAGCTCATGAGCAAAATGGGATGGAAAGTGGGACAGCCATGGGCTCCACCTCGCTCCCTTGTCCCTGTCTCTGTTCCTATCCTGTCCCTGTCCCTGTTCCTATCCTATCCCTATCCCTATCCTTGTCCCTATCCCTGTTCCATTCCTATCCGTGTTCCTGTCCTCTCCCTGTCCCTGTTCCTGTCCCTGTACTATCCCTGTCCCTACCCCTGTTCCTGTCCCTACCCCTGTCCCTGTTCCTTTCCTTGTCCTATCCCTATCCCTATCCTTGTCCCTGTCCCTATCCCTGTCCTATCCCTGTTCTTGTCCTTGTCCTATCCCTGTCCCTGTTCCTGTCCCTGTCCTATCCCTATCCCTGTTCCTGTCCCTATCCCTGTCCCTATCCCTGTCCCTATCCCTGTCCTGTCCCTATCCCTGTCCTATCCCTGTCCCTGTCCCCAGCCCAGCTCAGCCTGGTGTACCAGCCCCTGGCTCTGGTTTAGCATCTCCATTTCTGAAAGCTTAGTTTGGGTTTGAGTACTTATAACTACCCTCATGGGTATTTTCATCATCTTTTCTTTAATTAATTAAACTTGAAACAGAGCATTCACTTTAAAACAATTTTCATTAAACTTATAGGGATTTGGATGAAAGAGTATCTCTGGGAAAAATAAGCAGTGCTGCTTTTTTTAATTATTATTATTATTTTAACAGTTTATGATGCCAAAACCTAACAGAATTCTTATGCCGAGGAAGGAATGGAAAAAAATAACAAAAATTACCATTTTGTGCAGAAGTTTTAATTTTGCTCAAAATGTTCGTTTGTCCAAAAACATTTTGATGAAATTTTCAAATAGAATCCTTAGCCTTACTCTGAGCTGCTGCAGGGTTTGCTTTTCTGATCTTTATTCTTTGTAATTTTTGTCTCAAGAAGATGAATTATATTATTCTATGATTTGTTTGTAGCTGGGGAGGCAGTAAGTAAATTGGGGCAGAACTTGCAGTGCCCACTCTCTCAAAAGGAAAAATCAAAATCCATTGTCTTGTGTTGGCCCTCTGAGCAAGGACACAAAACCTGTGGGTGTGGAGCTTTGGGGTGTGATGTGCTTTTGTGGTCTTCTCAACTGAACAGAATCACAGAATCACAGAATCAGTCACAGAATGGTTTGGGTTGGACGGGACCTCAAAGCCCATCCAGTTCCACCCTCTGCCATGGGCAGGGACACCTTCTACATCTCAGGTGGCTCCAAGCCCCATCCAGCCTGGCCTTGGACATTTCCAGGGATCCAGGGGCAGCCACAGCTGCTCTGGGCACCTGTGGCAGGGCCTCACCACCCTCTGAGGTTAACACATTAATGTGGAAAAATGGGAGTAATGGAATAGGGTTTAACCCACCCTGGGTTATCATTCCGGTCTAAGGTGATGCTGCACCAGAGCTTGTACTCTGCATTTTAAGGACATTTTTCTGAAGATCTCAGGATGGTTTGACTGTACTTCTTAACCAGGTACAAATCTCCAGATTTGTCCAGCCAGGGCAGGAAATGCTTCTTTCTGTGATGTAGGGAAGGTTTGTTTCCCAGGATTATCTGAGAATTTCCCCAAGGAAATACCTACCACCCACACCCCCCTGCAGAAAGCAAGGCTTGCCCCCAGCCTCTCCCCTCTCCCACTCATGATGGGGCCTTTGGTCTCCTCCTCCTGCAGTTATTTCAGTGTCCTGTAAACTATGAAATGTTGGTACTCTTTGAAAAAGGGTTGTACCTGAGGGGGTAACAGTGTCTGGGGGTTGCTCTGGTGTTCAACTTCCTTCAAAAATATTACTTTATATAGTCAAGAATACTAATTTCTTAACCACATTCCTTTCTGGAGGATCATTGATTTGTGGGCTGGGCCATGACAGCACTGTTAACTTCCTTCTCTCATGCTTTGATAAGAGACAAAGTGCTTCCTCTCTGCAATTTGAATTCAGAGATCTCTGCCTTAGATAGCTTGGAAAAATAAAATAAGCTCTGTTGGCTGTGGATGGAAATTTAAATTTTGTATAATTGGTTCCTGGTATTTAGTCCAAATCTGAAGTATTTTCCTCTTATAATTTGGTTTCAAAATCTACAGATAACACATTGTATCCTGCTCACCATCATTGTAATAAAAGGTCTTTAGAGAGATGATTCCAAAACCTAAGTTTTAAAGTTTTTTCATAATAACCTTAATATTTTTTGGCTTGTCATTCTATTTTGAAACAAAAACAAATGTTCAAAATTAAAATTTCTCAGCAAATTAAACCTCAAGTTCAACCGGCTTAAGCTTTCCACGATGATTAAAAAGAAGCAACTGGCAAATGGAGGGGAGGACAGGCCCAAAGGTGTGATAGCAGAGCACAGGCTCAGCTCCTGCCCTGTGACACAGGGTCTGGCTCCTGCACAGGTACCCCTGGTGGTTGGGATGGCACAGTTCTGCTCCATTTGCATATTGGAGTTAATTGTCCTATTACAGCTTTAGCCCACGCAGTCCCATCCTTCTTGTTTCTCTCTCTTCATTCCATGTTGTTTTTTCTCTTGGGCCTGAGATTTGGATCATTTGTTCTTGGTCCCCAGCTGGAGAGGGAATTGTTTTGTCTCCCTACTCTGTGAAGAGAGGTTACAATCCCTTTATATGAAGCCCAGACCCACACACTAAAGCAGTACAGAATCTGAAAAATAGAAAAGTCCAAACCTGAGGTATCATTAGGCGGTGAGCAGATATCAGTTTCTCTGGGTCTGGATTGAAGGCACTTGAGATGATAGTTCATGTTCAGACTCAGGTGTTTATTATTTCTTATCAGTAAAACAGTCTCACTGCTGTGAGTTCTGCAGCTTTTCATTAGAAGGCACAAAATGGCCAACAATCTCTTGTTACAAGGTCTTTTAAGACTAAACTATCCAATTAAGAATTGACACCTGGATTATTTTCCCTTTTAACCCAATAACTCATCCCACAGAGCCCCCAATGCAGACTTTTCTGCCCAATTACAAAATGCCACCCAAACCCATGGAGAAGGAGGAAGAAGCATGAAGAAGTAATCCAGGATGACACCCTGTGCCCTCCATCTTGCTGCCATCCACAACACACTAAAAATCCCAAAACCTCAATTTCTCACCTAAGTGACATACCTACACTACTCTCTATAATCTATTTCACACTTTTGTGGATTCCAGTCTCTCTTGAAGTCTGGGAAATTTTCTCCATGGATGAGGGTCAAAGCCAGTGCTGCCCTGGGGGTCAAGACACCCTAGAGCAGACAGAGAAATATTCCCAATGTGCTCTGGATTTCCACAGGTAAACATCTCCCAGCACAGGTGGGAACATCACAACACCTTCTCATGTTAATCATTATTTACAGCCCAATCCAATCTCCCTGGCCATCAATCCATCTCCTATTTACAGCCCAGTCCAATCTCCCTGGCCATCAATCCATCCCTCTCCCTTTGCCCAACACCTGGGGAAGGGCTTTCACTGATCCCCACCCTGTTTCTCTCCCACACAGCCGCCTGGATGCAAACCTCATCTCCGTGGTGCCCGACAGGAGCTTCGAGGGGCTGCTGTCCCTGCGTCACCTGTGGCTGGACGATAACGCGCTGACAGAGATCCCGGTGCGCGCCCTCAACCACCTGCCAGCGCTGCAGGCCATGACCCTGGCCCTCAACCAGATCTGGCACATCCCCGACTTCGCCTTCCAGAACCTCAGCAGCCTCGTGGTGCTGTAAGCCTCCTCCACTTCTTATTCCCTTGGCTGGGACAAGGTGCTGCCCAGGGGCTCAGAGGGGCAGAGGGTTTGTTTCCCCTCATTTGATATGGATTGCTAAATTTGTCTCTTTTGATTTTCGTCATGTTTTCCCCACTTTTCAATGAAGAGCTAGAAAGCTCCCTAATATAATTCAATAAATGTTTTGTATTAAAAAAAAATCAGTAACTGGAAACAAAAACCAGATTCTTTTCCTTGAAGACTCAAGCAACAAAAACCTCATTTCTTTTTGTCCCTCCAATCCCTGGGTTAAAACTACAGGAATTTCTAGCAACATGAAAAAAAAATTAAATTGCAGCAATCTGCAGTCAGGTCAAAAAAGTAATAATTTAATTCCTTGGAAAACATACCAGCTCACTCCCTTTCCTCCCCCCCCCCCCCCCCTTTTATTACCAAATAGGATTTTAAACCAAAGGTCTAACGTCAACACCTTGTCCAAGCCAGTGCCTGCTTATTTGCATGAGTGTGGTACATCTGCAGGTCAGATGTTCTGCGGTGGTTACTGTCCAGTTCTTGTTGTTAGAATCTCCTGGCCAGAACTGGGAGCGCTGGGGAGGGAGAGCAGCGCTGCTCTGGGATGGAAACGCTCCTGGGGAGAGCAGCGCTGCTCTGGATGGAAACATTCCCTGGGGAGAGAGAGCAGGGCTGCTCCGGGATGGAAACATTCCCTGGGGAGAGCAGCGCTGCTCAGGGATGGAAATATTCCCTGGGGAGAGCAGCGCTACTCAGGGATGGAAATGTTCCCAGGGGAGAGAGAGCAGCGCTACTCAGGGATGGAAACGCTTCTGGGGAGAGAGAGCAGCGCTGCTCAGGGATGGAAGCATTCCCTGGGGAGAGAGAGTAGCGCTGCTCTGGATGGAAACATTCCCTGGGGAGAGCAGCGCTGCTCCGGGATGGAAACGCTCCCCAGGGAAAGCAGCGCTGCTCTGGGATGGAAACGCTCCCTAAGGAAAGCAGCGCTGCTCTGGGATGGAGACGCTCCTGGGGAGGGAGAGCAGCGCTGCTCCGGGATGGAAGCGCTCCCTCCATGGGCAGTGAGACACCAAACCAGGCACAGCCTCCGGCAGAAGGGAACTGATCCCTCTGGCAGCTGGTCTGGAGGGGCATCCTTTCTATCAACAGATTATCTTCCCTTTAAGAGGAACTTCACATGTGCAAATTGGATGGTTGTTACTTCTTTGGTGTTGATAAGCAAGTTGGAGTGTGATTGCCAAATGCTTTAGAGCTCCTCTATGCACATGAAATGCCACCTCTAGTTTGGTAATTTGTACTGATAGCAGGGTGTTAAGTAACCTCAGCATGTAGTGCCCTAGTGAAAGTTTAGCAATTATTTCCCTTTCAAAATTTAAAGTGTTTACTGAGACCATCCAGCATGGAAAGTGCTTGGACAAAGCACAGTTCAGAGTTTTATTAAGCATCAAATTCATCTGTTTAGACAAAGCATAAAGGCTTATTTAGGAGAAAAGCAAAAAGCAAGTTGAGAAAAATCAAAAAAGTAGTTTTCACCCACAATAGTGCTCATTCTCTAAGGCAACCCCTGGCCACCACAATGCAACCACTTCAGTCAGCTTTAATAGCTCACTCAGCGGGTGAGCTGACATTTGGGGTTTCATTTCAGCCTCCAAAGCATGCTGCTTTCATTCCGGCTCATCCCATACTGTGGGCAAGAAGCAACTCCTTAATTAACCAGGCAGGCTTGAGAAATAAAAGTCATTGACCATTAGGTCACAAGGGAGGGAATAATGTCCCACCACACACAATTGGAAGGGAACACATGTGTGATCCTGCCAGGCTCTGCGGGACACGATGCTGCATTTTTGTGGGATCACAAGTGTTTGGCAGAACTGGCCCCATCAATCTTTCCCATGCTTCCATGCAAGCCCTTGTCAACACATCACCAGTGGAAAGTCACCCAGTGTCCCTCCTGTGTCCCAGGCAGGGACATGTCCCTGCTCCAGACTCACCCACCGAGCTGACAAGCCAATGTTCCCAAAAGGCAGCCAAGCTGGAGAGAAGGCATTCCGCCCAGGGTGCAGCTGGTCTGTGGCCTTCCTCTGCAAATGTCGGGGTTTGCAGGTACATGGAGGATCTGCCTGCTGCTACAGACACAGAACTCCCAGCTGCAGGGTTAGAATGAGCCCCTGGTGTGGGGAAAGGCGAGGGCACAGGGGAAACCCTCATGTGCAGCCTGGTCAGGACTCAGGGACACGGCGGGACATGGCTGAGTGTGGCTGACCACAGCTGACCATGGCTGATCATTGCTGACCATGACTGATGACAGCTGACCATGGCTGACCATGACTGACCATTGCAGACCATGGCTGACCATTACTGACCATGGCTGACCATTACTGACCATGACTGACCACAGCTGACCATGACTGGCCATGGCTGACCACAGCTAACCATGACTGACCATGACTGACCATGCTGACCATGACTGACCATGCTAACCATGACTGGCCATGACTGATGACAGCTGACCATGACTGACCATGGTTGACCATGGCTGACCACAGCTGAGCATGGCTGACCATTACTGACCATTACTGACCATGACTGACCATGGCTGAGGACAGGAGCCTCCCAGGTGCAGCTGTGCTGTTCCTCCTCCACACCCCTTGTGCCCTGAGCAGAACCATTTCACCATCCGGCACTGCCACAAGCACTGACATCAGAGCCTCAATCTGGAATACTTTAAAGGTTTGATGTCTGTAATAAATGACACCTTTGCTGAGGAATTCCCTGATCTTATTCCCATCTATTGCTGCTGCAAGCTTCAAACTAGGGCTGCAGGCTGTTCAGGGAGCAGAGCCCCATGTTCATCACTCATCATGAAATCCATGAATCTCTGTAACTGGCACCATCCTTTCCCAGATTTAATAACAAAGGCTCCATGAGCCGGGGTGCTGGCACTGTGCTTTGATGGCAGAAGAGAGGTGGATATTTGATCAGGATACTTCATGGGAATCGGTGGTTACCTTCCAGTCTGATCTATTCTGGGCCAAATGTATCTTAGTACTTGCACACAGAAATAATCCTGAATACTTTTCAGCTGATGGTTTGTATGAAGTAAAGGTTGCTTTACAAAAATCAACATCTTTCTTGAGCATAAATCTTGAGATTTTTCATTCAGCAGTTAGCATCTGAAACCCCCATGCTGCTGTGCTGACAGTCCAATGAAGTGTCTGACAGCAGCTCTCAGTAGTGTCCCTCATTTCCTCTGACAGCTGAATTCAGCAAGAAGTCTCAAGCCAGGAATCACAGCACCTTTTGCAGTCCCACTCTTCAGAGGGGTTCTCAAGAAAAACCTTACATTGCCAGGGAATCCCCCGTGCTGCAGATGTGTCCTTGCTGCCACATCTCTGCAGAGGGCTGCAGTTCCCCTCTTCCCTGCTGTCACCAAAGGAGCTCTTAGCAGAGGTGCTGGGATGTGTGTGGGACACAGAGCCAGAGTGAACTTTCCAAAACAGGCCAAGCAGGAGAGAGGTTTGCTCTGTAATGAGGGACCTCGACAGAGAAAATCTTCAAGTAGTTTTACTTTCATCACATAGCAGAGAACCCCTTAAGTTAGAGCAAACTAGGTCAAAACCCAGATCCTTCTTTGTTTGGGTCCACAGGGAGCCTTGGCTCCTGCAAACCTCTAGGAATCATTTTGGCCCCATAATGGGAGCAAAAGAGAAGCTCCACTCCTCTGATCTGGCCCTCACCCTTGCCTACCTGGTCAAAAAAGGACTCTGGGAAAAGTTGTTCCCATGCCATTACCAGTTAGTTTTGTTTAACACCCTCTGATCCTTGTGCTGTGTGTCCATCTCCTCTGTGCCACTGCTGGATTTGTCATGTCTACTGCACCCTTCCCTCAGCTCAGCTCTTCCAGTCCCCATCCTCTTACCTGGTTTGCAACATGGAATCTCAGGATGGTTTGGGTTTGAAGGGAGCTTAAAGTTCATCTCATTCCACCCCCTGCCATGGGCAGGGACACATTCACTATTCCAGGCTGCTCCCAGCCCTGTCCAGCCTGGCCTTGGGCACTGACAGGGATCCAGGGGCAGCCACAGCTGCTCTGGGCACCTGTGCCAGGGCCTGCCCACCCTCACAGGGAAGAATCTCTTCCCAACATCTCACCTAAATCTACTCTCTCTCAGTTAAAAAAAAAAAAAATCTACCTTCTTTTTCCCTTGTCCTGTTGCTACCTGTCTGTGTAAAATCAGAAGTCAGTTCTCATATTACACTTATTTTTTCCTTCACACCTTCAGGTGAAGAGACCAACTCTGTACACTGCATCAAAGCCAAAAATTAATTAATTCTGGTTTATATCATGGTACAATGCTGTTCTGTACCCATTTTCCCACTTCTAGCTATCCCTGTCACTTCATTTGCTTTTTTTCGTATCTACTAAGCACCAATACCTCTCCCCTGGAGATGTATAAAAGCCTGATAGTGTGTGTGCTCATAGAGGGCTGGTTCTCCCCTCTGTTGCACTGGGCATTCACACAAGCTGAATATGAGCTGATAATTTATTGTCAAGGTCACTCAGCAGCACCTTCCAGCTGAAAGTGTGAAGACAGTAAATGAAGGATCTTTAGTAGAATTCCTCTTTCTCACAGTTTTTGTCATTAAAGGACATGATGCAGCTCTCTCTCTAGCAGAATGGTTTAGTGGATAGAAGAGAAAACTTGCTTGCAAGACTCGTGGGTTCCCATTCTCATTTTGTCCTTGTTCTGGTGGAACTCTGGCTGAGACTTTCAGAAGGGACCACTGCTCTTCAGTGTCTTCCTTGCCCAGGAGCAGCCATCAACACACCCCAGCTTCCCAGGGAAGCTGATCAGTCATTCCAGTGCCATCTGTGGCACCTGGGGCCTCCCAGCACCCAAAGCCCAGCCTGGTGCAGGATGAGCCTGTGAATCCCTGCCCTCACCTGTGCAAGGGGGTTACCAGTGTCTCTCTGAGAAGCTGTTGGGAACTTTGGTGCTGGCAGGGAGTGCCAGGCATGTGCAATTCATTATCACTAAGAACAATATTGCCTGGGACATCTGGGTCCCATTCATGAGCCTTTTTGTTGGCAAAAGTGCCTTTTCTCTCAGAGGACCAAGCTTGCTGCCTTGGCAAAAGTGGATTTCTTTCTCCAGCACTTGAGGAAGAAGCAAATCGTGCTCCAGTGCACCCTGAGAATGTCATTTCTGATCGAGCTTTATTCTTCACCAGATAAGCCTCATGCTGGTCCTCCAGTAATGGAAACAATCCATGGAATTTGCACCATTTATGATTTAGATTTCTCTACTTATCCATGGCCAAGTTGAGGAAAAGGACAATTTTGCCACAATAAAGATGGAAGCTCATCATGGCTGTGGCTCGTCAGGGGAGAATTCATATGATGTCAGATTTGAGCTTGGTTCAAATCATCTAATGCAAATAATTGATGGAAAATGTTTGCATTTGTCCTTTTTTAAAAGAAAAAAATGAAGTCATTAAAAATGAAAGCAATGGCAAATCCACCACTTCTCTTTGTAGTCTGTTCCAGTGGTTAATCATCCTTAGTGTTAAAAAAAAAAACACTCATATTTCCCATTTAAATTTTCTTTGGCTTTGACTTCAGACATTTGTTCTTATTATTCTTTTCTCTGTTAAATCACAGAACCATTTTAGTACCCAGTTTCTAACCAGGAAGAATCCTATACATTACACTGCACTCATCCCCTTGATCTTATTTAATAAGCTAAACAGATTGAGTTCTCTAAGTCTTCATCCTATTTTTTTTCCAGCCTTTGGATCATTTTTGTTGCTCTTCTCTGCACCCATTTCAGTTCATTGACATCCAGTTACCAGTGTGGGTATCAGCACCACGTTTGTCCTACCAGATCTGCTTTCAGCATTGTTCAATGCAGATGTTGATAAAATTTCCCTTTCCTTGCCCATGAAGACAAGCACCTTCATTAAAGCAGTATTTAGGCACTAGTTCAGCTTATTTCGCTTCTGTGTAAGACAAATGTGCAGTCCCCTTGGAGGTGGCATTGCCAGAGTTGAAGGTGCTGCCTGTGTTGGGCTGTCTCTCAGACTGTTCTCCAGAACCTTTGAATTCTCTGAAAAACTAAACGGAAAAGGAAGCCAGATGAAAACTGAACAAATTTGACTAAGGGTGCTGCATGAATGAGGGAGGAAATCCCATTTATTCCCAAGTTCTGATAAGAAATTGTTGGCAAGGAGAGAAAATCTTCCTAGAGTCTGTTGCATGTTTCTTATTGCAGGTCAGAATTAATCCTGTAGAGTTTGATTTTTTCCTGCTTTGTTTCTAAATTCTCACCACCTGAGGCACCAGCCAGGCTGCAGCCTCTGTCCCCAGCCCGTGTGGGATTCTGCAGCCGCTGTCACTGATGTTGGTTGCAGCAAGGGCTCACCAAGGTGCTCACTCATCCCACGGCAGGTGGGAGCCCTTGTGCTGCTGCAGGAGCTCCCACCCTGCCAGGGCTCAGTGTGGCCACGGCTGTTCCTGTTTCTGATGGAAGTGCATGGCTGAGAACAGCCAGCCCACAAAACAGCAGTGACTGTCCCCATTCTGGGCACAGCCTTCCATGGATATTTGCCCAAACCCATCCTCACCCCATGGCACTGACCTGCAAAGGAAGAGACCCAGCTCCTAAAGCCCATTGCCCCTACCAGGGTGACGGATGGGTTACAGCAAAAGCTTAAAGACTTCCCATGTTTTTGCATCACAGGGGTTGTTTATAGCCCTGAATCAAGCACCTTGAGCTACTATCAAACCAGCTGAGCTGTAATTTACAGGGCAGAATATAACGTTGTGTGGGCTGAGCTCAAATTGACAAGCACTGGAGATGTTGCAATTCCACTTGTTAAAATTTGTTTACCAGGGGAGAAAAAATGAGGCAGGATGGAAGGCAGGAACGTCTTTTCAAGTGTTTACCTTTCCAGCTCTCTTGTTTCTATTATTGCCATGTGGTTGGGTAACTCTAGAGTTCAACTTGGACAGCAAATTTTTTTATAACTCCCTTTTTTGGTCGTTCATAATTTTCTCACCAACAAAGAACTTCCTTCGGATGATTTTCATTACTCTGCCTCCAAACAAAGCACTCTTGAGCCAAATATAAACACAGCAGGTGATTGCTTCTCTCTGCTGTCTCCTTGCCTGGCTGCAATGATAGCAGTCAGCTGGGCAGCATGTCTGAGCTCAGACAAGGTGTCCAGTCACACCATCCTGACAAAGCTCCAGGGAGCATCCAGAATGCTGAATTCTGGATGCTCAGCATTCCTTTGTCCCTCACTGTCCCCTCACAGCAGACAGGGGATTGGGCCATGTTGTTCTTGTGGTACCTCTTCATGTGATCCCACAGCAACTCCAGACCCCAACCCTCTCTTTGCCAAAGGCAGTATCCAGTGGCAAAGGAACTCAAAGTGGTTTTCAGCACCAGCTGAAGAGAAGGCAGCATGACCAGAAGTGCTAACTTTTGATGGAGGAAACCATCTGGGCACGAACTTCTTTTCTTGTGACAAAGAGAAAATTCTCCCATAAGATTCTCATTTTGATCTCAGGCTTCTTTTCTCCTCTTAAAGTCACAATCCAAGTTTTCCTGCAGGCAACATCCTTTTCTTTTTTCCCGTTTGCTCAAAGAAGCAAACATATTTTATCAGATATCTTCTCCTTCCCTTCCCCTTCCTCTGAAATGTTTGTATGTTCTCATCCCAGTGACAAACATCCTTCTCAGGCTGGTTTCTGTTTTGCAGGTCCCTACCAAACTGCCCTAGAGCCTGGCTAGGGCAGCACTCCCAGCTTCCTCCTGTTTTACCCTACAATATTTGGCAGTGGGAGCTGCCTGTGCTCAGCCAAACAGCTCACATTCAAATCCAGGTGGAGGAAGAGATTTTTCAAGCTGAGACACATTTAGATCAAGCAGCAAATAATGAAAAAATCATTGATCCACCTGCCAGGATGGAGCCTCCCCCAGGCTCTTGGGAGGAGGCAGCAGCATTGGACAAAGGCTGGTGCATCCCTTGCTAGTGCTATCATGGGCATAAGACAAAAGGATCCCTGAGGGGAGTGGTATGGCAGATATTCACCACATGGACTTGGTGTTGAAAGAGAATCTGAACTGATGGGGAAACTCCCCCTGAGAGACCTTGGCGGGCAGTCAGCACCAAGGGATAACTGCCCACCACTGCAAAAGAGCATCACCAAGGGGGTGAAGTGCAGGCTGGTGGAAGTGCAGACTGGGCAGCAGTGGGTTGTCTCCTCCTGTTTTCAGCAGACTTTTCTCAGACTGCTCACAAGAACTCTGTCCATGGACTCAGAGGTGCCTTTGAGTGGGATTTCAGAGGGAGATGCACAATTAGCCACAAGTCATAGCTGCAAAAGAAGTGATATGGAAGAAGCACTGAGATGTGCACGTATACACAAGAGTCTCTGATAACCCATGACAAGGAATCCAGGGATTAAGGCCTTGGGTTTGCCAAAAGACTGAGACAGGGGAGTGAAGGATTCATGGAAACACAGAACCCAGAACTCCAGAAACTCATCACCTACAGAGCTTCCAAGGCAGAATTACCTCAGGTGGCTTTGCAGGGCCCCCCAGCACATGGCTTCCAGTGCCAACGTTAAGGCTGGGAGCTCCCAAGCCTGTAAGCAATAGATGTTTGTGGCATGTAGCAGCAGGATGAAGGGGAACAGGAAAAAACTGTTCCTATGGTGCAGAGAATGTGCATCAGCCTGTGGCATAGCCCCAGCACTTCAGCCAGGCACTCTGAAGCACTGAGCTGAAGACAACTCTCACTGCAATCAAACTGGAGCTGGTCCAGGAGCTGGCAGTGCTTTCTTTTTTTCCTTTTTTTTTTCCCCTTTCACATGTGAAGATAATAAACTGTGACTAACAGGATGATTTTTCATTCAAAGTCTTCTTGCTGGTACTAAGACTCCAAGGAGCCCAAATACAATTGTGTCCTTAGATAGCACCCAGTGCCCATGAGCAGCTGCTGAAGCCACAGATGGGCTGAGCCCAGGGTAAGGTGAGCTCTAGGGTGTTTCTTGAAGCTTCTTGCTTAAGCATGTTCATCCACAGCCACCTGGCAGCTGTGAAGGTGGAGATCTCAGGGAAACTCCTACATGAGCCTGGAATTCCTCAGAGGAGTGGGAGCTCAGTAGCTCTGCAAGCACTACTGCACCCAACATGTGTCTCATGGGGTAAGAGAGGGAACCCCATAAGTGCCCTTGGCATCCCAGCCCAGGCTGTGCTCAGCTTACAGGATGTTCTGGACCACAGGAAAAGGTCAGCCTGCACCCCCAGTGACCTTCTCTGTTTTGTCCACAGGCACCTGCACAACAATCGGATCCAAAGCCTGGGAGCCAACGGCTTTGATGGGCTGCACAGCCTGGAAACCCTGTGAGTGCCTGTTTTCTTCTCTGCCCTAAAAACATGGGGTGGGCTCATCCCTCAGCACAGCATGCGTTGTCAGATTAACCCCCTTTCTGACCCACAGATAGGGTAACTGAGAGGCATTTTAAAAACTTTTATTTTATTTTATTTTCAGTCTCATGTGAAGGATGAGACAATACAGATGTTATAATTCACAGCATCACAATCAGAAGCCAACTATTTCCTAATTTCAATACATTATAAGTGTTTCTTGGCTTATCAGCTTTTTGCCATGCCATGCTGCAAATGCCTTAAAACCAATTATCTAAAATTACCCCTCGTGGGTCCCACTACAATGCATCTTTCATAGTTCTATTTCTCCAAAGTATCCAGTCTTATTTACAAAACCATCCTTTGAAACTTATTTCTAGTTCCATTTCTCTCTCAACAATGTCCTATTCCATAACATATCTAAGTCAACATTTCTTATCTCAAAGTTTACATACAGATACACATTATCTGAGCCTTCTGTCAAGCTTTAAGAAGTCTCTACAAATTCATTTCCACATGGAGGAAAGGAGGTCAGCCCTACACATGTCCCTGGTCCCCAGGCACTGAGGGCAGCAGCAGGGCTGGCTCCTGGCACCAGTGGATGCCCAGGGCATGATGCCAATGGGGGAGTGAGAGCCTGGGCTTTCCTCCTGTGCCTGTGCTGCTGCTGCAGGGGGATCTGTGCATGTGGGCAGGGTGCATGGCAAGGGGTTCCGAGGCCCTGGACACCATTCCAGTCCAGGTGCAATCCCAAGAGCTGGCATGCATTCGCTTCTCAGAGATTGTCTCCTTCCTCAGCACATGGGCATGGTCCTAAAGCCTCTCCACCACCTGACCACCAAAGTGAGAGGCTGGCTCGAGTTTGGGGTCTGCAAAGTCCTCAGGGGTCTGTGGGGTATCTCTGAGGGGATCTCTGAGGGGATCTCCGTGGAGATCTCTGTGGAGATCTCTGTGGGGATCTCTGAGGGGTATCTCTGAGGGGATCTCTGAGGGGATCTCTGAGGGGATCTCTGAGGGGATCTCTGAGGGGATCTCTGTGGGGAATCTCTGAGGGGATCTCTGTGGGAGATGTCTGTGGGGATCTCTGAGGGGATCTCTGAGGGGATCTCATGTCTGCTGGCATCACCCGCAGCCAGCTGATTTCATTGTGCTTGGTGTGGCTGGGAAACAATCCCTCAGAAGACTGCAGGGAGGATGGGAATCAGGAATGAACTCACCTCCAGGACACACCTTCAGGAAGGTAGATTGAGATCAGATAGTAGGAAGAAATTCTTGGCTGTGAGGGTGCTGAGATGCTGGCACAGGGTGCCCAGAGCAGCTGTGGCTGTCCCATCCCTGGAAATGTCCAAAACCAGGCTGGACAGGGCTTGGAGCAACCTGGGATAGTGGAAGGTGTCCCTGCCACAGCAGAGGGTGGAATGAGATGGGCTTTGAGGTCCATTCCAAGCCAAACCATCTATGATTAGCAGCAGGGAGCTCACTCTGAGCTCAGGGACAGTTTCATCCCACAGCCTGGCCACACATTCCCTGTGCTGTGACAGCTGCATGAGCGGCCTGGGCCTCATGTGCTGTGCATGGGCCCAGGAGGAAACATAAACAAGCAAACAAATGAATTGAGGCTCTGAAAGACTGGAAGAGGTGCTTGATGCCTTCAATTGTGCAGAAATATGTCCCTTCATGCAAGCTCGGGGTCGGAGTCAGGCCCTCAATTCCTGCCAGGAGAACCAGGGGGTCCAGGTCATGGCAGGAGGAGATGCTGCTTCCCAGCATTCAAGTGCCACTCAAGGAGACAGGGCCCCTCTGTGCCCAGCATGGTGCCAACAGCAGCTATCGGGCAAGAGTGGCAGCAGCAGGCAAACCCCTGGTCCCCAGACACACTCCTCAGGGCAGGACCATGACACACATTGTCTCTGCCTTGCAGACTGGCAGATCCTGGGGCCACCCAGAAGGGCTCAGCTGGGGAGAGGCTGAGCTGTGCCAGGGGTGGGAGGCTGATGGATGGTCTCCTCTGGTGACCCACGGGTCCCAGCTTGGCTTTCTCCCCAGTCATTTCTGGTGGTCACAGGCAAATGTGTGAGGGCAGAGCTGTGGCACCCAGGCAGCACAAAGGCAGGAGATGCAGGAGGAAGGAGAGAACTCACTGATGGAAGAAAACCTTGTTTGGGCTACAGCTGTAGCAGACAGACATGCAGCAACATCCCAGCCTGCATCTGGGCAACCCTTCTCTGCAGCCAGGGTGGTTAGAGGTGCTGCTACCCATCCCAAGCAGGATGGAGCTGCAGAAGAAAAAAATGGCCCCTTGTTTGCTGGGGAAAAGACTAAATGGTTTCATAGCCCTGGGAGATAATTCTGTTTCCACAGCCATTTCTGCTGAATGCTCATTTTCCCTCTCTCCTGCTCCCACTCTCACACTTTCTTTGCTTTTTGCTCCCATATGAGATGTCACCCAGCACCTGGGGAGCTCCGTGTCCCCTGCTGCTGCTCCCAGTGCTTGCAGGACCAGGGCTGTGCAGCAATCTGGGGGCTCTGCAGCTCTGCAAGCCCTGTCTCTGCTCTGCTGATCAGGAGCCCTGGGAGGATCCAGCCTCCAAGCGAGGTCCTGGTGGAACAGGGCTCTGCTGTGCCCAGGCCCTGCAGGATGGATGGGTGTGAGGGTCCCACAACCCCAGGACAGTGCTGGGGCAGAGAGCTCCAGACTCTCCTCCATGTCTGATTGCTCTGAAAAAGGGTCCTCCAAAGCAATGAGAGGCCTTCTGCTCCTCTTGGCCTGAACACCCAATTCTCTCCTTTGGGCCAGCAGGAATTCCAGCTCAGTGACCCCTGAGGAATGGGTGTTCCTCAAGTGGAGCCACCCCTATGTTAATCCTTAGCACCCACCTGTCTGCTGACCAAAACTGGGCAAGCTCTGGGGCTAAAAACTGCCAAACTTTTGGCTGCAGTGTCCCAGCCAAGCTGCTGGACCTGCATCTACCTTCCACCTCTCAGCTCCTGTGCATGTGGAGACGATTATAGTCTCCACATTTATCCTTTAACTCAGATTATGATTACATTCTGTTGACAGCACTTAGCACATTTTCTTGGCTTGTGGAGGCCAAACCATGCTCTCAGTTACCCCGTGGGTGTTACCTCCTGGAAGGCAGCAGGATGGTAAGGGTTGGTGAAGACAGAAATTTCTCCAGGGTTCCTAAAATGAGTATTTGTGGCCAGATGCTGATTATAAACCAGGCACAATAGTTGAAGAACTGTAATATTTGAATGGAAAACATTGTTTCAGGTTTTTCAGAAGAGCCTGGGAAGTTTTAGGTGCAAAAACCTCTGTCTCCTTAAGGGAAATATTTCTTCTTATATTCAGCTAGACAGGAAAACTTCTATTTTTATTAAATGCCAAAACCGTGAGAGAAGCAGCAGGCACTGCCCCGTGCAGGTCTCAGCAATGTGTGAGCTGCATAACGACAACCACACTGCTCACCTGCTCCAACTCCCAGCATTTCTGCAAAAACAGATCCCAGTGGAGCATCTTTGTTCTTGGAGAGGGCTTGGCCCTGATATTTCAGGAGGGCAGCAAATCTAGAAAGAGGTGAAGCTGGATGAATGACTTCACATTTCCCTTGCGTTGACCTGCAGCTCCTGTGCACAAGTCAGCTCTGCCAAGTGCACAGTGTTCTTCTCACTGATGGGGGACAGGCAGATGTGCAGCACCCACCAGGCCTCAATGAGTCAAATACCAGCATGAAACTGGAGAAAGCAGCTCCAAGAAAATTTTCTCTGTCAGGGCAAGACCTGGCTGCTCCCCAGCTGCCCCCCCAGCCTTCTCTTTCTGGGAAGGAGAGCTGGCAGGTAGGGTAGGCTGGAAGCAGCTCAGAGCCTGGGCCAGGTTCCAAAGGGGTTTCGAAAGAGCCCTGTAAAGCAGTGAGATTCCCTCTCCAGCTCCCACCAGCCTGAGAGATGGCACAGAACAGCCCTGCAGGCTGTGGGAAGAAGCCCCAGGAACCAGGATTAGATGGTCAGAGTGGGAGCAGCTTGGCAGTTTTTAGCCCTTTCCCAAAGACATGGAGTAAAAGGGAGTGTAAATACCCTGATGTGACACATTCTTCCTGTAGCCACCTTGGGTGATGGCCTCAATCCTCCACACAAGGTGTAAGGTCAGGAGATGCCCACAGGAAATGCAGGGAGGAGGCAGCACTGCCCTGCTGGGCATGGAGACCATAAACACCAAGGGAAGGACATTCATCACCCCCTGGCATGGCTAGAGGTGGCCAGGGTGAATGTCTGGACCATGGCAAACAGCCTGGCACAGAGGGGTGAAGGTATCCTGAGAGGGTGAGGGATGGGGAGCTGAAATGAAAATGAGTCAAGAGAAGCCCCATCTCTTGCAAGATGTAGATGCAGGGCATGCCAAGAGCTGAGACTGCAGACACAATGCTCTTTGCATTGCTCCCCTATTCCAGATCTCTCCTGTCAGTCCTGCCCCATGGTGTATCCTCCTTTGGGATGTTTAACTCCTGCTGTAAAACATCTGGCAGCATCACCTGTTTCTGCCATTTGGATGGAAAGATCTTGACTTCTACATTTCCTGATTATCCTAGACTCAATTTCTCAGTCTTTAACAAAGCAGCAAGAAGGGCAAAGGGTTTAGACATCTTCTATTGAGAGATGTCCCTGCCCATGGCAGAGACTTGAAAAGAGATTATTTTTAAGGCCCCTTCCAACCCAAACCATCCCATAATTCTGTGATGAGATTTGAGTGTCATAAGCCTGGTGAGTAGAAGTATTAAGGGAAAGCTGATGGAAGGAGCAGTTCAGCTGCAGCCAGGAGCATCCCTGCAATGGCCGAGACTGGTTTTTGGGAACACCAGACCTTGTGCTCAGGGCTGGGGCAGAATGCTAGGGAGAGCATGGCTGTTGTTTCAGAGGAACAGCCAAAGGCCTGCATGGTGCTAACACAGGGGCCAGCTTCCCCTCTGCTCTGAGAGGAAAGGATTTCTCATGAGGGGATGGATCCCTGTGACACCAATTTCCACAGGGAGGCTGGTCTCATGCCCAGGTTTCCTCCTTACCACCTTCACCTGTAAAGCTGAGCAGTGTCCTAAGGTCCCTGAGCTTTGCTATCAGTCTGAGCACAGTCCAAAGGTGATGAATAATTGCCTCACCCTCTCAGGATACCCTCACCTCACAGTGCTCAACTTTGGCCTCATTAGGCAGATCGTGATAATCCTGAGTTTATCCCTCTGTGTGCCCAAAACATGAATATTTCATGGATCACAGCTGAAGGGGAATGAGTGAAGCCCCCCTGCATGACCAAGCTCCAGGTCACTGCTCTGTGCAGAGGGATGGGAGGGGAAGCTGCCCTGAACCTGTGCAGCCACAGGTGTTTGAGTGTGTGTCCCTCAGGACAGCCATGGCAGCTGAACCTCAGAGCTGGCCCCAAATTCCATCTCCAAACAGCAGCACACACAGACCATCATTCACCATTGCCCCTTCCCTGCTATCAGGCAGCCCTCAGCCCTCGGTGTGCCCATGACAGGGCAGAGCAGAGCCCAGAGAGCAAGTGCAGAGTGCAGCTAGAAGGGGACAGAGGCTCCTCAGGGATCTTCCCGAGTGACTCATTGGAGATCCCATCCCAGTGGCATTTTCAATGAATCACTTCCACAACTGCTTTGGTGGAGGATTTGGGAAGATCCATGGGATGGCCCTGGGATGGGATGTCTCCTTTGAAGAAAAGGGGGAAGCTTTTTTTTCTCCTATCAGACTGTTTTGTCCAAGCAGGAGAGGGATGGTGGTGGCCCAGAGGGATGGTGGTGGCCCTGGGGGTGATTGTCACACACACACAGCAGGAATCCTGATGAGAGTCCCTGAGCGCTCTGGTACAAGCCAGGGGGGCAGCAGCAGTGGCTCTGACAGGTCTGTGCTCTCAGGTGTGGCTCAGCTGGGCTGGCAGTGCCAGGGAGCACCTTGGCAAAGTATGTGCAGGGTCCCCACCACAAAATCCACCTCCCATTCTGTAGGAGCATTGCGGGGTAGGATGGTGGGGATGGATGGAGATGAGAGATCTCTGCAGACAGGGCTGGGAACTTGGGTTATTGCAAAGGGCCTGGGTGCAGGGCCCTGCTGGGAGCTGCCAGCCACAGCTGGAGCAGGCCCCAAAGAGGAGCCGCAGAGAGAGAGAGCAAGCGAAGAATAAGAGGACAAAAAGTTCTCATTACAATACCATAAATCTTTTGTGCTGAATATTCCGATTCTCACTAACCAATCTAGTACAAGATACAAACCCTACAGCATTTGCACACAGCCTATAAGAATCATTACATTACCACACTGTGTTACATTTTAAACCCTAAAAACTCCTCTTGGGACCCTTCTGCCAAGCTGGCAGGGTCTGTTCTGACCCTTGGAGCTGTCTGCAAGCAGAGGGTGTTGTTCCATCAAAAGGGGATTACCTTCAGCTGGCCACATCATTGTTTTCCAGTTGTTCAGTAACTGAGGTATCTCAAAGCTTGCTTTAATTTCAATCTTGCTTATAGTTTTCATATTCTCAAAATCTTTTGCCAGGCATTCATATTTATAAGGTTTTACTGTCTCATCTTCCCCAACAACATTCCCCAACACCTGCTCAGAGCTCTGTCTGGGGCTGCTGAGGCAAAGGGAAAATGCACAGTAAGAGCTGTGGCCCTGCTGTGGGCTCTGTCATGGACACAGCCGGGTCCCAGGGAGCAAGGACACCGTCAGGGCTGCCCTGCCTTGGCACACTCACACAGCCAGCCCCTGGTGCTGGCAGAGAGCAGAAGCCTGTCCTGGCAGTGTCCTGCCTTCCCAGCCAGCCCCAGCAGCGCCAAGGTGGCTCCTGGGGCACAGGCAGGGCTGGGGAATCGATGGCTGCTCCCCAGGACCAGCTCAGAGTGCTGGAGGTCTCTGGGCTGCAGCCAAAATAGGAACAATCTGCCCCAGAAGTGCTGCTCCTCTGGGAAATCTCCAGCCATGGACGTGCTCAGGGAGGCCACGCAGCCCTGCCCATCCCCTCCACCTGAGATGACCCCGCTGTTTCCTCTCTGCCTGGATTCTCCCTCCCCCTCTGCATCCCTGCCAGCTCCTCCGCCCATCACACAAAGGAGATAAATCACTTGGAAAGAGCAAATCTCCATTCATTTAAAAACCTTTTAATTTATTTTTAAAAAATAGCACTAATAAATTAGAAACGTCTCCCAGAAGGGCTGAATCCAAAACCCTCTGGCTCCAGGCACTTTATCTGCCTAACCTTGCCTCACAGGAAATGCCCTTACCACAGCACCCATCCCATTATCTGGGTAATTAGTCGAGTCTGTAAATGCAGAGCAGAGCTGGAACCTACCAACTCCTCTGGAGAGCTGAATTTTCTATGGGAGAGGAAAAAAAAAAAAGAAAAGAAAGTAAGAAAATTAATATAAAGTACACCTTGGGCAATGAAGGCAGGAAGAAGGAAATGGGAAATATCTCCAGCACAGCTCATACAAGGGTTATTTAACTCTTTAAGGGCCAGGCAGGCTTTGCTGTTCTCCCAGAAAACTGTCTGTCAAATGGTACCTTGCTCCTCAAGTGGATCTCTCTCCATCAGCATTTTTAATTTGAAGTCTTTTGTGCAGTCTCTTGATGTTAATCCCAAATCTGTACAAATCCCCAAGCAGCTGATGGATCTGACCCCTCAAGGACACCCTGTTTGCTGCACTGAGCTGCTCGGTACTTCCTCAGCATCCTGATGCTCCAGTGTCAGCATCAGTCCCCAGGCAGCTCAGCAGAGCTTGCTTGTGTGATCCCAAGCTGCCCCACCAGAGGATGGGAGGGACTTCAGGAGGGGCTCGGGGTCTTGGTTTGAAAAGCCAGGTGTCTGCTAAGGAGGGCAGGAGCCTCCCTTGAAATGGAGAATGCAAACCCCCTCCCTCCAAATTATAATTTTTGAAATTAAGGGGCTCTCAGGCAAAAATATGGGAGCAGGAATAACAGTCCTTTTTAGGGTAAAAAAAACATAGAAATGCAGATAATACAAAAAAACACTGCCAGAGCCAGAACAGTCCCTGCCCCCTGTGTGTCAGGGAGGTGTCCCAGCCCCATCCCATGGGGGCTCAGCCCTCCTGCAGTGCCAGCTGTGGCTCTGCTGCAGCAGGGATCCTGCACAAGGGGGGAGTTTTCCTCTGCAGCTCCAGGGCTGCTGCAGATGGGCCTGGGCTCCCTCTGGCCATGCAGGGCAGCAGAAAGCTGCTCCTCTGGCAATGCAGGGGGCAAAGGCTGCTGTGCTGTGCCAGGCTCAGATTGGATCCAGGTAGGAATGCTTGGCTCCTCCCCTGGGCGGAGCATCTCCCCATGGGATGATGGGATTGGATCAGCCCTGCAGGGACACTCAGTGGCCATGGACAGAGGATATATCCTGGAGGGAGGGTTGGGTGTGGGAGAGATAAAGAAAAAACTGCCCCATGAACAGCAGAGAACTGCCCCAGCTCTAACAGATGGGGACAGAATTCACAGCCCCAGCCACATCTTGTAACCTAAGGCACTCAGGTACCCAGACTGAGGGGATGGGGAAAGGAAGGGTACGTGTGGCTTTTTGGAAAGAGGGCCACAGCTCAGGGCCCTGGCTGCGCAGGTCCCTGTGCCAGGCCCAGGAACAGAGCTATAAAGTTCACTGACTGCTCTGATCACTTTGTAAGTGGAAAGTGACTTTTCCAAACAGTGAGAGTCACCTATAAAACTGAACTGGCAAACACATCTGGCACTGACTGGGTGTCCCTTGGGCCCTCCTCCCAGTGTGCCACAGCTTCTCCCCCTAAGGCAGGTGCCTGGACTATTGGGAATGTGCCCTCCCTGGTGCAGCTCTGCTCTGAACATCTCAGTGCCTTGTAACCAGGCTGAGCTTTGGCAGAACACAAGCCCAGTCAGACACGATATTTTGCAGGTTTATAAAGAAAAAAAGAAAGTGAAGGCATTCCCTAAAGGAAGAGGGGGATGTCCACGGAGAGGTAAGACCCACCATGGGATTCATCTGCTAGGGTCAGTGTTTTCATTGGGACATTATCAAGCCATAGAAAACCCCTTTTTATTTGCCAGTTATAAGGAGAAGCCAGGCTATGAGGGAACTTGAGCAGTGCATGTGTGCCCCAAAGGAGCAGAGATGAGCTGCCCACTGTGGGAAGGTTGTCAGGTACTTGGGGTACATGATTCCTGCCAGGAGCAAGCAGCAGTCTCTGAACCAGGACTCATTCTGCTGGCCTGGAAATATCTGAGTCTCTCACTGACAGGGTTCTGCAGCACTTTACAGGGTTTCTGTGGCACTGATGGCCCATTGCTGACTGTCTGTGGGTTGTGCCTTGCACCCCTGCAGCCACCAGTCCCTCCCAGTGCAGCTCTGACCCCCACTGAACATCCCAGCAGTGTCCAGTGTGTGGCTGCTCCACCCAGGACTCCTCTCTGCTCTCTGACTGGCAGAGGTGATGGATAAATGTTTGATGTGTTTAGGTCCTTCCACATCCCCCTTCCCTCCTCTCACTTCTTACAGCACTGGCAGCATCTCATCCCCCAGGCCAAGTTGGATATAGTAGATATTTTTGCTCTCAATGAGGGGGAGAGAATGATGCATTTATTTTATTAGAAGGCTAATTAATTACTTTATTATACTATATTATTTCATATTATGTTATACTATGTTATATCTAAACTGAATTTGCTAAGCACTCTGCTCTGCACACAACTGTACAGAATTTTGACTGTCAGATGATATAACTATGATATAACTATGATATAACTATGATATAACTAGATATAATATAACTATGTTATATTATATCTAAATTGAATTTGCTAAGCACTTAACTGCACACAACTGTACAGAATTTCGTGACTGTCAGCTGACAGTCCCAACACACACACACCTGGCTCTGATAGGCGAAGGAAACAAAACACTATTACTTTGGGTAAACAGTTTTTATATTGCATTTTACTTTTGCACAAACACAGTTACAGCAAATGAGATAAGACTTGTTATGATCATTCTCTGAGGTTCAGAGAATGTGAATCTCAGAAATATTCTTGGGAAGATGGCTTTGCTTTTCTCTGTGAGGAGAAATGTGGCTACACAAGGGCACACACAGACTGCTGCCACCTGTGGTAATCACATATCCTCTGAAAAGAGAGAGACACAGTTCTCTCCCAGGATTTTCCTGGAGAGCTGTGAGAAGCTGGGAGAAAGCTCAGAGAAGAGAATGAGAAACAATTCTTATCTCCACTTGCTGCACCTGTCGTTGTGCACATGTAGAATGTGTTATAGAAATTGTTTACCAAAGAGTAGTTTCTTAATTAGACACTAGATAGTGTTTAGATTAATTGACCAATTAAGTTAAAGCTATGTCAGACAGTCTGTAAGAGTTAAAAGTTAATAGTATAGTATAGTATAGTATAGTATAGTATAGTATAGTATAGTATGGTATAGAAGAATAAAGCAATTATTCAGCCTTTTGCAATGATAGAGTCAATGCTAATTATTCCCCATTCAAGGGACCATTGCCACAACAGCCACTGCCAGGAGAGTGGGCTTTGGGCTGGTGCTACACAATGGAAAGTGTTGCAAGCATTAAAAAAGCCACTAAGGGTGCTTAGGGACATGTTCTAGTGTGGAGTTAATGCTGGGACTCAATGATCTTGGCTTTTCTAACCTTAATGAGTCTGTGATCCCATAAAATACAGCACCAGATTGTGCAGTTATTTTTCATGTTTGAACTAATCTGGCAAGCCATGACTGGATGTATGGAGTCTGGGTAAAGCTGTCTGCTCAGTACTGGGCAAGAGGTCAAACTACATGGTCACCATGGCCCCCTTGGGCTTCCAGACTACCAATTAAATCCTTTCCAGTGCTTGATTTGCCCACAGTAACCAGCACAACTAGCAGAGGCAGTAATTACATTTATTGGCAGCTTGATGGGGTGCCAGCACAGGACAGGTGGAAATGCAGGTCCTCAGAGAAGGCTGCACAAAAAGTCCCCTCCAGGCACCATGGTAACATCTCCAACCTCACTGGGACTGAAATAGTCAGCAAATGTCCCATCTACAGCTTCTAATCTCACTTCATCTTCAGGTTTATTAGCTGCAAATTTGTGGTGTTTTGTGGCTTATGGAAGAATTTATAGTACTATATAATTTTTTTTTTTTTGCTTCCTGTGTGGAACCACTAATAGTCCCTAACAGGCAGAAAATTGACCTGAGACTCTTTCCCCTCCTTCTCTCCTTTTGGCATGACTGAAGATATTAATAGTTCCAGGCTGCTTGCTGTCAGCTTCAAATCACCCTGGCAGTTAAAGCCCAAAATAACTGGGCCTTTGATGTCAACTTACTTTTATTTCTAAATAAACAACAGTGTTGGTTAAGATCTTCCAAATATGAAGCTATAGGCTCCCTCTAGCAATGAAAACAATGGAAAGCCAGCCAGTTCACTGTGTCTTGGGCAGACTGGGTGACCTTTCAGAGGCTTTCATCTCAAGCAGAAGAACAGACAAGGCTCCTCCTGCCATCCCACTGCCGTGCTAGAGCTGGTAGCTTTGAGCCTAGCTCAGGAAAGGGATTATTCACAGCCATTGCTCTTGCACATCAATTCTGAACCTCTTGCCTGACTGATTTCACTTTCAAAAGCCCTTGATAATGGGGAAATTTCCCTTATGTCATGCTGATCATTTTTAATTTATTTTTGTTGTTGTGAGGTATCCCTATTGCTTGGCATAGCCATGGCCATGGGGTGTTGCCATCGTTCCACCAAGGAATGCTGCCTTTGATTTCCTTTGTGCCGAAAAGGACAACACTCCTGTCCTTTTAAAAAAGGGAGGATAGAAAAAAATTCCTTGTGTTCTTTCCCTGAGTAAACAGCAGAATTCAAGGATTCATTTGGGGCTGGAGGATCCTTTCCCTTGGTTGCTTTTTCTCCCCGATTTCTAATTTTGTTCCCAGGTTCTTTGGGAGAGCAGGAACTCCTCATGGCACAGGAAAGGGATATTTGAACTGATCCAGGGGAATATTCCTGATGTTCTGGATGAGAAACGGATGAAATCAAAGTGCTGGGGAGGGAAGGGTTGTTCTTTAATCATTCCTTTAATTATTCCAGGAGACAATGCTGTGCTGAGGAATTTTCCTATTCCTTGGCATAAGAATGAGGGAAAATTAAAAGGAAATTTCTGTGCTGAGTTATTAAGGATGAACAACAACCAATGAGTTTTTTCATGCGGAAAACCCCACAGGTCACACACAAAGAGACAGGAGAGCAGACAGGAGTCCTGGGGGGAACAGCCACACTCTGGACACTGCTGGGACTTTCAGTGGAGATCAGAGCTGTACTGGGAGGGACTGGTCAGACCCCAGGGCTGGGGCAGCACTGCCAGGTCCAGCTCCCTTGGGCCAAGAGCCCTCCTGGGCCACCCCAGCCCGTGCCACAGCAGGGCAGTGGGAACAGTGACGTGGCTTCTTGCAGCTTTCTCTGCCTCATCCCAAATTGGCAGCAGTGGGAAGGTGGCAGAGTGTGGAGCTGGAGAAACAAAGCATTGCCCAAGTACATCATGGAAGGCAGGAAAAGGAAGGGAACCCTTCAATGTTCAACCTTTCCTACATCCACCAGCTCCTGGAGAGGGTTTGTGACTGATGGGCAGTTCCCTGACATGCTCAGGAGAGGAAATTTTGTTGCCACTGGAATCAAAAAGCAAAATCATCCCTGACCCACTGAGCTGTGAGTCCTTCCAATCTGAGTCCTGGGGAAGAAGCTTTGGTGGTCCACCAGCAGGAACATGGGCTAAATTCCCCATTGGCAGCAGGCAGAGAGGAGATGTCTGGGCCAGGTGGAGCCTGACAGCACCTGTGGAAAGACCTGAGGACTGGATTTCACCAAATGAACAGAAACTTCCCATGGACAGGAGCACTCTGGTGGGGGTTGAATGCTGTTTCTGGGCCATTGCTTGGACCAGGGCCCAACTCCAGTTCTGTGACAGAAGAAGGGACGTGTTGCAAATCAACAGCAACTCCAGCGTTGGTAGGGAACAGAGAATGTTCATCTGACTCCACGGATATCTGGAGGCTAATTAATAACTTTATTGTACTATATTATTCTATACATCTAAAACTGAATCTGCCAAGCACTCAACCCTGCACACAACTGCTCACACTGCTCTGAATCTCACAACTGTCAGCCAACAGTCCTGACACACACACACCTGGCTCTGACAGGCCAAGGAAACAAAACACCATCACTTGGGTAAACAATCTCCATATTGCATTCTACTTTTGCACAAACACAGGCACAGCAAATGATAAGAATTGTGTTTTCTTTCTCTGAGGTTCAGAGAATGTGAAACCCAGAAATATTCTTGGGAAGATGTGCCTTACATTTCTTTGTGAAGAGAAATTTCTCTGTGAAGAGAAATGTGGGGCTACAGGGACAGGGAAATTTTTTCATGTCATGGTTTGGGTCTGGGCTTTGGGAAGAGTGGCCCCACTGCAGGGAAGAGATGGCACCTGAGGATCACCCTGAGTGCTGTTTTTTTACAGCCCCCTCCATCCATCTGAGCCCCATGAACTGGGCAGGGCTGGGCCGGGAGCTGCCCTGGGGACACGCCAGCGTGAGAGCAGCACTCCATCCAGAGCAGCCACCTGTGAGCAGCACCAGGGACCTGCTCCCCTCAGCAGCTGGGCTCTTTCCAGGAGGGAGGCTCACCTCCCCAAACCCAGGGAGCAGGGCAGGAGCGAGCACAGGCATTGTCTCCTCTGAACAGAACAGAACGGGGTCACTGGCAGCTGGGGTGCAGCAGCAGCACTACACCTGGTTGCATTTCCACATTTCCACTTTCCAACAAGCCCAGTGGCTGCCAGCATTCCAAGATGGGCTTTCACCCAGCAGGAGCTGCTGAACACAATGAATGCTCTTTGTATGTGTCAAGTGCAGAGGGGAGGGAGGCCCCAGGATGCTGCCAGGGCTGGGAGCGCTGTGTGTTCGCTCAGGAAGAGCTGGTCCTGCACGTACTTGCTCACATGGGGAGGTACAAACAGAACCTTCATCTGCTGATGAAAGACCAGCCTGCCTGGAAGAGGTGCAGGCTGGAAAGGAAACACATTTTTAAAGACAGAAGCAAATATTACAGCACGATGAATTATTCCCTGTAAATAATACCGGTGGCAGATCTAAGATCTCTTGTTCTGTTAGTGAATCACAGGTGAGCCAAGGCTCCTCTCTGCTGGGAAATACTTTCCATCTGTTGGCAGCTCACAGAAACAGCCCTGTGCCATCTCAGGAAGCCTCCACAGTGGCAGGGACACTGCAGTGATGGGCTGAATGTCACCTGGGGCTCACAGAGCCTCTTCTCCAGGGACCATCCCTTGGCATCACACAGGCTCATCCCAGCCCCAGTTTGTGGTACAGGGGAGGGAAGTGGCACAGGCAGACACCCAGCCTTGAATGATCTCTGCAGCTCTGTGGAATCTCCCTCTAATTTCAGGGAGTCACTACAGGGTGAAATTTTTAAATGTATTATGCACCTTATGTGCATCATTTGGGGCTTAGTCAGTCGACTTAGGCTGCTAATGCCTCTGATTTCAACCAGTGCAGGGATCTGGAGGTTAATCAGATTTGACTGATGCTTTGAAAATGCCCTGTGGGGTCCTGCCTGCACTTCCCATTGCTTGTTCACTTGGGAAATCCATTCCTGTATCTTCCTGAGCAGCAGACAAGGGATGTGCCACTAACAGTCCTGCCCCTGGTAACCAAGCCTGTGCAGTGAGAGCCTTCAGCCAGGCCCTGATGGAACCTGGCAGTGTCATCTACAGACTCTGGCCAAGAGCACCCAAGCAGCTGACAGGGAGCTACAAGCCAAGAGTGAGGCTATCAGCAGCCATGTGTAGGGCTATTTATCCTTGAACAGATCAATTTGGGCTCAAGCAGAGAAGTCTGAGGAAAAGCACTGATCTGCTTGGAGCAGGATGAGAACAGAGTGTGCCAGAGCAAGTTCAGGGAGAGGCAGAGCTCTTCTGCCTAATGTGAGGAGGGGACACCACTCCTGTTGCACTGCTGGTCCCTGGGACAGGCACAGCAGCTTCAGGTGTGACCCTGCCACCACTCTGCAGGGCTGACTCTGGGCAGGCAGAGCTCAGGGTCTCACCGCCAGCCCTGTGCTCCTCCCCTGCTGAGTGCCAGCACTGCCAACTATCAGACAGCATGAACCCTTCCTGGCTCCTATAGCAGCAGGATTCATCAGCTCAGATCTCTGCACAGAGTACCTGCATCCAGATCCCTGTGTAATAACTGAAGAAGGGAAAACTGCCCTCAGTGTCAGGGGACAAACCCTGCCAAACCAGGACCTGTCCCAGCACCTGGGCTTCTCAGGGAATCCAGCAGCAGGACCTGGTGTGGACCTTGTCAGAGCTAAACCTGACAAAATCCGCCCACAACAACCTCATTCCATTTCTTCTCTTGGGTTTGTGCCCTATCTTGTAATTGTGTGATAAGCATTCCCTAAGACATAAATCATATAAACTGGAAGTCCTGGAAGGACCTATTTGGAGAGGCTCTCTGGGTTGATTTCCTGTGTAAACACCTGCAGGGCAAAGCTGAGCTGGTGCCATGGAGTCGTTCCCAAGAGGGGCACTGGTAGTGAGAGAAGAGGTAAGAGACAAGGGGGCCAAGAGAGATCATAACATAATGACCAAGCCTGGGCCAGAGGATGAGAATTACAGGGTAGTTGGGCAGCAGCCCATTGCTGTGTAAATGCTCAGTTATTTCTGTTCCATAAACCACAATCCAGGTTACATGGTAATTACTTTGAGATTCATTAAGTGTAATTATACAGTAATCTCCAGGAGCCAGTAATCATGTTCCAAAGTATCTACCACTTAAAACTTGAGTGTCATGCAGGTAGGAAGCCGTCTCATGGCTTTCAGATTTCAGTGAATTGCAAAGTGGGATGGCCAGGACAGGGCCAAATGTTACTGTGACAGCTGAAATTGCCTTCCAAGGAGAAAGTTTGGCATGTCAGAGAAATGCTGCACACCCAAGGCCCAGCCAGTCTCCATGGGCACCCTCCAGCCAGCAGCAGGATCGGTACCTTTGAAGGGCTGCTCCTCCCAGGTTGCCAGCAGTGCCCCAAAAGTCAAATAAATCCTTTTCCAGAGGTTAAACCCATCCTTGGAGAGCAAACACAACTCTTGAGATTTCATTCAGACTCAAATGTCTCTTTTAGTTTGCTCCAGCCATCAGTGTAGGAGCTATGGGGTAGGATGGTCAGGACGGACGGAGAGGAGAGATCTCTGCAGGCAGGGCTGGGAACCTGTGGGTTATTGCAAAGGGCCTGGGTGCAGGGCCCTGCTGGGAGCTGCCAGCCACAGCTGGAGCAGGACTGAGAGAAGAGAGGGGAGAGAGGATGAGAGGGTGAGAGAGTAAAAGGGTAAGAGAGCAAAAGCATAAGAGAGCGAGGTTCCCGTTACAATACCATAAATCTTCTTCTGTGCTGAATATTCTGATTCTCACTAACCAATCTTATACAAGATACAAATCCTATAGCATTTCCATACAGCCTATAAGAATCATTACATTACCACACTGTGTTACATTTTAAACCCTAAAAACTCCCCTTTGGGCCCTTCTGCCAAGCTGGCAGGGTCTGCTCTGACCGTTGGAGCTGTCTGCAAGCAGAGGGTGTTGTTCCATCAATAGGGGATCACCTTCAGCTGGGCACACCATTGTTTTCCAGTTGTTCAGTAACTGAGGGATCTCAGAGCTTGCTTTAATTTCAATGTCGCTTATAGTTTCCATCTTCTCAAAATCTTTTTCCAGGCAATCATATTTATAAGGCTTTCCTCTTTCATCTTCCCCAACATATCAGAAGAAGGCCTAAGTCTTCCTATAGACTCCTCTTGCCACTGTTCCCAGTCACAGCATGTGCCAGTGGCAGGGAGACCCAGAGTCCCCAAGAGGGGGAATGAGGAACGACCCCACTGAGGGAATGGTCCCTGATCCCCTCTGCACCACAGAGCAAGGGGGCCCAGAGAAGCCTCCATGGGCCCCACACAACTGATGCTGCTCATGTTTCCTGTCCTTCAAAGAACCCCATTTTGACCTGGGGAGGCCAAAAAAATTACTGAGAGCTAAAGGCCCATGGCTTGGACTGGCTCTCACCTGGCCGTGCTCTGAGCAGGGAATGTTCCTTCTGCAATATTCCTGCTGCAGGAAAGGGTGAGATTGTGTTTCCAGGCAGTGCTGGATCAGCATGGTAGGAAAAACCTGTCTCCCATGTTAAGGACCAAGTTCCCAGCTTCAAAGGTCGAGTCCCTACAGAAATGTTAATTAATGCTTTTCCCTTCTCTGTCTTTCAGGGATCTGAATTACAACGAGCTGCTGGAATTCCCCGGGGCTATCAGGACACTGGGCCGACTGCAGGAGCTGTGAGATTTTCCTTTTATTCCTTTTCAAACCCAATCCCTGTGAGAGAGTGACCAATGAAGCATCGGGTGTGCTCTAACTTGAGGAGAGCACTCAGTCCAAGCCTTTCTTCTCCTTCCCAGCCCTATCCACTGCTTCAAAGTTTATCCCCTCAATTTCCATCAGCCCTGCCCAGCTCCCCATCAGCCTCCACACCTCGGAGGGGAGTGGGATTCTCTGCCAGCCTTGGAGCAGGTTCCTCCTTCTGCTCCTCACTCTCCTGTGGCATCTCAGGGGCTCAAATTCCAGCTGTTCTCTGGCTGCTTCTGATGTCCATTCCCCAGCTTGGGACCACAACCTGGACTTAAACTTGATATTGTGAGGCCACAGTTTCTGCGGGCACTGTGCCACCCCCTCTAATGCAAAGAAACTGAGGATAAATTTATAGGATATCTCCCTTAGGATAAATTTATAATAGGGAATTACCAATTTATGACCATTTTAGTGGGTAGCTCTCCTTCCTCTAACGGGTCAGCCTGGGAGACACTAAAAATAAGAAAGCATCCCACTTATCACCCACAAAGGTAGAAGCCCCAGGGTGGGGTGAGTTGATGTGGATCCACAGTTCCTGTGTCACACTGGTGGGACAAAAGCAGCTGCTCTCATGTTTCTGGGAGCCTTGGAGTAAAAATCTGACCCTACTTTTCTCTTTACTGGAAGAATTCTCATGAGATTTCTGTGTTCAGCTCAATATCATCATTACCCTCACCTTCAAAATGAGAATAAGATCTTTAATCCCCTCCAATATGGCTTTTGAAATGCCTTCACTAAAGAAGAGGCAAATTCCAAATAGTCATCAACTAATCACCTCCTCTGGGATAAACAACTTGGGCATCACCCAGAGCTTGGTCCAAGTCCTGGACACAGGAGCCTGTGACTGCCTTTGCTGTACAGGAGGTCAGACTGTGCCCACAGAGCTCTCTTCTGCTGAGAAAGTTTGCTGATAGAAATTTTCACAGAATTCACAGAATCACTGGGTTGGAAGAGACCTTAAAAATCATCGAGTCCAACCCAGCCCCAACACCTCAACTCAACCCTGGCACCCAGTGCCACATCCAGGCTTTGTTAAACACACCCAGGGATGGGGACTCCACCACCTCCCTGGGCAGAACATTCCAGAACTTTATCATTTTCTGTAAAAATTTTTTCCTGATATCCAATCTATATTTCCCTTGGTGCAGCTTGAGACTATGTCCTCTGGTTCTGTCAGTTGGTTCTCAAGCTTAACCAAAAATATCCCAGCTACAAATCCTTTAAAGTCACAAGGGCTGATGATTCCTGGCACACTCTGGTTGGCAGCTGTGTGGCTGTTATGGAAACCATCCTGAAAAATTGTAGTTCCTGGTGGATAGAAAATCTTGTATTTGCTTGTTTCTGTTTCCTGACCTGTAAAGTGTTTGGGATTCATATTCCATTAAAACCTGAAGTCCTTGTACCCTTGGTGGGGTTGGTGGAGTCACATATGGAACACCCACAGAGTAAATGCAGCAGATTTTGCCCTGCCAAACCACAATCCTTGTTCACCTGCTGGGATGATGCTGCACCTGGGAAGGAGCCTATATCTCCTATTTGTTGAATATTTTGAAGGCTCTCTGGCTTTAAAAGTGTTGAGAAAAGAAGGTTAATTTAATTAATATCAAGATATTTGTTTCTCCCAACAGTGGTTTTCACAACAACAACATCAAAGCTATTCCAGAGAACGCATTCGTTGGGAATCCCCTCCTCCAAACAATGTAAGAAAATTAAATAATGTTTCCTATATCTTTACATTGCCCAGAAAGGGGCATTTCCTGCTGTCTTTAGTTGGGATTTCTGACAAATGACAACAATCTGATATTTGCCATCCATGTGCCAAAGTAGGCTGAAATTGCTGCTTCTGGGCTCCTCAGAGCTGCTGTGGGTTCTCCTTTCAGAGGACAGTGTTGCCTCAGGAGAGCTGGTGAGAGAGAAGAAATGGCCATGGGAGTGAGGGGATGATTCTCTTCCCCTCAGGAAGACAAGAGATCAGTCTCAAGCTCAGGATCTTTGAGGCCCTTGGGTGCTGTGGGATGTGAAGTTTGGGAATCCTCAAGGGTGAGGATTTCCCTGCAGCTGATGTTTGCTGATAGCAAGGAAGGAACACAACACAGGTGGTCTGCATGGAAACCACCTAAGCCCTGGCTGACATCTGCTGCTGTTTATTCCTTGTGCTCAGAAAGCTGCTGGCCAGCTTCAGCAGCAGCCACACGTGTCAGAGAGCTGGGACTGCAGATCCCTGTGTGTCTGCCCAGACCTGGACACAAAGCTCTGCAGATAAACACACCCAGCTGTCAGGTCATGTCTGCTCTGACCCAGGCACAGTTAGGGATTTTTGAATACTTCTCTGAACCACACAGATCTTGAAAATCGTGTGACAAAAGCTCTGCTTGTCCAAACTGGACTTAAATTATAGAAATACCAATATCAGGAAAGCCATGGTGATACTGGGTGAAACCACTCAGTGCTCCAGCCAGACCCACCAGCCTCATCCCATCTGCTTGGCAGCATCCACAGGGTGATGACGGGGCCAGCACTCCCAGAATGTTCATCTCCCCATTGCATCTGCCCATCTAAAGCCTTCCGCAGTTGTGACCGTGTTTACAGGGGTCTGAGGATGAGGGAAGAGATGAGGATCTGACTCCATGTTTCAGAAGACTGATTTATTATTTTATTATATATATTACATTAAAACTATACTAAAAGAATAGAAGAAAGGATTTCATCAGAAGGCTAGCTATGAATAGAAAAAGAAAGAATGATACCAAGGCTTGTGGCTCGGACAGAGAGTCTGAGCCAGCTGGGCTGTGATTGGCCATTAATTAGAAACAACCCCATGAGACCAATCACAGATGCACCTGTTGCATTCCACAGCAGCAGATAACCATTGTTTACATTTTGTTCCTGAGGCTTCTCAGCTTCTCAGGAGGAAAAATCCTAAGGAAAGGATTTTTCATAAAAGATGTCTGTGACACAAAGTTAGTGGGGAGGAAGTGCTTCTTGTAGGAGGTGACTCAACTCCTCCCACATCTCACTGGGTCCTAGAAGAGCTCACTGCACTGACTGTGACAGGTGGGAAAGGTGCTGGTGCTGTGTGTGACACCACAGGAGTGTCCTCCAGTGCAAGGTGTTTGTTTCTCAGTCGGACTGAAGAAGGGTTTTACACCTTTCCAGCCCATCTGGTTCAGCAGGACCCCAAAGGGCCCATTCAGAGCAGCAGGAGACCTCAATGTCCAGACAAAACAGGCCATGGGAGAGCTTGTGGTTATCTAGGAACAAGAATTCCTCACAGCCCAGCAGCATCTCCTGCAGCTCTGAGGCTCTTGACTTGTAACAGCACCTTCTCTTTGTGTGCAGCAGACTCTGACCTGTTCCTCCTTCCCATTGCAGCCATTTTTATGACAATCCCATCCAGTTTGTTGGACAGTCTGCTTTCCAGTACTTGCCAAAGCTCCACACTCTGTAAGTTCACCAAGCACATCCCCAGAGAGGTAACATCCAAGCTCCAAGCCCTGTGCACTGGGCACCTTTGTGGCCTCCTCCCTCCCTTTTTCCAAGCCCCTGTGCCAATAGAGCACCATGAAGCCACTCTCTTGTCCAACCCCAAAGGTTACTCCAAGGAGCAGACACTGCAGATGCTTTCTTCTGAGGAAGGTTAATTTTGAAAGGGCATTTTGGAGCCAGCCACTAATTCCTCCTCCCCACACAGCTGACAGGCACTGGGGCTTTCCAGGGTCTCCACAGCTGGGACAGGGGCAGCAAAGTGCCACACACAAGTGCCACAGCCTTTTCTGCTGCTGCATAATTGCCCAAACAGAAGGACACTGAAGGCATCTGCCTTTCTCCACAAGATGGAGAAGTGGAGGAACACGTCCCAGCACCATGGCACAAATGTTATTACTGGGCAGGCAGCAGTGGCACTGCCTCCTGCACAGGTCTGGCCCTGTGCCTGCTCCAGGGCCACCAGCACAGGCTGGGCACCCCCTGAACCACAGCAGCTGCCCCACTCTGGCAGTTCAGCCAACCTGTTGTGGCACAGCACTAAAAATACTGAGGCAGAGGCAACCTCATAAATCTCTATTTATAAGCCTCACCCAAGACATAAAATAAATCATTCAAATAGCTCTGCATTCTTTAGATCCAAATGCATAGACCCAGGGAGGCTTGGGTGGGATGCCCTGCTTACATTCCCCATGGTAATTGTTTGGGTTTTTTTTTTTTTTAATTTGGGTAGAAATGGTGCCAAGAATGTCAGTGGCTGGGAGAGGCTTGGAGCTTGCCAAGCCTCCCTGCATGGAAGCCCCAGCTCCATCCTGCTGTATCCACACAGTGTCTGCTCCAGCCACAGGGACACTCTGGGGCTGGGCCCTGATCCCATCTGAGTGTGAGGAACAGATTTACCCCCCTGGCTGGTGGGCCTGGAGCCCTGAGCAGCTGCAGGTGCCTCCAGGTGCTCTGCCCACCTCACTGCAGCCTCCTTTCTCTGCAGGTCCCTCAATGGAGCCACGGACATCAGGGAGTTCCCAGACCTCAAAGGCACCACCAGCCTAGAAGTTTTGTGAGTGGCACCTCTCTCCCTCTTACCCTGCTAGCTGTGCTCTTCCTCCTCCAAGGTGCTCCAGGCTGTTTCAGTGAGGACAACTTTCCCAGTGCTGTGCAGTGTTCAGCTCTGCCTCTCCCTGGTCGCTCACCCTTCTGCTTCGTTTCACCCCTGTGGCTCCTGAACCAGCTTTCCTCCCTGTGAGTGGCTCTCTCAGGACTCTTGAGTGTGCTCCAGCCTTTTTTTTTTTTTCATTTGTTTGTTTGTTTTTTCCTTCCTCCCCTCCTGCACCTGTGAGTGCAGTGCTTCTGCTGCACCCCAGTGTCTCTGCCCATACTGGAACCAGCACCATGGTGCAGTTCAGGGAACATCTGCCACCCAGGCTGGGGCTTCTACAGCTGCTCTGGTCCCCTCCTTGTGTCCCCAGGGCCTTGGAGGACATGCTGCCCCTGGCCACACATGGTTCTCCTCTCTTGGACACCGTCCCCACACTGAGCCCACACTGGAGCACCCCCGGGCAGGGTATGGCCTGGCCCTGCCATGTCTTGGGGACACAGGGACCATCCATCCATCCATCCATCCATCCATCCATCCATCCATCCATCCATCATCCATCCATCCATCCATCCATCCATCCATCCATCCATCCATCCATCCATCCATCCATCCATCCATCCCTCACACACAGCTTTTGAGGCAGCCCTGCCTCCAGGCCTGTCCAGCCTGGACAGAGGGAGCAGGGATGGCAGAGCCATCAGAGGCCACTGCCATCTGCCACCAGCAAGGCCAGGGACAGCTGTGAATTCAGTACTCAGCAGTGGCCCAGAACTCTTCACATTCACCTTAGCCAGGTCCAGCAGCAGTGCCTCTTTCCAAAGCTGTCAGGCAGGGTTTTATCCTCTCCATGTATTTTATTGTCTCTCCTGCCACTATCTGGGACTGGGCTTTGGGATCACAGAGTCTGTGTGCAGGCTGTCAGCAACAGCATTTCTTCTCTCTCCTCCATCCCTGCAGGACCCTGACCCGGGCAGGAATCCATTTCCTCCCCAGAAGGATGTGCCAGCAGCTGCCCAGCCTCCGAGTCCTGTGAGTAACCCGTGCCTCTGTCCTGCCTGGTCCTTACAAAGTGCCCTCAGGAACTGAGCTTTCCTTTTGTCCAGCTCAGGGAAAGGGCCAGCTGTGGGAGACCCTCCTGTGGTTCTTGTTCCCATCATTTTCCATGCAGAAATCTCCACCTTCTCCATCACTGCTTTGAGCTCTTGCTTGCTCTTGCCCTCGCTGCTCCATCCCAGGTGCTGCTCTGGTCCCAGGGCTGCACCAGCACCTCCTCCTTGCCCTGCACCATGCAGGGGGAGTAGAGAGAGAGCAAAAGGAGATGGGAGCCCTTCACAGCTCCTCTCAGCCCAAACACAAGGGGGAAATCACCTTCACCCTCTGCCCCAGCCTTGGCTTATTGCAGCTGGAGCTGCCGCAAGTGCCATCACCTGGAGGAAGGATCCTGTTCATACCCCAAGAGGGATCAGGTCTGACCTGATGGGGACCTGTGAGGCCACAAGGTCTCATTTCCTCACCTGGGGCAGCACAGCCAGGTCAGGGTTTTGCTTGGTCTGTTTCTTTGGCTCTGCCTGCTTAGCCAGGCACTGAATGATGCTGGGGCATCATGCTCTCTCCTTTAGCCTGGTACATGATGAAATCAACATCTCAGAAAGGTTCTGCATCATCTCAGGAATCACATCCCTGGTTCCTGAGATCCCCAACTATGTTTGCAGTGAAAGACATCCTCAGGAAATGAGTCATGAGCCAGATTTATACAAGTTTGCAGCCTTAGGGCAACAACAGGCTTGCCTCTCATCAGTCTTTATACAAGCAAGCTGAAAAAGAAAACAAGTTTGTTCCAGGAAAGCAACAGGAGTGAATTCTTGATCACAGAAATTGGAAACAAGAGTAAAACATAAAAATAAAAGAAGACAATTTGTAACTTAGGAGATTACAGGCTTTTGGTTCCAGATGTCCCTGTAGGGAAGATCTCCCATCTTTAGACATCTGGACCAATTCAATGGATGAGTTGCTATGAAAGTGCAGCCTTTGGGCTGGCCCAGGCTCTGGGTCCCAGAGCTCTGTTTATGTTTGCAGTTATCAGACTGCAACCCCTCACAGCAGAGCCTGTTCCTTGTGCCCACCACCATGTGGGACAGTTTTATTGGGACACACCACCTTGTTCCTTGCCCCTTGTTCCCCTTCCCTAGTGAACATTAATTCCTGACATTAACTGCATTGCTTTTGGGTTTGGAGACAGTGTGAGGGCCAATGTTTGTGCATGTTCACATCTCTCTTGCCTTTGAAATGCCTCAGCCCCTGTCCCCACAGAGCCAGTGTTGCTCTCTGGCTGTCCCTGGGCAGCCACAGGAGCTGTGGCTGTGACACCTCTGGCCATAGGTGACAGGAACAGCTGCATTTCCAGGTGTGGATTGTCTGCAAGAACCCTGCACAGGGACTATGGAGCTACTGCAGGGGCAGAGGGTCAGAACCATCCTGGGATGCCCCACACAGGCAGGGCAACCTTGGGCATCCACCTGGCATCATCCTGCTGCTTCCATCCAGAGCTCCTGCCCAGGGCACAGATTTTGTGCAATCGTGAGGTGGAAGGGACCCACAAGGATCATTGAGTCCAGCTCCTGGCTCTGCACAGAGTAGTCCAAATGCTCCTTGGGCTCTGAAGATTTGTCTTTCTCCTCAAGCAGAAATAGGTGAAATTCCCCTGAGCAGAGCTGAAGTCCCTTGGTGCCATCAGCACCTTCATCCTGGTGTGCTCCCAACAGAGCAGGAGTGACTGAGGCTGCTCTGTTTGTAGATTCTGGGCTGCACCTGGTTACCCTCACTCTGGAGGAGCCAGAAATAACTCCTGGGGTTGGTTCTCCCCATCACTGTTAGCTGAGCTCCAGCCCTGTCAAGCCCAATGCATTGACACAGTGAGTGATGCTCAGGACTTTCTCCATCCTGGGTGACAGCCCCCAGAGCCAAGCACAAACCTTTTGCTTGCTTTTCCCTCCCTCCTCCTCTCCACCATGGAAAACTGGTGGTGAGTGGGTTGGCAAAAAAAAAATAATTGAAATATTTGAGGAGTAATCTATTGGCAGAAAGATGGAAACCGAGTTTGGAAAGTCGGCAGAGAAACCACATACAAAACTTTACCCTGGGGTAAATTTCCCTTGAACAACCACAAATCCAGTCTCTGCTGGTGGGGAAAGAGCTGGGTTTAAACATTGCTCCTTCCCCAGCCTGTTTCAGCTTCAATAAATTCTCATTAAGCTGTTCCAGGGTGGGTTTTCCTCTGACTATCAAGCCACTCTGGATGCTGACAATACACTGAGCCATGAACCAGTGGCAAGAGGAGTTTGCTGCAAACTGCTTTCGAGTGACAGCACTGGAAAAAACAAGGACCAGGGGTTGCCAAAGTCTGTAATGTCCTGAACCAAATCCCTGCCAATGCCACAACCCCTTCCCTGGCCTTGGGACAAAGCCAGGAAAGGCTGAAGGGGGAGCAGGCAATGGGCAGTGGGGTTGCTGTGCCATGAGGGAGCTGGACAAATCCTCCAGGCACATCTGAAGCTTGTGCAAGCTCTGGCAGATAAATCTCTGTGCTGTGCCCATGGAAAGCAGGGCTGGGCATGGCAGAAGCGGCACAGGAGGGTTTCCTTTCCCAGCTGACTTGAGGCTGGGGAGGACAAGCCCACCCCAGCTGTACCAGCAGCTCCATCAGCCCACAGGGGAGCTGGGCTGGGGGTGGGCGAGTGGGGAAATCATGGGGCAGCCCTCACCTTGCACAGAAATCATGGGGCAAACCTTCACCCTCCACAGAAATTGTGTTAGTGTTCACAGCAGTCCCAGGAGGAGGGAAGAGAGGAGGATCTGACTCCATGTTTCAGAAAGCTTGATTTATTATTTTATTATATATATTATATTAAAACTGTACTAAAATAATAGAAGAAGGGATTTCATCAGAAAGCTAGCTAAGAATAGAAAAAGAAGGAATGATAACAAAGGCTTGTGGCTTGGACTCTCTGTCCGAGCCAGCTCACTGTGATTGGCCATTAATTAGAAACAACTGCATGAGATTAATCACAGATCCACCTGTTGCATTCCACAGCAGCAGATAATCAATGTTTACATTTTGGTTTTGAGGCTTCTCAGCGTCTCAGGAGGAAAAATCCTAAGGAAAGGATTTTTCATAAAAGATGTCTGTGACAAGAAATGATGGGGCAGCCCTCACCCTGCACAAACCAGAGCCAGCAGCAGCTGCAGGGTGCAGATCCCACTCTCTGGGTTACCAAAAGTGGAGCTGTGCAGGATGAAGTGAGGTCACCTCGCCCTCCAACAGTACCTGCCTTGCAAGGGAGGGCTCAGGGGCTCTGGCTTTTGGCGTCCCAACATTCCTGTGCTGTGCTTTCCCTGCAGAGAGCTGTCACACAACCAAATTGAGGAGCTGCCCAGTTTCCACCGGTGCCAGCAGCTGGAGGAGCTGTGAGTATGGAAATGTCCTTGTTGTGCTGTGCTCTGGGGAAAAAGGGCTGCTTTGAGGAGAGGGGTGGTTCCCACCCACAGAACTCCCAAGCACTGGGGAAGTTGGGCATTGTAACTCACTGTTTGGAGTGCAACTGGACCAGAGCTCCACAGTTGGGATCTTTAGCTTGTCAGAGTGGCCCTGAGATGTGTTGGAAAGTCTCTTTTCCCAGCCCAGCGCTTGAAGGAGGAGTCAGAGCTCTTTATTTCTCAGTCTCAAGGTTGTTTATTGTATCTTATCTATAAAAAATTTTCTCCTGCCCTGCCCAGGTCCATCCAGCAGGACAGTTCCAGGCACTCTGCCTGCCCCCAGGGCAGTGTTATGTCTTTATACTAAAAACTACATGTACAATGTTTACAATTACTTCCCAATACCCATCACCTATGTTAGACAGTGAGCTTCTACTCTAAACCAATCTAAAAGTGCCAACATCACAGCAGAAGATGGAGGCCAAGAAGAAGAAGGAGAAAGGCTGGACACACCCAGATCCCTCCATCTTGCCCCCTGAACCCCCATTCTAAAAACCCCAAAATCTACTTTTCCACCCTGTGATAACTTCACTAATATTCTACCTAAACTGTTGTGGGTGGCAGATCTTCATCTAAGGTTGGTAATTTGCTCTATGGGTCATAATCAAACCCTCAGGTGTTTTGGGCTCCATGCCAGGGCTTCTGAGCCCCCTGGCAGGGGTTTGGGCTGTCCTGGACAGACAGAGGGATGTCCTGGGTTCCCACACTCCACTCTGCCCCTGTGCACATACAGAATAAAAATACATCCCCTGTGCACAGGAGCTTAATTCAGGCCCTGTCAGAGGTTCCAGCCACTTCAAACAGAAGTGGGATGTGACAGCACTGAATTCCCTTCTCTAACTCCAGCCCTGCTATAAGCTAATCAAAAATGGGTTTATGTCCACCATAAATGTCTTCTGCTCCAAGGAGGGGTCTATGCCATGGACACAAAGCAGCTTTTGTCCTCCCTGCCCAGGGCCAGCCCCTCCTCAGAGAAGGGGGATTCCTTCCTCAGCTCTGGAACAGGGTCCTCTCCAGGCCTCAGGAGGCACTGCTGCTGCTCTGAGACAAAGTTATTCACACTCAGCTCAAAATGGGGCCCTACACCTCAAACAGAGCACAAGTTCTTGGCCTTTTTGAGAAAAACTTTTTTAATTGAACAATTAAGATAGACTCCATGATATTTCACAGAATTCTGCTACCTGAGCAGTATCCTCATTAAAAAATCCCACAGGAGAGGTTGTCCCTGCTCTCTGTAGCACCTCAGCCTGGATAGTCAGAGCAGCTCATCCAGCCTCAGCAAACTGGACATTAAAACACTGTGAAACTACATGGAAATGAGAGTGCACAGCCCCTGCTGCTTTTTAGGGCAGCTGTGAGAGTACCCTCAGGAAAACACTTGAAAAATATAGAAAGTACACCAAAAAAAGACAAATGCTCAGAATTTCAAACCTGTAGTTTCACATATTCTGCCTGAGTTCCTTCTTACAGAATTTTATAATATGCCAAATTCAGACTTAACATTAATATAGAATCACATTAAATCCAGTTTTTGTCAAGTGAAGTCAGATTATACCTATATATCTCTACAAAGATTAATATCAAATTAGTATTAAATATTAATATTAAGTATTAATATTAAAATTAAATTAAATTTAATTTTTTTTCTTATTAAGGGACCAAAATGAGGTTTTGGTCAGGATACAGGATGTCTCCTGAGGGTGTGGGGAGTGTGTAGGTCAGTCACAGAGTCTGTGAACTCCCACCCTGCTTTTTCCCCTTCCCAGGGGATGAAGGAGCTGGAAAGGGGATGTGCAGGGCTGAGGCACTTCACGTGCAGATGTGGACAGTGGGCTCTACCAGACATCAAGAGATTCCTTCATGAAACACTGAGATACCTTCAGCCCTCAAACCTTCATCCTCCCCAAGGCAAAGGGCAGCACCCCATGGTCCTTCCTGAAGGGTCACACAGGGCTGCTTGCTGATCACTCACTCCAAGCTCTCAGATTTTCCTCTGGAAAAAGCAGTTTGGAGGCTTAGGGAGGAGCAAAGTGGGAAACCAGTGTGGGTTTGGGGTTAACAGGGCACCTTTGGCCACTGCACATCAACTGAGCTATGCTGCCATCAAAACAGAGGCTGTCTGAGCCCTGGAGCTGCTGTAGGAGAGAATGGCTTTGACACATTCTGCTGCTCATCCTGCTTAACTCCTGCAATCAGAGTAGGTCTCCCTACAGCAACTTCCACAGTGACAGTGCTGCCCTGGGACAAAGAGCTCCATCACTGCCTTCAGCTCTCTTCTCAAACCAGTCTCTGTTTTCCAGGGGTCTGCAGCACAACAAGATCCAGGAGATCAGAGCAGACACCTTTGTGCAGCTGCTGGCCCTGCGCTCCATGCAAGTATTGCCTGCCAGGGGACAGCTGGGGCCGTGCTGGGGAGGGGGCTGTGAGCCCAGGGGGGCTGGGGGAGCTCCCAGCCTGCCCCTGTCTCTGCTGGGAGGATTTTCTGTTGAGTCCCTCTGTCAGAGCATCGGGGGTAGGATGGTGGGGATGGATGGAGATGAGAGATCTCTGCAGCCAGGGCTGGAACTTGGGGTTTATTGCAAAGGGCCTGGGTGCAGGGCCCTGCTGGGAGCTGCCAGCCACAGCTGGAGCAGGACTGAGAGAGGAGAGGGGCAGAGAGGATGAGAGGGTGAGAGAGTAAAAGGGCAAGAGAGTAGAAGCATAAGAAAGTAAAAGGGGTAAGAGCGTAAAGGGGTAAGAGGGGAAGTTCCCATTACAATGCCATAAATCTTCTGTGCTGAATATTCTAATTCTCACTAACCAATCTAGTACAAGTTACAAATCCTATAGCATTTCCATACAGCCTATAAGAATCATTACATTACCACACTGGGTTACATTTTAAACCCTATAAACTCCTCTTTGGGCCCCTTCTGCCAAGCTGTAGGGTCTGCTCTGACCCTTGGGCCCGTCTGCAAGCAGAGGGTGTTGTTCCATCCAAAGGGGATCACCTTCAGCTGGCCACACCATTGTTTTCCAGTTGTTCAGTAACTGAGGGATCTCAAAGCTTGCTTTCATTTCAATGTCGCTTATAGTTTCCATATTCTCAAAATCTTTTGCCAGGCAATCATATTTATAAGGCTTTCCTGTTTCATCCTCCCCAACATCCCTTTTCCATTCCTCCTTAGGAAGGAGGAGGGCACAAACCATCCTTTGGCTTCCCCTGTGCCTGCAGCCCTCCCTCCTTACCTGCCCCCTCGTGCCCACACCCCACACACTGCCAAGGCAGAGCCCACATCACAGACAGGCTCCTGAATGCCAGGAGGGACCCAGGGCAGTACCTGAGAGCACCTGAGCTCCAGCACCCCTGTCCTGCACAGGCAGGTCCTGGGCCATGCACTCCTGGAACACCCATCCTCTTTGGTTTGAAACTCCTCAGCAGTTTGTGTTCCACAGGTGCACCCAAGCACTCCCCACACACACAGAGTCCCCTCCCAGGTGCCAGGCAAGGCCCTGAAGGGCACCCCTGGCTCTGTGCCATCTAGGAAGAGCCCTGACAGCCTTTATTTGCTGTTCTGTTAGGAAGTGAGCTAAATCCCACCAAACCTGCTCCCATGGTGCAGCAATGTGAGTGCCATTTAACAGTTCCTGGGATGCCCTGAGTGTCACAGACACCATGGTTACACCTGAGGTGTGACAGGTGGCACTGCAGGCACCCAGGGAACCTGAGCAGGCTGCCCCAGCCCAGTCACACACACAGAGAAAGCTCTGGCAGCTTTGGGTGTGTTCTGGTCCCTGGGAAAGGATCCATCCCACCCAATGTCACACACACCTGAGCAGGTGCCTTGGCTCCCTTGGAGCTGGAGAGATGAAGTTTGGCCTGTAGCCAGCCTTAGGGCAAGAAATGTGTCCCAGTTTGCTGGTTCCCTCTGCCCTGCTTGCAGAGGGAGTGGAGCTGTCTCACTTGGATGGGGGCAGAGCTTTCTGAGGGGACTCAGTGAACCCAAAGCACCTGTGCATGGCAGGAGACATTCCAAACTCACCTTCCCCAGAGCCCTGGCCTGTTGGGTTCCCTGTTGCTGATTCTTTGCCTTTTGGGGCTCAGGCTGGACCCTCCCTGGGGGATCCCCTGTCAGGGGAGACCCTTCTGGAGCAGTTCTGTGTCAGGAAAGAGAGATGAACTGGGGTTTTTTGGTCTTCAGGTTCCTATTTATTATTATCTTTTTTAAAGTTTTGCATGCTGTCCACACCAGGCTCAGCATGGTGGAAAAGCACCACAAAAATGGCCAACAATCTCTTGTTCCAAGGTCTTTTAAAGCTAAACTATCCAATTAAGAGCTGGCACCTGGATTATTTCCTCTTTTAACCCAATAACTGATCTCAAAGAGCCTGCAGTGCAGACTTTTCTGCCCAATTACAAAATGCCACCCAAACCCATGGAGAAGAAGGATGAAGAAGCATGAAGAAGAAACCCAGGACAACACCCTGTGCCTGCCATCTTGCTTCCATCCACAACATACTAAAAATCCCAAAACCTCAATTTCCCACCTAAATGATACACCTACACTACTCTCTATAATCTATTTCACACTTTTGTGGATTCCAGTTTATCTTGAAGTTTAGGAAACTTTCTCCATGAATGAGGGTCAAAGTCAGTGCTGCCCTGGGGATCAGAGCACCCCAGAGCAGACACAGAAATATTCCCAGTGTGCTCTGGGTTTCCATACTGGCCCTGTCTGCCTGTGCCCCACTCAGCACTGTGACTGCACTGGGGATGCTCTGGCACTGAGGCATGACCTGTTTGGCATATTGGCAAAAAATTCCCAAATTGACAGAAATTAAGCCAGAAAAGAACATTTTTCATGGATCCTTTCCCACTGATCTCAGCAGAGGAGCTCCTGCAAGGCAAACTCTTGTGCCCTGTGTTGGAAACCACCCAGATACAGCCCCAGACTTGTCTGTGGGGAGCTGCAATGGGACAGAAATTGCTGCTGACCAAGGGGCTACAGATCCCACATGTGCTCCCACCAGGGCCAGTGTCAGCAGCTTCGCTGCCCTGCTCTGCTCTCTTCTTACTGCTGTGTCCTTGCCTTGCAGAGACCTGAGCTGGAATTCCATCCAGTTTATTCACCCAGAAGCCTTTGTGACCCTGCACTCCCTCACCAAGCTGTAAGTTGCAGGGATATTTCTGTCACCAGGGATGGGAGGTATCTGAGCACCTCAGACTGACTCCCTGGGCTACCAGAACACCTGGGATTGAGATGTTGGAAGACTGATGTGTTGAGGTTCATGTCTCAGCGCTGATGTGGACACAACAAACACAAGGTTTCCTATTAATACTATTAACAAAGGGATGATGAAGTGCAGGAGGGGCCATCTTCAAGATGCTCTCATCCTGAACACTAAACCTCCATTTCCTGATGCTTCCATAGATGCCTTTAAGGAAGATCAGCATGATGGGCTGTTTCTGCAAGTCACTGCAGACCATCTGTGCTGGCTCTGGAGGGCCCCAGTTCTCAGCCCCTGTGACAGTGTTCACAGGGGTTCTTGGATGAGGGAAGAGACAAGAATGTTGACTACATGTTCAGAAGGCTCGATTTATTATTTTATTATATATATATTACATTATAACTATGCTAAAAAGAATAGAAGGAAAGGTTTCCTCTCAGAAGGCTAAGCGAAGAATAGAATAGAAAAGAATGAATACAAAAGGCAGCTCTCTCAGACTCTGTCCGAGATAGCTCAGCCTTTGATTGGCCATCAATTATAAACATCTAAGATGGGCCAATCACAGATGGACTTGTTGCATTCTACAGAAGCAGATAACCAGTTTACATTTTCTTGCTGAAACTTCTCAGCTTCAGCAGAAAAAATCCTAAGAAAGGATTTTCACAAAAAGATGTCTGCGACAAGCCCCCTCTCTAAAACCCTTGGGTGTTTGATGGGCTGGGACCTGCAGTCATCCCTGCCCCACAGTGGAATGAGATGTGTGGGGCACAGCTGTGCACAGGGAGGGAGATGCCAGCATGGCCACCAACCCCAGCCCTGCAGTGTTTATCTCCAGAGCTCCTGGCCCCAGAGCAGCACCAGCCCCATTTCAGCATCACATCAAGGGAGAAACAAGGCAGTGCCCTCTGCTTGGCTGAGAGACCCCTGGCAGCAGAGCCTTGACCATGCTCTCCCTCTCTGCTCTCCCCTCACAGGGACCTGACTGACAACCAGCTGGTCACGCTGCCCCTGGATGGTTTGGCTGGACTGACCCACCTGAAGCTCCAGGGCAACCCAGCTCTCTCTGAGCCCTTCAGCAAGGAGAGCTTCCCCAAAATGAGGTACTTGGGGTGTTGGCTCTTTCCTTTCTGGGCTGTGTTTGCTCACAGCACTCAGCCTCCTGCTCTCCTGGCCCATCTGCTGCTGTCCCCACACTTCCAGGCCCATGGGTTGAGGAGGATCCATCTGCTGCTAGCGCATCTCATGTTTAATATGTTCCATGGGAGAGCAGTGATGTGCTCCCAGGCCACCACCCCCACCCCAAACACACACACACAAGTGGAAACCGTGGAGCAGGCCCAGCTCAGGGCTCCTCTCAATGGAAAACATTCCCAGAAGCAGTCCTACCTAATGACATCCAGGTTTTCTTCCATAAACTCTGCTTGTGTGGCCGTGTCTTGTCTGTTATGGATTAATGAGGAGCCTGGAGGAGTCAGGCTGATGAAGAAGAGGCTGCAGAATGCTCAGAGCAGAGGGCTGTGCTGCAGGCTCAGACTTTCAGACCCTCCTTGGCTCCTGGGTCCCAGTGTGGCACCTGCCTTTGGGCTGAGACACCCATGGTCCAGGGAGCACAAATTCCTCCCAGATGAAGTCATCTCTTGCTTGGGTGTCCCAGGGAGTTCCCTTCAAGCCAAGAATGCATGAGCTGATTCTCCCACTCATCCAGGATGGGTTCCCAAAGCTGGAGCTTCTTCAGTTCCCACACAGGGCTGGGGTCACGGTCACTGCACCAGCACAGGGTTAAAGCTCAGGCCTGAGGAGGAGTGTGGAGCTCTCCCTTCAGCTGCCTCAGCAGTGCAGGGCTCTCTCCTTCTGACTTTTTAAACTCATAGCTAGGAAATGCTTTATGATGGGTTCCCAAATGGCAGGGGGTTCCAGGAGCTTTTGAAGGGTTTTCCACACCCAAGATCATACAGCTATAGAATGGTGTGAGTTGGACAGAAGCATTAAAGCTCACCCAGTCCCACCCCCTGCCATGGACAGGGACACCTTCCACCATCACAGGTTGCTCCAAGCTCTGTCCAGCCTGGCCTAGGGCACTTCCAGGGATCCAGGGCAGCCACAGCTGCTCTGGGCACCCTGTGCCAGGGCCTCACTGGCCTCACCACCCTCACAGGGAAGAATTTTTTTCCCAATATCCCACCAAACCCTGTCCTTTCCTGTAGGAAATGAGGATTCCTTGTCCTGTCCCTCCAGACCCTTGTCCAAAGTTCCTCTCCAGCTTTCTTCACAGAACCAGAAAATCATTAATGTCGGAAAAGACCTCTGAGATCATCGAGTCCAGCCCGTGACCTATCCCCACCTCATCACCAGCCCAGAGCACTCAGTGCCACCTCCAGTTGTTCCCTGAACACCTCCCAGGATGGGGACTCCACCACCTCCCTGGGCAGCCCCTTCCAATGTCTAACAAGCCCTTCCTTGAAGGAATTCCTCCTGATTCCAACATGAGTCTCACCTGATGTAGTTTGAGGCCATTTTCTCTCTCCCTGCAGTGCCCAGAGAAGAGACCAATCCCACCTTGTTACAAATCATCACTTGTAAGGAGTGATAAGGTTGCTGCTGATGGGGGAGAGCTTCCTTTTCTCCAGGCTGAGCCCCCTCAACCACTCTCCATATGATTTACTCTCCAGACTCTTCCCCAGCTCCATTTCCCTTTCCTGACTGTGGCCCCTCCATGTCTTCCTTGAACTGAGGGGTCCAGAACTGGGCACAGGGCTGAAGCTGCACCCTCACAAGTGCTGAGCTCCTTTAGGCCCTGCCAGGGGCTCTGAGCTCTTCCTGGAGCCTTCTCTTGTCCAGGTGAGCACCCCAGCTCTCCCAGCCTGGCTCCAGAGGGGCTCCAGCCCTGGAGAAGCTCCGTGGTCTCCTCTGGACCTGCTCCAAGAGTCAGTCCCTTGTGCAGGGTGTGTCAAGTTCAGCACTTCCAGGGTGTTTCTCCTCTAAATTAGTTCCATTCACATCTCTTGAGCTGGTTTGTGTTTGTAGCAGAGAAACTGAGCCTGCAGCAGTGCTTCAGTGAACCATGCCAGGCAATGGAGCCATTAACATTCCCTAAATTTGGGGTGCTGCCATTAAGCAGCCTTACTCTTGGGGCATGTCTGCAGGAGTCATCTGGGAGCAGTTCTGAGCCTTGCTGGGAGGAGCTGCACCTCCCTACCACCTTTCAATAATAGGATCTAATTTGGAGCTTATAACAGGAAACGAGTTGTATACAGAATTTCCAGACCCTCCCGGGGCTCGGCCAGAAATGTTTGGGAACATAAAACAAAAGCATATTTTTAGAATATAGAGTTTTACCATATTTACTGATCTTGTCAGAGGACCTTAATTGTCTGAAAACCTGGGGTTCCTTTGCCTTCATCAGCAGTCTCCCTGACTTCCAGCAAAGCCAAAAATGCAGCTGCTGACAGACAGCCTGGTATTGCATCCAGATGATGCTTAGTGCTGCTGAATTAACCTTCTAATACATGCTATAATTAGCAACTATCAATTCAACTCTCAAGCAGAAATCAGACATATTTAAATAACTTTCTTCATTTGGGAGACCTGAGAATTCCCTGGCTAAGCTGGGACTCCTGGAACTGGAGTTTGAAGGTGCCCTCAACAGCAAGCAAGGGGAGCTTTGCTCTCGGGCATCTTCTCCTCTTGAGGGAGGGAAAGGATGCCTGGGAAAACATGGCCTTGGGGTAAAAATTGAAGATCATTTCTCTCCATTGCATGTTGGAGAGAGGGGCTAGTTTATTCTGAGGAGAACAGCAGAAGGGTTTTTAGGAATGTGGTGGTTTAGGAATGGTATTCTCCAATTTAGTGTTCCTGCTAAAACCGTGCACCGCTCGCTCCTCCCCAACTGGAGGCACAAAAGGCCAAGATCATGGGGTGAGATAAGAATAATTTACTGGAAACAGCAATGAGATAAGACACAAACACTAACAGCAACAATATTAATAACAAAAAGTATAAGAAAAGAAAGTTATTTACATGGAAAGCCCCCAAAAACAAACAAATGCCAGATGGCTCCTCCACCACATTTTCTCCTTTCCCCCTAGCCCCCAGCAATGAGTGAAATGGTACAGAATAACCTCTGGGTCCTGGCCATGCTCCCTCACACCTCCTGCAAAAATTAACCCTGTTCTGGCTGGAACCAGGACAAGGAACTATCTAGGAACTTTAGAGCAGTTTCCAAACCTGGTGTTTGACAACATTCTATTGACTGACAGTGTCTTAAGCACCAAAAGTGATGCAGAGACACCATGGGCTGCCCTGGGTCCACACCCTGTCCTTCACCAAAGCAAAGTCCCTCTCCACTGTAACCATCAGCACACAGACCAGCTTTTGTCATGTCAGCAGCACAGGTACCAAAACTGGAATGATACAGAGAACATCAGCATGACACTCCTGCACAGAAATTCGTGAAGTGTTCCATGTTTTTTTGACTCATCTGGTTAGAGCACGGTGCTAATAGCACCAACATTGTGGATGTGTAGGGGCCATTCACTTCAGAGCTGCACATGATGACCCTTGTGGGTCCCTTCCAGCCCAGAATACTTTGTGACTCTGCATAGATGAGTTTCATCTTTGAACAACTGAAGGAACTAAGCAAAAAGTGAAAAGCAATGGAGAGTCAGGCCATGGAGGGGACATGCAGGGTGTGGAGGTTCAGGGTCATTACACCATAACCAATATAATCCAGTGAAGCCAAATTTATTACCCCTGAAAGACATTTATAATAAATCTCTCCTGTCCACGTGTCTCTAGCTAATATGATTGGTTAATCCTAGCTGTTCACGCGTCTAAATTAGAATGCTGATTGGATCAGATAATTTTTCAAGCATCTTGCTGTGGTCGTCTGGCCCACCCATGGCTCACGTTTTTCTTACTTTCCCAAGCTCCTGACAAACTTGCTGAGTCCTGATGACTCTTCTTTCTGTATCTCTTTCAAGGATATACCGACCCCATTTCTGATTACGTCCATTATTCATTGTTTGTGAACGTGTCCATTGTCCATTAGCACAAGCAGGCTGGATTGTGCATCGGCTGCATATGGCCATTGTCTGGCAAGAACTCCTCAATCTGCAAAAACCTCTCAACAGGGACACACCTTGAAGTTCTGCTTTCCTCTGTGCAGAGTCCTGGAGGTGCCCTATGCCTACCAGTGCTGTGCCTACGGGAGCTGCAGCAGCTTCTTCAGGGTGTCCAGCCAGTGGGAGGCAGAAGACGTGGCCCCTGAGGAGGAGGATCCCCACAAGAGGACCTTGGAGTTGTTCCCAGGTCACGCTGACAACCACTGTGAGTAGACAGCCTGCATGGGGATCAGCCTGGGCATGGCTGAGAGCTGGGGTGCCATCCTGCCTCTGCAGGGCTGGTGCCACTCTCAGAGGTGACACTGCCTCAGGGAGGGCAGGCTGAGCCTTCTGCAGCACAGGGGGCCCATTGCTTTGAGCAGGCTCCTGTGGTGACCCTGAGTGAGACAAAGAGTAGGTCTGGCACATTCAAACCTTCACAATGGAGCCAAAGGACCTGCAGCCCCCACACCTTGGGCATGTTTGTCAATTCAGCCTTGCTGGCCATGGAGGGAGGCTGCTCAAGGCACTGGGAGGTGGCTGAGGCTACCTGAGACAACTGAGCTTGGTCATCTTGGTCATTTGGCTTCTGGGCAATGTGGAGCCTTTGGCAGGACATGTCTTTGTTCTTACATCTCTAGAGGAAGGATCCTGGGATTAATGTGAGTAAGAGAATGAGCTCAAAGACCTAGAACATCCCTCTGACTGGAGGCAGCGAGAGCTGTCATCTCTCTCTCAGGTGTTACAGCCAAGGCCAGGGTTAGGTGTGACAAGAGGACATGCTTGGGGAACACAGCACAGCGACTGGCCAAGGCAGGGAAGGAAAGCTCCATGGCTGAGCAGCACTTTCTGTCCAGGAGTCCATTTATTCTGTGCTCCACAGTGCAGCTCTGCTCAGACTGCCTGAGGCCAGTTCCAGGAGCCAGCAGAGTCCAAGGCCCCACTGCACTCCCAGCCCCACAGCACAGCAGCAGCTCCAGCAGCAGGCTGGTGTGACCCCTCTGCAAGAGAATCTCAGAATAGCATAAAGGAAAACATGAACCCCATTGCTTCCTCTGTAACTGCTGGAGAGTGCAAACATTTCAGAGCACAGCCTGGATGCTAATTCTATTTATATATTTGTGTAAATACAGTGCACTTCCGAGGCTTGAGACATCCTGCAGGCAAATCCACGTGGTAGCTGGAGAGGGAGAGAGGGCTGTGCCCTGCAGAGCCCTGACCCACCTGCCCCAGGAGCTCTGGGCATCCAGCCCCAGCCCCAGCCCTGTGTCCTGCACAGCCTGAGCAGGCAGGACTGCATCTGGATGGACCTTCAGACCCAGAGCTGCTGGACACTGCTGTCAGGAAAATTAACCCACAAACACCAGAGGTTTATGTCCAAAAGGAGACAGAGGAGTCCTTTGACTTTATTTGAATAAAGTGAGAGGCCATGGGGCATTCCCCTGGGATCTCTCAGATTTTTGGAGGATGCAGCCTCCTTTTTATCCCAATTTCCTGGCCACATTTCCCTTCTCTCATTCCCCATTTCTGAGGTACTTGAGAGGTTCAGACTTCCCAAAACACCTGATACCAAAGATTTCCCTCTAATGTACAACCCTCCCTTTTAATTTTCAATTCTTACGGAATTTAGGGGCTTTCCTTCCTCATTGTTTATTTCATCTTTCAATGTCTAATTTCATTTATCAGCAAACCTAAAGTTTATTTGTAAAAGCAAATATCTTTTTCCATTCATCAATCAGTGGAATCCTTCCCATTGCTTCTTTTATCTACCAGCAGACCCACAGCTCATTTGTAAAGACAAATCTGCTGTTCCTCTCACTGTGTTCTGGGCAGGATGACCAAGACACTTTATGACAGAGCCAGCAAGGGACCCCCAAGCCCTGTGCTCCTGCTCCTGCACTGATCCTTCCTGAGGATGACCTTTAGACATGCACAGAGCCCAGCCAGAGGGCAGCCAATGTGATTCCTGCTGGCATTTGTGGCTCCAGGAAGCATGGTAGACTTGGTGGTAACACTGGCCAGACAGCACAGAGGAGTCATGTTTCAGTCATTGCTGCAGGATTTCAGCTGAGCCAGGTCACTTTTTCCATCATTAATGCAGCCCATACTGTGGCAGTCCTAGAGCAGATAGTTGTGGGGTTTGCCTAGCAAATTATGGCATTTGTGGGAAGATCTTGTTTGTGACAAGGGGCCACAGAGCTGCTTTTGCTCAGTCTTTGATGTGCCAAAGGATGCTCTCACCTGGCCCTGTCAGCAGACCAGAACTTACCCAGGCTCCCAGGCCTCCAGGCCAGTCCCAGCACCACGAGGGGAATGCTGACTGATTCCTGACTGATTCTGAGATGTGCCAAATGAGGATATTTGCTGCTCGTAAAGGCTCCCATTTTCAGATGTTAAAGCATTGGATCTGTTTTGGAATATCAAAGCACAGAGGTGCAAATGTGAAATGCACAGGAGCACCATTCCTTGTGATGTGCAGCTTTTGCAGATGACTCTGCAGACCTCCAGCAGCAGGGTCTGCTCTTGATGACATGGCATTTGTGATATTGCTGTTTTACTTAATTAATCATGGCTTTATTTCTGTTCCCTGTGCTTCCTTTCTGATTACATAGATGGTATTTAGCTGGGTTATATGAACCTTGTAACACTTCCTCATTAAAGAGGAGAAAAGCTCCCAAACATTCCTTTCATGCAAGAGAGAAAGTGGTCAGCTGGAGAGAAAATACCTCAGGGCTGTGTGACAGCAGGTCCAGCCAGGCTTGTCAGGGCACTCAGGATGCTGTGGGAGAGCTTGGAGAGGGACAGGGAACATTTCCAGAGAGCTCTGTCCTCTCAGCCTTGAGCATTGCTTCCCAAATGAGGGAAGATGTTCCAGCCTCAGGCTGGGCAGTGAAAGGCAGCTCATCCCAGGCAGCCATGCAGGGACAGGAAAAGGCTCCAGTGCCCTGCCCTGCCCTGCCTGGCTGTGGCTCCTGCAGCCTCTCCTGCTCCCATCCCATCCCCATCCCGTCCTGCAGCCTCTCCTGCTCCCATCCCATCCCCATCCCGTCCTGCAGCCTCTCCTGCTCCCATCCCCATCCCCATCCCGTCCTGCAGCCTCTCCTGCTCCCATCCCCATCCCCATCCCATTCTGCAGCCTCTCCTGCTCCATCCCATCCCCATCCCAGCCAAGCCCAGCCCTGAGGGAGCCCCTGACCCCAGATCCAGAGCACAGGTGGTGCCACAGACCCCAGGGTGGGATCAGCTCTTCCCCATCCCCCCAAGGCCCTGAGTGCTGGGAACCCTCCCTCAACACCTGAGTGTGTCCATTCTCATCTGAGTAGCACCCACCTGGGGCCCAGACTCAAGTGGTCAGTGCGCATCTCACCATTCTGTCACCTTGCCAAAATGGATAGTTAAAGTCTCACTTTCAGCACTTTCAGTGTTTGGGATACCACTGAATTCTACAATGGTTTGGGTTTGGGAAGAACCTTGAAGCTCTTCTCATTGTCCCTCTGCCATGGCAGGGATACCTTCCACTGTCCCAGGTGGCTCCAAGCCCTGTCCAGCCTGGCCTTGGACACTTCCAGGGATCCAGGGGCAGCCACAGCTGCTCTCCAGCTCTCTTGGCACCCCTTTAGATGCTGGGAGGGTCCCTAAATCCTGGGGCCTTCTCTTCTCTAGGCTGGGCAATCCCAATTGTCTCAGCCTCTGGATTACAGCTGGTAGTGTTTAGCAGACATCCCCTGCCCCAAGTCTGCCCCTGTGGCTGACCAGGAACCCAAGGATGGCTCAGGGATCTGCCCCCAGGACAGCCCCAGCAGCCCCCAGCAGCTCCCAGTGGTGCTGCAGAGGAGGGCAGGGAAAGTGCCCTGGGGCACTTCCATCACCACCCCAGCACCTCTCTTGGGGACCTCTGGTTTGAGGACAGGAGGGGATGAATTCACTTACAACGTGTTTGGAATGATGGAACAAAGCTGTTGGAAGTGAGAAGGGAGCACATTGTGTGATATTTCTGTGTTCCCAAAATCTTTTGCCAGGCAATCATATTTATAAGGCTTTCCTGTTTCATCTTCCCCAACAACCTGCAAACCCTGCAGGGTCCTCAGAGATACACCTCTACTTCTACCATTCAAAAAGCTTCTCCAGACCCCAAACAGGATCTGCCCAGGCCTCTTGCAGCCACCCTCACACCGAGGAGAGGGCAGGACCCTGCCAGCCATGGGGCTGCCCTGGCTGACACAGACAGCACTGAGCAGGGAATGAGCAGGCAGTACTAAAGGGAAAAGCATTCAGCCCAGTGTTTTCTGTTCTATCCCTTCCCCAGCAGTTCTGCTCCTCTTCCTCTCACTTGACTTTGGTACAGGCAGCTCCTTTCTCATGGAAAGGGCACTACTGGCACAGAGGGCTTTTCTCATAAGACCTCAGAAAGTGGAGGCACCTCAGCAAAATTCAAGTAAAAGCTTCTTCAAAATCAATGCAGCCTGCCTTGCTGGGACACAACAGCCATTTTCCTTTCTCACAGCTCCCAGGCTGGAGAGGCACTGGTTTCTAGCAGACAGAGGTACATTTTTCACTTTGAATCCCACTGTGCTGACTAAGGATTGCTCTGTAATTCCCAGCAGGCTCATAGTCCAGGCAAAACAAGAGATCATCCTTCACTTCAGGAAAATGTTGAACCTGGGCTTAAAACCAGGCTTTGAGGAGAAAATGGATGGCACAGGTTACACTTTCCCAAGGGCTGGGTCTCAGCAGAGCACAGCAAGGCAAGGCTGTGTCTGTTTTATTTGGGTATCGTGACTGCACATCACAGCCTCCGCACTGTGGCTGGAAAAGACACTGGAGATTTATAAGACTATAAAATACAAGGATGAAATATTTTTCCATCCCACTGCGAGGGTTTCCTTGCCAGGCTCCAAAGCAGCAGTAATATTTCAATTCTTACACAGACAGATTTTAAAAATGACCTTTTTTTCCAAAGCTCCCTGAAGCCGAGAAAGCCATGAAGCTTGTCAGGAGGCACTAAAGATAGCACGTTATTTGTCATCATCCTTTAATCAAATAATCCCAGTCACATTTTCAAACACAGGCAGGGAGCACAGCTCTTGAGAGGCACCACTTCTAAACAGATTAGACACATCAATCCCTCTCAGGTCAGCCTTATCTGTGGGGATTTGCCTTCCTGGCCAGTGTATAAGCTGCCAGGTGCACACCTGGGCTCCAGCACCATCCATTCATCCAAGAGAGAGCTCATCCCACAGCCACAGATCCAACTCTCTGGCTACCAGGCTGTAACAAGAACAAAACCACATCCTTTCCCTTTCCTCCTGCTGGCAGAAAACCCTCCCAAGCTCTCCACTGGGAGCTGAAGGCTGTGCTGGTGCCACGGCTGGGAATGGGGCAGCAGGACAGAGCTGTCCTCACCGTGTCCAGCCAGCAGGACTTTGGGATCAGGAGCAAGGAACAAAGCAGAAAAGAACATTGTGGATTAGGCTGAGAGGATGCCATTCACCCTGGTGACAGCCTGCACTGAACACTCAGCTGAGGGCTCAGCCCCATCCCCTTCCAGCAGCTCCTTCTCAGCCAAGGGCTCTGCCTGGCCCTCAGCAAGCCCAGCCTGGCTCGGGGTGCAGAGATGCTGGTGCAGGGCTGGGCTCTGCAGCCTGGCTGCACAAACCCCGTGGCTGCAGAGTCTGCAAATCCCTCAGCAAATCCTGGGAATCCACAATCAAAAACAGGACACCACGATCCCAAGGTTTTACAGGGCATAAAATAACACAATAAATGTTGTGTTCCCTTGTCTCTTTGCTGAGGAACTGCTTGCTGGTGGTTGCTGCTGACAAAAAATTTGTGCTGCAAGAAGAGGCTGATGGTTCCCTCTGAACAAAGCCCCAAAATCCCTGTTGATGAACAAATATTGGACAAGGCCTGCCCAGAAAGCTCCCATGGAGAAGCTGCATTTGAAGGCTTTGTGTTCTTTAACCACACAGGCTGAAGGATTTCTTTATTTTTAATAAAGAGTGCTGGGAGGAGGGAACCACAGTCCCACAGCTCTGGGATCTGGGGCTCTCATACTTCAAATGTTAGGAGCAACCTAAAAACAGAGGGGTTGGCTACACCGCAACCCACCAACATTTACAAGATCTTCTCCCTCTACAGCAGGGGACAAACTGCACACCAGCAGCTGCTTTGAACTGGCTGGGAAGGTCTGTGTGCAGGACAGGCAGCAGGAAAAGCTCCTGGCCCAGTGAGCTCTGATGGTTCTGCTGGTTCTTATCTGAGCACCATTTCTTGTTCTTTCCTCCCCAGATGACCTGGATGCAGATGATCTTCAGCTGGAGCTTGAGGAATCCAAGCTGCACCCCACAATTCAGTGCACACCAAGCCCAGGTGAGCAGCCAGGGAAACCCTTTGAACAGAGTTGGGATTTTTGTGCTTCTCTCAATCCCCAGGATCCCCCACGACCTTATAGATCAGAAAGGTTGGGCTTAGGCCAAGTGGGGACAGGTGAGGAGTCTCCTTCTCCCCCCTGGATGCAGCTGCCCTGTCAGGAGGGGATGCCCATGTCAGGAAAACCTGAGCAGGAACTCCAGGTACCACCAGCTCCTCCATCCACTGACCTGCTGCCCTCAGCTCTGGCTCTCCTGATTTCCTGACACTCAGCTTTGCCTCATCCAGCCTGGAATATTGCATGGCAGCCTTGTCCTTGGTGTCCTGATCACACCCATGGCACTCAAACTGCAGGGACACTTTGCTCTGTGTCCTGAGGAAGGGGAGGCACTGGGCTGCAATGCTGATTGGGGCTCAAGGAAGTTTCCTTCTGATTTTGTCCCTGTTCATAGCTCAGTGGGGTCCTACACAGACACACCTGGAGGCTGCAGAGGTCTGGTTCCAGCCAGCCTGCTGTGGGACACTGGGAGGGACAGACTCTTATCAGTTGTTCCACTGAGTTTGTTGCAAAAGGAATAAGATTTCAGATGGGGGCATGTCCTGCTGCCTGGCACTCTGAGCTTCACCTCCTTAGAAATGAAAAAGCTTTCTCCATTTCCTCTAATGTTTTTGCTCTCTAACACCTAAAACTTCTACTGCCCTGGTTTTGTTTTTACTGAACCACTCACTGAAACATCCCAATCCCTCCCAGAGGCAATTTTATAGCATTGCCCACTCTCTCTTTCCCCACTTTCTTCTTTTTTCTTTGGCAAACAGCTTCCAGACCGGTCCTCTTTTTGCCCCTCCACAACCTTCCTTTACTCACTCCCCCACCCATCCACTTCTTTTTTTCTCCTGACATCCTTCCATGTTCTGCCTGCTCAGACCCCTCTGTCCCTTCCTTGCCACTCCAGCTCCCTCCCTCTCTCCCTCATGCCCAGACACTTCACCTCACATCCCCATCCCCATTCATGCAGAATGAATGAAGAGATGCAGACACCTCTTAGCCGAGGTCTTGAGTGCACAGAGAGAGGCTGGCAGTGCCAGAGCAGGATGCAGCATCCTGGCAGATCTCCACACCACCACCTCCCAGGGGGAACGTGAGGAGGAGCAGGGAATGGCAGAGGAGCCCAAATCACAGGCTCACACCAGAGGAGTCTGCAGTCATGACTTTTTTTACATTTTAGGAGCACTGATCAGTTTGTTGCTTCTTATATTTTATTTTGACCCTACCCTGCACCTTCTTCCCACCCTAGACAAGATCTGAGAGGGTGCCAGAGGCACTCCAGTGTGAGGGCAGGAGCACAGGGGAGACCCAAGGGGCAGCTGCAGAAGAGGGGGGACAATGTCACATTTTCCAAGGCACTCATGTGGCTGGTGGGCCAGGAGAGAGCTGGGACTTGGAGAGAAGCAGTTCCTGCTGGGTGTAACTCTGGGGTTTGTCTTGCAGGTCCCTTCAAGCCCTGTGATCACCTGTTTGAGAGCTGGATCATCCGCCTGGGAGTCTGGCTCATCGTCCTGGTCTCGGTGCTCTGCAACGGGCTGGTCATCCTGGCTGTCTTTGCTTCCCCCAGCTACCTGTCCCCGGTGAAGTTCCTGGTGGGCTCCATAGCCGGGGCCAACCTGCTGACGGGCATCTCGTGCAGCATGCTGGCCCTCGTGGACAGCCTCACCTACGGCCGCTTCGCCCGCTACGGCGCCCGATGGGAGACAGGCGCGGGCTGCAGGGTGACAGGGTTCCTGTCCGTGCTGGCCTCCCAGGCTGCCATCTTCCTGCTGACCCTGGCTGCTGTGCAGTGCAGCCTCTCGGCCTCCTGTGTGCGGGGATATGGGAAGTCCCCGTCCCTGGGCAAGGTCAAGGCCGCCGCCTGTTGCTGCCTCTTGTTGTCCTCTGTGGCCGCCATCCTGCCTCTCTTCTCCATTGGGGAATATGGAGCATCCCCTCTGTGCCTCCCATACCCCATCCCAGAGGGGAAACCCAGCAGCCTGGGCTTCACCGTGGCCTTGGTGATGACAAACACGCTCTGCTTCCTGACCATCACGGGCACCTACATCCGCCTCTACTGCAGCCTGCTCAAGGGGGAGTTCAGCGCTGTCTGGGACTGCGCCATGGTCAAGCATGTGGCCTGGCTGATCTTCACCAACTGCCTCCTCTACTGCCCAGTGGCCTTCCTCACCTTCTCCTCTACCCTCAATCTCTTCCTTATCACCCCAGAGGTCATCAAATCCATCTTCCTTGTGGTCCTGCCCCTGCCCGCCTGCCTGAACCCCTTGCTCTACCTGCTCTTCAACCCCCACTTCAGAGATGACTTCCGCCTGCTGAGGCAGAAAGGGCAGGACAAGAGCAGCTTCCCCCAGTCCTGCAGGGCTGATGACATGGAGAAAAGCTCCTATGACTCCACCCAGGCTCTGGTGAACTTCTCTGACATCGACCACATGTGTGAGACACCTGATTCCCTGGGAGTGCGGCCCATTCTTGACAGCTACAGCTTCCCCTCCATGGCGCTCATCCCCTGCCAGCAAAGGGTGGGCACCAGGGGCAAGGAGAGGGGCTGCTCTGAGCACTGCCCCTGCCTCAATGACAGTGAGGTGCTGATAACTCCAGAGAGCCGGGATCTGTCTGGCAGCAGCCTCCGGATAACCTTCTTCCCTTCCCCAGCCACGCCGCCCTACACATCTCACTTATAACCCTGCTGGGAGCAGCCGTGGGAACGGCCCCACAGCCCACACCGAGGGCCAACACCAGTGCCCAGGGGCCAGCAAGGTGACACAAACGGCTCCCTGAAAAGCACCAGTACAATCTGTCTTCCCTCATCCCCATCACACCTGCCTGGGCAACAGGCACTGCTCTGCCAGCTGCCCCTGGCCTAGAAGGGCTCTGACTGAGCTCCAGACACTCAGGGCTGGCCATGGGAGGAGACAATCCCTGTGTGAGTCTCACTTCTGCTAGGAACTGCCTGGGAGAGAGCCCCCCTGGCTCAGGAAGTGGGTCAGGGAAAGCTCCTCCTGCCCACCCTGCAGCATCACCAGCCAGGAGGAGCCTGCAGCAAAGCCAAGCTTGTGTTCCCAAGGCAGAGACCTCTTGGCCAAAACCATGGCTCTGTAGCAACCCCTGGAAATGGCCACCTGCAATGACATGGCCACCCACAGGAACCCCAGACCTTGTCCTCTAGGGCTCTCTGCAGGTCCCACACACCCTGGAAATGGGCTGGTGCCTGTCTCACGCCACCAAAAGCAGCATATCCATGTGTACACCTGAGTTTTGGATGCCTCTACTTTGGGAATCCCCATTCATTCGCTGGGAGCCTCATGGGTTGGACACAACCCTCACTTCCAGCCAAGCCCAGGAGCTGGGGATGCTCAGCCTTTCAATCTGACCCACAGAGTCTCACAAGGGGTCTCTGAAACCCACAGCAGCCAAACCCAAGCAGTTCCCAGAGAATCCCATGTGCTCTGCCTGAGGTCACCCAGCAGCACCAAGCCAAGGCACCCAAGGGCACAGCAGGCCCCTCAAACAGCACAGCACACCTGGGGCACTCCTGTCTGCAGCCACCTGCTCCTGGTCAGACATGGTGAAAATGGGTCTGGCTGCTGCCTCATCGCCCCCAAACCTCCCTCCTGAAAGAGGCTCTTGGTTCTGGGTACATGTCCCACACACAGTGGAGCCATTTGGGGCACTGCATGTGTCTTCTCCTGTTTTAAGGGCAGGCAGCTGGTGTAGAAGGAGGAAAGAGAAATCAGCATTGTGGGATGGTGGCATCAGGAGGACACAGGCCACTGGGAACAGCCTCAAATCCACTCCCTGCACCTCAGGGATCTCCCAAATCCTCTGACTCCATCACAAACCCTCCCAGTGCCACCCAGTGCAGCAGGGAGCCCTGTGCTCAGAGCTCAGGCCTGGGCAAAGCTTTGGTTCTGCTGACGTTACTGCAGCTGTTTGTCACTCATTTTCATGAGATAATAAATGAGCCCTGTTGCTGACCAGTGGCTGGTTTCTGTCCTCTTTCACGTGAGGAGCACCTTGGTGGCTCCCTTGGCAGCTGCTGTGCCTTGGGTGCTGTCTGCACTGCCAGAGTGAGAGCTGGACAATTGTGTTGTGTCCATGTGAGTTGGCATCACCCTCCCCAGCCCTGCTCTCAGGAGGGAAGAGCCAAATCACCTTCATGCAGCAGCACTGTGGCACCAGGTACCTCTCCAGGTCCCATGTGAGACCCTGTACCCTGGGATCTGCTGCTCAGGGGTTTGAGTTTGTGACCAGGACAGATCTGTGGCATCAAAGTGCAAGAACATCATGTAACAGGGTCTATGCAAAGCCAGACTCACCAGACAGAACCTGGCTCTGCTTCCCTCCACTGCACTTGAGGCCTGTGGTCTTATCTCAAGATTAAAAACTTGAGAGATACCAAGAAATCAGAGGAACAAGATCCAAGGATTAGAGAAGAGGGTGGGACCCCCAAATTTAGTGACAAAATCCAAAGCTCTGCTACAGTCTTCAGGTGGGAACTGTGAAAAACATGGCCTGTTGTGAGACTTGAATCCTGATCCAGACCTCTGATATCCTACACATGCTCCAAATCTGGTTTTATGTTTGGCTCATTAAAAACAGAGCCAGGAAAACCCTGAGATAATGACAGGGCTGGTACAGGTGAAAGCACTGCCCTTCCCATGAACAATTCCCCCAGGATAGGTCCACTGTGGGTCTGCAGAAAAGTTCTCTGGGTTGTGTGGGCTCCTTGATCAATGGGGGGGTCTTCCCACACCCTCTCCTCCCAGATAAAGCAATGGCCAGCAGCCCTGCAGGCCCTGTCTGTGCCAGAGCCAGCCCAGGGCAGCCAGACTGAGACCCTCAGCATCACCTCACCCATCCCTCAGGGCTCCACAGTAGATGCTGCCCATGGATGTGCTGACCATTACTTCAGCTCACCCAGGATCCCCACTGCACCCTTCTTCTGCCTCACTGATGTCTGCAGGCCTGGAGGGTGTCCCCAGTGAGCCAAGGACAGACTGCAGGGCATCTCTGGGGAGGGAGGGACTGAGAGAGCACCAGATCACCCCAAAGGGCCCTGAGCCCCAAAAGCAGATGTGCTGTAAAGCACAGGAGCTTTTCCTCACTGCTCGGGAGGAAAGAGTCCCTTGGCTCCATCCAGGGAAGCTCAGTTGCCTCTGAAAGCCAATGCCCATCTCCTGGCAACTCAGGAATTGTCAGCTCAGAGAGAACAAAGCTCCTTGGAGCACTGCACAATGCACCAGCCAGGATCCTCTTACCCAGCTCCCATGGGCACCGAGCCCTCCCACATTGCTGCTGCTGGACAGTCAGGGGAATTTAACTGAGCACAAGCTGGTCATGGAGCAGGGATCTGCTTAACTGAGCACAAACTGGTCACGGAGCAGGGATCTGCTCAACTGAGCCCAAGCTGGTCATGGAGCAGGGATCTGCTCAACTGAGCACAAACTGGTCATGGAGCAGGGATCTGCTCCCTCTGCTGCCCAGGCCACAGCAGCCCCTCAGAGCCCATGGCAGCAGGCACAGCCTGAAGGCCTCTCTGGGCTGTGCTCCTTGCATAGTTGCTAAGGGAAAGGAGGGAGCACAAACACAGAGCACATCCTGTACTGACCAAAGAGGTGCCCAAGAAACACTGAAAGGTTGTGTATGTGCAGATGTGCAGGAAACAGAAAGCAGCACCTTTCTGTTTCTGCTGCAGGCCATAAATCCAGAGTATGAGCTCTCTGGAAAATGCTCACTGAAGTGCCTTTCCCCACATCTCTAACAGTGTACACGTCTTTCCACTCTACCAAGCACTAAGTTCAACAATTATTTTTAAAAAATTAAAAAGTAAAAGCAATCTTACACCACTCCACCTTGTGACAGTGTTCACAGGGGTTTTTGGATGAGGGAAGAGACAAGGATCTGATTCCATGTTTCAGAAGGCTGATTTATTATTTTATGATATATATTACATTAAAACTATACTAAAAGAATAGAAGAAAATGTTTCATCAGAAGACTAACTAAGCTAAGAACAGAAAGGAACAATAACAAAGGTTTGTGGCTCGGACAGAGAGCCCAAGCCAGCTGACTGTGATTGGCCATTAATTAGAAACAACCAACATGGGCCAATCACAGATTCACCTGTTGCACTCCACAGCAGCAGATAACCAATGTTTACATTTTGTTCCTGAGGCTTCTCAGCTTCTCAGCAGGAAAAATCCTCAGGAAAGGACTTTTCATGAAAACATGTCTGCGATACCACCTCCCTTCCTAGCAGCTGGCATGGTCCTTACTGGTGCCCCTCTGCCCACCTTGTGGTACCTGGGGTGACTCTGGGCTCTGCAGGCAGCACATCCCACCTGGACTGGCCAGTCCCACACCCATGGTGGAGTCAGCTTAGACTGTGTCACCCACTTCTGGCCACAAGCACAGGTGTGAAATGACCTCAGCAAGGCCAGAACACAGGGAAGTTCTTGCTCCCCATCCTCCACCAGCAAGAGCTCATGAGGCTGCACTGCTGCCTCCTCTCTGCTCCGGTCAGGTGAGACCCCACCTGCAGTTGCCTCCACTTCTTGGGCCACCAACACAAGGTAGATGTGGATCTGGGGAAACACATTCAGAGGAGGCCACCACACTGATCACAGGGCTGGAGCCCCTCTGCTCTGCAGCCAGGCTGGGAGAGCTGGGGGTGCTCACCTAGGGAAGAAAATACTCCAGGGACACCTCAGAGCCCCTTGCAGGGCCTAAAGGGGCTCCAGGAGAGGAGGAGAAGGACTTGGGACAAGGGATGGAGGGACAGCACACAGGGAATGACTTCCACTGCCAGAGGGCAGGGTTAGATGGGATATTGGGAAGGAATTCTTGGCTGTGAAGGTAGGGAGGCCCTGGCACAGGTTGTCCAGAGCAGCTGTGGCTTCTCAATCCCTGGAAGTGCCCAAGGCCAGGCTGTACGGGGCTTGCAGCAACCTGGGCTACTGAAAGGTGTCCCTGCCATGGCAGGGGGTGGAACAAGTTGAGTTTTAAGGTCCCCTCTGCCCCAAATCATTCAGATTTCATTATTTTAAGTGGAGCTAGGCTGGGAGTCCCACTGTGATAAGGCCACAGTTCTGAGCTGATGGGGACACAGAGCAACAGCCCAAGTGGGCAGGAGGGCACTGAGGTGCTGGGCCAAGCTGACAGGGAGGAGGCTCAGGCCATTGTGGGCTGCATTCTGGCTGAGGAGCAGTGTTGGGGGTGGCACGGTGACAGGCACAACTGCTCTGGAAGCCATTGTCAGGGCTGGGCACCTCTGAGGTTTCCCCTGCACGTCAGCAAGGCACTGCCAGGACAGCCTGAAGGGGAAAATGGCATGTGTGAGGAGGATTTTGGCCCTGAGGGACCCGGAAGCTTTGTGTGGCAGGACAATGTGGAGGCAGCATGCAGGCACGCTCAGATGTTCATTCTCCCCTCGTCCAGCCCTCCTGGCTGGAGATGTGCAGCTCCTCTGAAACAGAGCCAGCAGAGCAAGCACCCTACGGGATTGTTTTTCAACCTCATTGTTTTTTCCACCAACATTGTGATTTCTGTAAGACTGGGCCATGATTGGGAACGTTTGGGAGGGCAGCACGGCCGTGGTCACGGGCGTGCAAGTGATGAGGAACAAACTGTGCATGGGGTGGCAATGTCTGACACTGACCTCCTCGGAGGCCAAAGGAAAACAGACATTTTGGAGGATGCAAGCCCATCTTCAGCACTGGGATGGACCACACATCAGGTCTGGCAGGTGACCAGAGTTACCAAGGGGTTAACACCTTGTTCCCACTCTCCAGTGACACAAAACCACATTCACTTTCTCAGGCAATCTCTTCCATTACTGTCCCAGACCTGATGGCAACTTCCAGGCTCCTGTTCACACATCACTTGCTGGTTTGAACTCCTCGAAGCAAAACTGAGGCACTTCATCTCAGCTTTTCATCTGTGAACATTTTGTTAGCTGTAATTCCTGCTGGGATCTTTTCCCTGCCATCCAGGCCCCACTCTTCTCCATATGGACACTGTGCTCCCAGCCCTGAATCCCCACACACCTCTCCTTCCATCCCAGACCCAGGAAAGTGCTCCTGGTTGGTGTGGTCCAGAGCAGGAGCATCATGAGGATCAAACAGATCAGCTTTTGTTCTCCAAATGAAAGACACTGTGATCTTCAATCTGTACTGCCCATGGTGGAGGCTTCCCTTGTATCTGCTCCACTCCATGGTCTCTGTCAGAGTTTCAAGGTGAAATAGTCAAAGATGGGCAGACTGGCACAGGAAAAGGTGAGTTCTGGTGGATGTTCTCACAGAGGGCTCAGCTATAAAATACACAGAGTTGGACCCAAAGAGAGCTGGGACCAGGGAAGGGCATGGAGCAAGAACCTCATGGTGTCCTGTGCTGGGTAAAGGCCACGTGGCCCTCATGCAGCCAAGAGCTGCCTCTCCCCAGAGCCTTCAGGTAGGAGCACAGTAAGTGGGGATCCCAGGGCTAAAGCCACACATCCATCTGAAATCTGCCTTGCTCCAGCTGGATGTTTCCCACAGGCAGAGGAAATGGAGACACCACTTTGAGAGGTGATAGCCAGGAGCATGGTGCAGAAATTGGATGTCACAGACATCTTTTATGAAAAATCCTTTCCTTAGGATTTTTCCTCCTGAGAAGCCTCAAAAACAAAATGTAAACAATGGTTATCTGCTGCTGTGGAATGCAACAGGTGGATCTTTGATTGGCCCATGTTGGTTGTTTCTAATTAATGGCCAATCACAGTCCAGTTGCCTCGGAAAGAGAGTCTGAGCCACAAGCCTTTGTTATCATTCCTTCTTATTCTATTCTTAGCTAGCCTTCTGATGAAATCCTTTCTTCTATTCTTTTAGTATAGTTTTAATGTAATATATATCATAAAATAATAAATCAAGCCTTCTGAAACATGGAGTCAAATCCTCGTCTCTTCCCTCATCCTGGGACCCCTGTGAACACGGTCACAGTTGGAAGTGGCTGGAGAGTTAACAGCCTGCTCTGATCCCTCTGGCCAGTACACTCTCCTGTTCTGGGAAGGATTCTGTTAGGAAGCAGAAGTATTCTTGGAAATATTCTGTTCAGAGACTTCTTAGACCTTGGATAAGAGCAAAGTGTGTGAAAGCTCTCTCCATCTGTGATCCCAGGTATACGGCAAACTCCAGACCTTGCATCTTCTCTTCAGACGCATTGAGGATGACATTGTACATACAACTGTCAAGTGGACACTTAGGAAAAATCACAGGAAAAGCTGAGGTCCCAGTGTGAAAAGCCAGCCTGAAAAATAATAAAAAGCTCCAGCTTCCTGAATGCCTCAAAACTGGAGTAACTTCCCTGCAGCTGTGAGGAAGAAGAACCACACTCTAATACTGGTCAGTCACAAACTGAGTCAAACACCTTGACCTCTTCTGTGACTGCCCCCCACCCTCAATACACACAGGGCTGAAAGAATTAAGGTTTGTCTGGGGCAGGGTAATGGTCACAATTCCTGATCTAAAGGGCTCCCACAGGGCACAGGTGTCAGTGACACACAGTGCTTAAGGATGCAGAGAGATATTTTCTGAAGCACTTTGCATCTACTTATGAATGGAAACAGATGCCCAGGATCATCTGACTGCTTGTACAGCCTCAGTGTGCAGTGAGGGATGGGGGGACCTGGGGAATGTTGCAGCTGCCTCTTCTCTTCCCCAGATACCGACTGAGATGTGCCGTTTCTGCAGCTCCACAAGGGATCCAGCAGCAGTGCTCACTCAGGAGTGAGCTTCCTTTGTCCCCCAGGCCCACAGGTGTGTGTAAAAGCACAGATAGCAGCCCACAGAGAGTGAAGACACTCTGCCCTTTGGATGTTGGCTGCAGGGGGGTGCAGCAGGAGCTGCACATTCAGGACATGAGTCAAATCTGTAGAGGCAGCTGGTCGGGGGTCTGATGGCTCAGCCTGGACACCACAACCTTCCCAGAGAGAAGTCCCCCAAGAGACAATTTTCTAGGGTCTCAGGCAGTCCTTCAGCTGCAAGGTAACCCCACCAAGGGGCAGCCAGCTCAGCTCTGAGCAGGGATTTCAGCTCTTAGTGATTTCAGCTCTCAGTGATTTCAGCTCTGCCTTGTGAGGTGTCCCCAGGCCAGCACACGGACAAAGAGACAGGAGCTCTGTGTGGTTGTTCCACAGAGTTCCTTTATTCCTGCATCCTGCAAAGGAGGCCAGGGACAACAGGTCTCTGCTGAACAGGGAAGAAACTGGGGGTTTATGGGGAAAAGCAGGGGTGGTACAAAGGGGGAAAACCAATCAGTCCTAAAAATCTACATGGGGTTCCAAAGCATGCTGGGAACTCACCATGACCAAGGAGGATTTCTCAGTCCAAACTTAGGGTTAGGGTTAGGGTTTGAGAGTTTGAGAAGATTTTATCACAGCCCATTCAAGGGATAGCTCTCCAAAGGAGAGGGCTGGCATGCCCATCTGTCTCCATAAAATCCATCTCCCCCATCCCATAGTGACAGAGCTCTTGGGAGGCTCTTGTATTGCCAGCCCTTTATGGGAGTCAGGTGTAGGGGCATCTCTGAGGGTTCCACCTCACCTGGTCTGGGGATGCAGAGGGTCCTGCATTACCCACCTGTGCAGGTATTGCTCAGAAGCAGCAGGTGATGTCCCTTTCCCTTCAGAAGTGAGGACCAGCAGCTCAGGTGCTTCCTTGAGTAGCCTGAATAGAAGAGCATTAAAAAATCAAACCTGCTCTTGCATTACTCAGTGTGGTTTCCATCACCCAAAACTAACAGAGTAGAATGCTGGGCTGCCAAAGTATTCCAGCAGTGCTGAGGAACTGTTCATTCATTTATGACATCATTGGCACAGGGACTGTGACCATCAGGACAATCAGAATCCAAGTTTTATTTATTCCTTTTCAAAGTGTTCTGAAATAAAATGAAAAATAAAGAGCAGGACCCACCAGAGGACATGGGAGATGTGGTCATCACAGGGAACACAGTGCTGGGTTTGAAGGTAGTGACTGACACAAATCAGCATCAACAACAACAACCAAAACCAGAGGAGACTGGCCAACCACTCACATCACAGAAATATTATAATGTTGGAATCCTGGATGCTGAGAATTTTAAACCTTCTGTGCTTAAAGGCACAGACCCACAAGAGAACATTGCATTTGACCTGAGACTGTGGAGAAGACCTCAAAAATTGATTAATAGCACTGAGATTATAGGTGTGTAGTTGGTTAGAAGTGTACAATGTCACAGGGTGGAAAACTTAAAGTTTGGGATTTTAGAATATAGAAATAAATATGAAGCAAGATGGAGGTTTTAGGGTGGAGGCAGGTGGTACTTCTTCACCTTCTTCCTTCTCCATGGGTTTGGGTGGCATTTTGTAATTGGGCAGAAAAGTCCACAGTGCTGGCTCTGTGGGATCAGTGATTGGGTTAAAAGGGAAAATAATATAGGTGTCAGTTCTAAATTGGATAGTTTAGCCTTGAAAGACCTTGTAACAAGAGATTGTTGGCCATTTGGTGACTTCTAATGAAAAGCTGCAGAACTCACAGCAGTGAGACTGTTTTAGTGATAGGAAACAATGAACACCTGAGTCTGAACATGAACTATGATCTCAAGTGCCTTCAGTCCAGATGCAGAGAAAACCAATTGGTTTCAATTCAATATTATAAGATCTACTTCTTTACACCAATTAAGTGATTTTCCTGAATTGTAATTCAAATTGACATCAAAGCCATCTACAAACTAATCTCACATTTTCCCCTGCACCTGGTAACAGCATTTTCTTTGCTTGGGGAGTTTAGATTCTTTGGGATATTGTCTCCCTTCCTTAGCCAGCAATCTGGGATAGCCTTAGAGACAAAGAAATCTTCCAACCTGTAGAACATGACCCATGGTCCTGATTCTCCTGTTGTCCAGCACACTCCCAGCCTCATGCCCAGGGTTTCCCAGCACATTGCAGAGGCACAGGAGGGAAGCAGAGGGAGATGCACAGTTGCTCTCATCCAAGCAGATGATCTTTAAAATTCATTATAAACTTCAAAATCCCCTTCAGCCTAAAAATAGTCTTCTACTCCCTTACCTTCTTCCCCATTGCACTGTTCATATCATGATCTATCCTACAATTTGCAACATGATATATGGCCTCAGACCCCTGTTACAAAATTTTTCACCTACCTACTATTCTTCCTAATCACTATACTACTTGACCCCAAACACTGGGGAATAATAATAATAATAACATCAACCATAATTTTAACACTTATAACAGAAGTGTTCATTTTAGAAGTTGTAGGAGACAGCAAAGAGCCATGAACTTGGTGAGCAGAGGCAAAAACTTGCTCTTCCTCTCAAAAAATATCATTCTTCATCCATGTTTACACCACAGTGTGTGGGAAGAGCTGATCCTGAATTGCTGCCAGTCCAGGTATAAAATCCAGCAGCCATTCCACACCACCTAGGAAAGGTTTGAAGTTAATTCTCAACAACAACAACAACAACGGCCACTTTCATTATGGATGCTTCCCTGAACCAGCAAAGAGAGGAGGATGGAACCAGATGAGTTGTTTTGGTGCCACTGACAACTTTTCCCAAAATCAGCTGTTCAGCAGATGGCAAATTGAATCCAAGGTTGCCACTGAGGTTCAAGGGGTGCCCAGAAGTAGTTCTGGCTGCTACACAGCTGGGCTCTTCCTCCCCTTTGCTGTGCTGCCCCATGAAGCCAGTCAACAAACAAAAAAACAATTGCACCAAAAAGTCTGCAGTTGTTTTACTCCAAGCCCTCAGGGAAAAAGCCTTTTATGCTTTTAATCTTCTGGTTTTCTCTTGCAATTTTGCCAATTGAGTTAATCAATTAAAATAACTGGATTATTTTCCTTGCCTAACCCTGCTAACCCACCTCCCCTCTTCCTTCTCCACTCACATTTAGACCTTTATTTTCCCCCTTCCTCCTCCCCTTTTATTTAAACTCGTGTTTTGGAAAATTCCACAGCTGGAATTTCACATTTTCTTTTGTCACCACATTGGAGACATTTGAGGAAAACAGTGAGGGCAACGTCCCAGTGGGCACAGTTACATTAGGGGCAAAGGGAAAAGACACATTAAGGCAAAGCAGGTTCCAGTTCCTGAGCCTGGCTTACCCTCTCCTGCCTTGCCATGACTGCCTGGCTGTTAAAACCCTCCATTGATCCCCATCTCTCTGTCTTTACTACATAACTTCTTCCTCTGGAAGCTCAGTCTTGTTTCTGGGAATGCATTCCTGCTATGTACACACCTCATCACCCTACACAGAATAAAATCATTTCTAAGAGGAATAAAACTGCCCTGCACATCTGAAGGTGTCCAGTGTGAGTGAGCAAAGCTTTGAAGAGTCCAATTCTCTCTTTTGACAAGGGCTGGGGCCTTCACTTCCAGAAAAACATTGAGGGGCTAGATTACCAGGGAAGGTTCATCAGGTTGGACATCACCAGAATAAATCAGGTGAGACTCCATTTTCTTCATGGTGGAAGAAACCCACTCTTCATCCACATAACTCACTTTTATACAGTTTTACAGACCTCGTGTGTGACTCCAATTGGGCAGGAGCTTTCTTGCCAATTACTTTATTGGTTAGTAAAAGGTATTTTACTTGTCCATCAAATCTCTCTACTCTTAAATGGTTTACATATTTTCTTCATTGGTTCTCATGTGATAGATTTAATGTTTATGGAGGTGCTAGTTGTTTTTCACCCAGGAATAGATGTTAACAAACTGTTCACACCAGGATTGCTTTCTCATGCGAACTTGTAAAGTGCTAGCTGCACTTAGAAGGAATGGCAGGCCAGCCACGATCTAACAGAGCAGGTCTGATTTTATGAGGCCTTTCTTTTATAATTTTTCTACCATACTGCAAGAGGACATCAGGAGGGATTTCTTTCCTGAAAGATTTGGAAGGGGCTACCCAGGGAGGGTTGGAGTCCCCATTCCATGTGGAGAACACGTGGAAGTGGCACTGAGTGCTCTAGTGTCTTGGTGTGAACAGACAGGTGTCTGCTAAGGAGGGAAGGAGCCTCCCCTGAAATGAAAAATGTAAACTCCCTCCCTCTGAATTATTATTATAATTTTGAAATTAAGGGGCTCTCAGGCAAAGATATGGGAGCAGGAATAACAGTTCTTTGCTAGGGAAGAAAATTTTAAAAATAAATAAAATAAACAATGCAGTAATCCAAAACAACTGTGACAGAGTCAGAATTCAACCTGCCCCTCTGTGTGTCAGGGAGGTGTCCCAGCCCCATCCCATGGGGGCTCAGCCCTCCTGCAGTGCCAGCTGTGGCTCTGCTGCAGCAGGGATCCTGCACAAGGGGGGAGTTTTCCTCTGCAGCTCCAGGGCTGCTGCAGATGGGCCTGGGCTCCCTCTGGCCATGCAGGGCAGCAGAAAGCTGCTCCTCTGGCAATGCAGGGGGCAAAGGCTGCTGTGCTGTGCCAGGCTCAGATTGGATCCAGGGAGGAATGCTTGGCTCCTCCCCTGGGTGGGGCATCTCCCCATGGGATGCTGGGATTGGATCAGCCCTGCAGGGACACTCACTGGCCATGGACAGCAGAGATCTCCTGGAGGGAGGGTTGGCTGTGGGAGAGATAAAGAAAAAACTGCCCAATGAACAGCAGAGAACTGCCCCACCTCTGACAGATGGTGATAGAATACACACTTATCTTACAATCCAGGACATCTGGGCTGGGTGACAAGTTGGGGACTGGGCACAAGTTGGACATGATGACTTCGAGGTCCTTTCCAACATCAATGATTCTATGATTCTGTCAATAAGGAACATCCCAGAGCCCCAGAGGCTTGCAGGGAATGAGGGGTTTGAGGTGACTGTGAGGCTGCTCCAGAGCCTTTCCAAGAGCACTGCTGGAGCAGATCTGTGCCCATGAGGACAGCCAGGCTGGGGCCCTGTGTGCTCTGCAGGGAGCACAGGCAGGGATGGGGATGTGCTGACAAGGCCAATGGGGAGGGAATGGCAATTCCCAAGAGAGCACATGGCCATCACACAGAGGCACTGCCCTGTCCCAACATCCAGGAGCCACTCTGGCTGTCACTGTCCCACCACCCAGGCTGGGACCGAGGTCCCTCTGTAGCTGCATCCCCACACTCACCAAGTCACTCCAGATTTTCTCACCAGCTCCATCCTGGGTTTCCCATCAGAGAACTCCATGAGAGTCTCAAATGCCCAGATCCTTACAAGAATTTAATCATGGTACAACAGCTAAATAACAAACTAACAGCTTGAGCTGGGGCCTCTGAGGAGGCACCCCAAACAGAGAAACCTCTGGGCTTTTATCCCATCACAGTCTAAGGACAGCAAAATTTGGGGGTCCTTGGCTCCCCTCATGTCTCTGAGTGTCCAAGTCCTTGGCCTGGCCACAGGACCCTGGGCCCTTTGGTGTGTAAAGAGTCAGCAGTTCACAGCTTCTTGCCTTGGGCTCTGGCCCCCAGAGCTCCACTGCAGCTCCAGTGCAGCTCCAGTGCCACAGGCACTGAGTGGATTCTCCACCAGGCCACTCCTGTCACTGCAGTGTCACTGCTCCTGAGGCTGAACTGGAGCCTGGTCCTTTGGATTCTACTCCCATCCCTCAGAAGCCCTCACCTGTCCTCCAGATCTCCATGGAATGAGCACATCAGGGTTAGGATTTTTGGAAACCCCTTCTCTTGTAGGTTTATCTGAAAATTCCAGTCTTCAAACAACAGCAGAACACAAAGCTGGGAAGCCACAGCCAGACACCACAGATGGTACACCACCACCTTCCTCATCCTCCCACGTGAGCAAGAAACAGCAAAAAGACTTTGCATCAGAGAAGTTGTACTGCACAGGCCACTCCACAACTCCTCATCTCCCTTATCCACAGGCAGCTACAGATACCTTTAGCAGCCAGTATAGGGGAGAGGGCAGAGAGAAAATCATGGAATCATAGAGTGGTTTGGGTTGGAAGAGACCTTAAAGATCATCTGCACAGGAGTCTGGAGAGGCACATCACAAGACACATCATAAGAAGAAGTGTTGGAGAAGGAAAGCCCTTGAGGTCTGTGGCACAGATCACAAGGAACAGATGCTAAATCCCCTGGCCCAGGTGATTCACAGAACCTCACCCCCCTCTACACAGCAGCTCTGGCAGGAGGTATTTCCTTCTCTAACTGAACTGAAGCTTCTGCCTTACCTCCCTCCAGTGCCTGCTCCTGGTTTCTCACATTTCACATGCTCAGGGATCTCTTTGCCAGCTGTCAGCAGCAGAATCCCTCACCTGAGTACCTGCTCTGTCACTGCCTCATCAGTGATCAGGAGCACAGACACATTCTCTAAGCCCTTTTTCCTCCTTCCTAGCAGTGTTTAATGACTGCTGTTAACAAAGCCTTGGGGAGCTTATAGTGAAGTGAATTTATCAACCAAGCGAAAAAGAGGAAAAAATCAGCATATAAAGTGCTTAATCCTTAACTGAGGGTCTGTGTTCCAAACATTGTGCCCAGGGATGCAACCCTCACCTCTAAATGCCTTCCACATGCTCAAAATGACAGCAGAAATTGCAGCAGCCTCACCATGTGCTCACCATGGGGTGAGATGCAGTTCACCTTCCAGAAACAGGTCCTTCCAACATGAAAGTGTTTTTTTAAAAATACAAATATGACATTTTTGCTCCAAAGAAAGTTTCTGAAAAGGGAAAAAAAACCCCAAAAAACCAACAGAACTTACCAGAAGTTAGAGCTCAGTCAGACCCTGGGAATAAAGAAAGTTAGCTAAAGGCTGCTGAGCTGGATGAGATTCATCTCACAGCCATCAAGGACAGGCATGCCCAATCTTCTGCCAGAGCCTGGTTCTATGGGGGCTCTGGGTGCACACCTCCATGGGATGGACCTTGAGGAGTTAAAATAAAGAGAAAATAAAAAGAAACTTCATTTTCTGACAATCCATAGTATTGGGGGAACTTAATTTTCTGGTGAGTTCATTTTTCCTATTCAGTGTGATCTCCTATTTACCAGAATTTCAGGGACAGGAGGTATTGTTTATAGAAGAATTATGACTTTTACTGCCTATAGCCCCATAAAACCTTAAAGCACATGATGGCAGCAATCTTTCCTGCATAAAAGGCCTCCTGTCCATTTCCCACACCAACAACCCCATCACTCAGAGCACAATAACAGCTCCATTGCAATGCTACAGGCAAAAGAAAAACCCTTATGGGTTTCTTAATGAAACCTATACAAGGTGGGCATTACCATTTCAGTCTAGAGGGAGCAGGTCTCCAGAATCCAATAGCAACAGAGGAATCTACAGAAAAATTTTGCAGATATCAAGATTCTCAAAGCATCAGCTTTTTCAATAGTGTATAGGGAGAGAAACATTTGCCTTTTTCATTTTGTTTCACTTCCATCCAGAACTTTTTGTGAATGAACAAATAAAATGTGAACTGACCTAGCTCCATATTCTCTGGACCTTATCTGACTAAAACACAGACTGGTTTAGCAAATACATTGTAAAGCATTGAGGGTTGCAAAACACAGCTAAAGGAAGTTTCACCTGGCCCTGGTGAACTACACAGGGATTTTGGAGCACCATCCCTATGCAAAGAAAGCCTGTAAGAAAAATGTGTTAGTAAAAACAGCAGTACCAGACAGAACATCTCTTAGTGGCAATTTATGATTTTGAAATAATTTAGACTGTCCCAGATGTCCCAGATGCTATAACAGCAACCAGCCTGTCCAAGGGATCTTGTAAAGCTTCTACACAGGGCCAAGTTAAATATTAAAAAATTGTAATATAATATAATATAATATAATATAATATAATATAATATAATATAATATAATATAATATAATATAATATAATATAATGTAATATAATATAATATAATATAGTATAATATAATATAATAATACAATATATAGAACCTACATTAAATACTGGAACATTTATGGTCCTCAATAGGATATTTAGATTAAACTAAAATACAGCCCTTTATGCAGAGAGATAAAAGAATTCTAAAACCATTTTGGTCAGAGTAGGGCTCTGGAAGACCCCAGTCTAATCCCCTCCCGTAGCTAGGATAACCCCAAGGCCAGAACAGGCTGCTCAGCACCTTCTCCTGGTAAATTCTGAGCCCATCAAGGATAAAGATTCTCCCAGCTTCCCAGGACGTGTCCCAGAACTACACCACCAAGGCCAGGTCGGACAGGGCTTGGGACAAACTAATCCAGTGGAAGGTGTCTGTGCCCATGGCAGGGGCTGGGAAATGATGAGCTTCAAGGTCCGTCCCAACTCAAATGGTTCTACAACACTCCAATATTGCCCTGGTAAGGTTAGAGGGACGCTCATCTCCTGCCTGGGGGTTTCAGAAGAAGTCCCCGCGATCTTCCCAGCCACACTCACACACACCCGCACACACCCAGAGCTCCCGGAGCGCTCCCAGCGCTGGCGCCGGCTCGGAACTGCCCTGCCCTCGTGCGGTGTGCGGGCACTGCTGCAGCTCCGACACACAGACACGGACAGACAGAGAGACACAGACACAGACAGACACAGACACACACACAGACAGACACAGACAGACAGAGAGACACAGACACAGACACAGACACACACAGACACACAGATACACACACACAGACACACACACACAGACACACATCAGACAACACAGACAGACATGACAGACAAAGACACAGACACACAGACACACACAGACACACAGACATACAGACAACACAGACAAAACAACAACATACAGACACACAGACAACACAGAGACACAGAAAGACACACACAGACAATACAGACACACACAGACACACACAGACACACAGATGCACACAGACAGACAGAGAGACACACAGACACACACACACAGACAGGGACAGACAGACACACAGACACACACAGACACACAGACTCACACAGACACAGAGACACAGACACGCACACACCCAGGCACACACACACACACACACAACACACAGAACACACACACACACACACACACAGAATACAAAGACACACAACAGAATACACACTGACACGCGCAGACACACACAACACACACACAATACACACACACGACACACACACAACACACAACACACACACACACAGACACACACAGACACACACACACACACACACACACTCACAAACACACACACAGCCCTGCAAGTCCCCACACCATCGCAGGGGTCTGTGCTGTTGTGCTGGTGGCCCTCGGGCTCAGGGCCAATCCCATCCATGTGACAGATGCGCCCCCCAACAGACACGTGCCATTTGAAGAACAGTTCATCACAGGAGGTTTTCAAAGTCCTTCCCAGACCACCCTTGTGAGACTTCTCTTACAGTGTTCCTGAATACATCCCCCAATTCCAGAACCTTGATATCCCAAAGTCATTTTAAATTGACTCAAAGTTCTCACCTAAAGAACAAAACAATTTGAAAAATTATCCAAGTCCCAGCCCAGGAGCCAACAATTCTGTGACTTTTCTGAAAGCTGGAAAAAAATGCTGAACTACAGACACAGCACACCAGAAACAACAGCCAAAGGCAGTTATGAAAATACATAGATCTAAGGTCCCAGCAAAGAAATTTATCAAAAGTCTCAGAGATCCCATTGAAGGGACATTTTAAAAATGCCCTCAGGGCGTCACTGATGAAACAATTGTGAAAATCATCAAGGCAATTGTAAAGCTGCCCCAGAGTCAAAACCATATGGATTTACTGGGAACATCTTGGTGATTGTAAAATTGCCCCAATAACATCACATAGAAGCCATTTTGGAAGTGATCTGTAATGTCAAAGCATAGCAATAAACACCTCATTAAAAGGACCATAAAAAAAAAACCAACTAAAAAATCCCACAAAGCATCCAGTATTAAAAATCTTTTGTGTGATATTTGGAAGTATTCTCATGGGGGCCTTTTGAAGGGATTTGTACAATGATCCCTCCATTTTTTATGGTTAGGTTTACAATAGTTCCTCTGTGGGAATTTGGGCTTACTCTTGATAGCTCCTTGGCAGTGTTTTTGGTCTCCTCTGTGTGTTTTCACAATAGTTCCATGATGGAGGTGGGGTATTTTTACAAGAGGCATTTCTTAGATTTTTTGGAGACAGTTTATATAATGGTTATGTAATGGTGTCTTTGGGAAAGATCAGAGATGTAATTTAAAGGTCTGGGTGATGTATTTGTGAGTTTTCCCTCTTAAGTCACATTCACTGAACCCACTTCATGCTGTGAAGAGCAAAGTGGAGACAACCACAGTCACTGTGACCTCATGGAAAGGTAGAACAGCCATACTGTGGGCAGCTGGAGATGACACTACCCTGCAACTCATGGGAGGAGCAAACTGAGTCTGCCATGAACATTTCCATTCATGACTGCAACAATTCCCAGCAGATCACTGAGATCAGCAGCCCAGTCTGGATCCCTCTCCCACCACTTCCCTGACAGTGGGCAGGAGTTTCTCCCACAGGGATGGAGCTGACTTGCTCCACAGTGCAGCCAGATTGAAAACCACTGTGTAAGAAGTGAGGGATCAAAGAGTCTGGCTTCTTCCATCATCACAGCCACAACAGTCCTGCCCATCCCAAACTGGTAAACCACTGCTGAAGAAGAATCTGGAGCTCCCTGCTGCTGCTCAGACTTGAAGGAGAGCCTGGGTGCACACTGGCCTGTTTTTCCAGGAATATCAGTTTCTCTGATATAAGAAATTACCTCTTCCTTCTTTTCAGCTGAAGAACATCCATTGGATAACTGGACTGGAAGAGAATAAAAACATTTCTTAACACAGGGCTTGCAACAGGAGCTGAAATGCAGTAACTGAATGTTTCTCCTGGAAACTGCAGCACAGGAATTGAGAACAAGCTCCTCAGATGAGCTGCTCCAAGCAGGAGCTGAAAACAGGAGGCACTTGGCAGTAGCCTTTGAGTGCCTCTGGCTGGTAAAGGATTATCCTCCAGAGGATTAATGTTCTCAAGAGGATATTCCCAAATCTGGTGGTGGCTTTTGTTAGTTTTGACATAAGAGACTTACAGTCAACCCAGTTCCAACATTTCTTCCTCTGCCTTCCCCAAACCATCCTTCCCCCACAGCACCACAATTGTGCATGCCCTGCAAGCCCTGAGAATGGGCCCAGTGTGGGACCAAAGGGATCAAAGTCCTGGAAAAGAAGGAAACTTCTAATAACAGAAACTTCAACAGAAAACATTTTCTCTGTGAATGAACAATAAAACACATCAGTCTTGTGTCTAGAAGTACAAAAACCTCCAAAAACCTTTTTATAACTAAAGTATTTCAAATAAATCTTTTTTTTATCAATCAGAATTGTTTGTAATGGTCCTGCCTGTACTCAGGCTAAAGCTCTCCTTGCTATCTCAGGGGCACATCTGGTTTGTGTCTTCAGAGTTCTTGCACACCTCCACCCCTTGAACAGTGCAGTGCCTGAGTCACACGGGCCCTGTGAGTTCCTGAATGCCCTGGATTGCCAAACAATATGTATTCTATTTACCAGCTGTTAGCGGTATGGCAGGTGTCTTCTGTCAAGTGGGCAGTTTTCTTTATCTCTTCCACACCCACTCCTCCCTCTGAGGAGTCATCTGCTGATAAGAGGCCATGAAATGTCACTGCATGGCTGATAAGAACTACAGCATCCCATTGGGAGATGTGAGCCCAGAGGGAGGAGCCAAGCATTCCTACCCAGATATAATCTGGAGATTCTGGAACACCAGCACAGCTTCTCCACTGGATTGCCCAGAGGAACAGCAGCTGCCTCTTCTTCCCCTGGATCTTCAGAGGCAGAGACTGCACCTTTCTCCAGGATCCCTGCTCCAGCAGAACCAGCCCTGACACTGCAGGAGGGCTGAGCCACAATTCCAATGGGACTGCTGCCAACAGCCTGACCCACAGGGTGTCAGGCTGGGTTCTGACTCTGTCAGTGTTGTTTGAGTTTACTGCATTGTTTATTTTATTTTGTTATTGTCTTCCCTAATAAAGAACTGTTATTTCCTGCTCCCATATCTGAGAGTCCTCATATATTTCAAATTTATAACAATTCAGAAGAGAGGGTTTACAGTTTCCAGTTCAGGGGAGCCTTCTGCCTTCCTTAGCAGACACCTGTCTTTTCAAACCAAAGCACTGAAGGTGGCTTGAATGCACCCTCAGTTCTTCCAGCATCCATCTATCTGTTCCCTGAAATCCTTGCTCCTCCCTGTGGCAGACTTACACTCGTCCAAGCCATATCAACCACCCTCCCAAGTGAACAGGTGTGGGAGAACAACCCTCCCCAGGTTACTCTGCTGGGCAATGACAACTCCAAGGATTGTTCTCCCTGAGAGCTACAGACAAGGGAGCAAGGGAGGAGTGAGAGGGATTCCAGCTGGGATCCACAAAAACAGCAAATGCAAAACATCTCACACTGGGCATCTGGTGAGATGCTGTGCCCAAGTAAAAGGGTCTGACTTGTCTTTCTAAGAGAAAGAGTGAGTATGTCTGGGAGATGGAGGGCTGGAGCACAGCCAGAGCAGCTGTGCTTCCCGGGGATCTCATCTCAGTGTCCTTAACCTACAGGACCTGCAGGCACTGACTCTGTGTATTCACTTGGATTTGCAGAAAACCAGGTTTGCTTGGCAGTGTGACAGCAGCTTCCCCAGCCTGGCTTGTGCAGGAGACACTGTGGCAGGACACACTACAGGCTTGGAGAGCCAAGAGTGTTCCCACAACTGCTGGAAACTGTGTCCCTGATGTCCCAGAACAGGGCTGGCAGAACACCTGAGTCACCACGGAGTGTGTCTTGGTTTGGAAAGACAGGAGTCTGCTAAGGAAGGCAGGAGCCTCCCCTGAAATGGAGAATGTAAACTCTCCCCACCCCTCTGAATTGCTATAAATTTTGAATTAAGGGGCTCTCAGGCACAAATATGGCAGCAGGAAATAACAGTTCTTTACTAGAGAAGAAAATAAAAGGAAAAAATAAACAATGCAGTACACTAGAACAACACTGCCAGAGTCAGAACCCAGCCTGACACCCTGTGGGTCAGGCTGTTGGCAGCAGTCCCATTGGAATTGTGGCTCAGCCCTCCTGCAGTGTCAGGGCTGGTTCTGCTGGAGCAGGGATCCTGGAGAAAGGTGCAGTCTCTGCCTCTGAAGATCCAGGGGAAGAAGAGGCAGCTGCTGTTCCTCTGGGCAATCCAGTGCAGAAGCTGTGCTGGTGTTCCAGAATCTCCAGATTATATCTGGGTAGGAATGCTTGGCTCCTCCCTCTGGGCTCCCATCTCCCAATGGGATGCTGTAGTTCTTATCAGCCATGCAGTGACATTCAATAGCTGTTATCAGCAATGTCCCTTCCTGAGGGAGGAGTGATTGTGGTCACTCAGAGAGAGATAAGGCAAACTGCCCACTTGACAGAAGACAACTGCCATACAGATGGTAATAGAATACACCTTGCCTTGCAGTCTGGAACAGAGTGCCATGTTTGGGTCACAGCACTCTCCAGGAAGTCCTGAGGGCACAAGAGTTGGCCTGACCAGCTCTGCTGCAGGTGAGATTCAGGACCATCCACCCCAAAAGTCATGGAACACAGACCTCCAAAGCCATTCCACCACATCCCAACTGCCTCTTCACATAAGCACAGCACAGGTGGATCCTCCACTCACTGGGCTGGGCCTGTTCCAGTGGCAGGAGGTGTCTCAGTCCAAGCCAGTCTGAGGGAGAAACCCAAAATGAAGCTACAGATAAAGTTCTCCCAAGTTTCTCCCTTGCACCATACCATGTGGGAGCTTTTTGTGCAATCCCAGGGGGCACTCCAAGGTCCAGACAAGTCCTATCAAGACAAACCAAGGAACTTGGCTTGGACATTAACCCAGACCCAAAGCACAACTTAAATCAGAGCTCTAGAGAGCTGGTCCCACCCCACACAGAGCAGAACCAACACCAACATCACATCAGGTGACTCAGGGCCTTGTCCAGGTGCATGTAGGTGACTTTGGAGCATGGTGTGTTCGTACAGAGTGTTCTAGACAGCATCACCACTGCGGGGTTGAAATGCATTCCCATGCATGGGATGACATGCTCATTTTCAAAGCCCCTGCTTTACTTATTTGCTTATTCTGAAATATTTGCTTATTCTGAATATTTGCTTATTCTTAAAGAACATTGCTGCAGTGAATTTATTTGTACATTATTTCTGAGCCCTATGATGCACCTTGCCTTGTTTACACAAATTTGATCGTTCCAATTTCTCTATTTTAGTTCCTTTTTCATATTTCAATAATATTTATTTAAAAGGATAAAAATATATGAAGAACATTACTGTAGAGAGCAATGCATATGTCAACATTCAAATAAGAATATATACCTAAATAACAAACATACAGTAAATTGTGTTGTACTTTTCATCCTTTAAGACATAAAATTTAATTTCAATATGCAATTTTTACCATGGCTGCCTTAATTTTCCTCAGATTTTTTTTTTCTTGAAAAAAATCATAGAATTATAGATAAAATACCTGAGCTGGAAAGGACACACAAGGATCATCCAGTCCAACCCCTGCCCTGCACAGACACCCCAGCAATCCCACCCTGGGCATCCCTGGCAGCGCTGCCCAAACACTCCTGGAGCTCTGGCAGCCTCGGGGCTGTGCCCATTCCCTGGGGAGCCTGGGCAGTGCCAGCACCCTCTGGGGAAGAGCCTTTCCTGATACCCAGCCTGATCCTGCCCTGGCCCAGCTCCAGCTGCTCCCTCAGGTCCTGTCACTGTCACACAGAGCAGAGATCAGAGCTGCAGCCCCCAGTGGGCTCTGACCTCAGGCCCCAGGGTGAACAGACCAAGTGCCCTCAGCTGCTCCTCGTGTGGCCCCTCCAGACCCTTCCCTATTTCTGTGTCCCTCTTTTGGACACTCTTCAATAATTTCAGATCCTTCTTATATTGCAGCGCCCAAAACTGCCCCCCAGACTGGAGGTGAGGCTGCACCCATGCAGGGGGTGGGGGAGCCACCCATTGTTCCAAACCGGCCTTTGGTACTCCAGGGGTTTCATCTGTAGCATTGGACAATCAGTCCAGGTGAGCACAGAGGCTGACTGTTGGGAAATGAGGTGCACAGAAAGCACAGAGCAGGCAAATGCTGCCTCTTTCCTTGTTCCTTCAGGCTGTATCTCCCATGCACTGAGTCTGCTCTCACACCCTGGTCACACACCCCTCCTGACTCTGAGCTCCCAGAGGAACAGGGATGATGCAGTCTCACACACTTACTGGTACCTGCCTCCAGAACAACAATTTCTGCTTGAGTTGGATCTAGAGAACGAGGTGCTGCAGACTCAAAAATCCCCTGTGCAGAGCATCTGCAGCTCTGAAGGCAGTGATAAACTGCCCTCCTTGCCAAACACTGGATTCTCATCTCCAGCTGCTGGGTCTTGCCAATCATTTGCTTCTTTAGCATGGCTGAGGTCAAACAAATCCTCCAAAATCTCATTCCATGTACAGCTTCCAAACACTGACCCTGGAGGACAAAGCTTATGAATTAATGATCACCCTTTAGGCAGGCCAGGATAATATCTCAACCTCGATGTACAGATTCCTTAAGTCATACTCTGTTCTACATTTAGCTGGGAATTTATCTGAGGTTGTTGACAATGACTGTGCACCTGACTGTATGTATGGATTCAGGTTTTAAAATTCATCCCCAGGCAGGCTTGGAAGCAAGCTCGAGGGCAGAAGGGGAGCGGAGGCGGCTCAGGGCTGTCAGCTGGAGGCGATCTGCCGGAGATGTTGAGTTGTGTGTGTGGGAAGAGCTCAAAAATAGTATTAATTTTAAAATCCTGGGATTCTAGAGCAGGCTGCCAGTGCCTGGCTCCCAGCTTGGCAGAGCCAGATCCAGGGATTCACCCGGCAGGAGCCACAGCAGGGGAAGGAGGCAGCTCTGTGAGGGCTCTGTGAGGGCTCTGCTTCAGAGCACTGCAGCAGGGAACCCAGAATCATGGAATCACAGCATCATTAAGGTTGAAAAGGCCCTCTAAGATCATGGAGTCCAACCACTCCCCCAGCATTGCCATTTTCACCACAAAACCATACCCCCAGGGGCCACCTCCACACATATTTTGAAGGCTTCCAGGCATGGTGATTCCACCATTCCATGCCTTCTGCCCTGGGCAGTCTGTGCAAGGGCCTGACCACCCCTCCAGGGAAGAAATTTCCCCCAGTATCCAACACGAACCTGCCCTAGCCCAGCCTGTGTCCACTCCCTCTCCTCTTGTCCCTGTTCCCTGGCAGCAGAGCCCAGCTCCTCCCAGCTGTCCTCTCCTGTCAGGAGTTGTGCAGAGCCAGAAGGGCCTCCTGAGCCCCCTTTATCTCCAGGCTGAGCCCCTTTCCAGCTCCCTCAGCTCCGTTCCCCCCCGCCCCTCAGTGTCCTGCGGGTCCCTCGGGGGCCGCTGGGGGGCGCTGTGGGACCCGCCCCGATCTCGTTGCTCGGCAACCGCCCGGCACCCAGGGGCGGGGCGCTGTGCGCGCGGCGCGATGACACAATCAGAGCGCGCGGCAGGGGGAGAGGGAAGGGCGGGGGGAGGCGAGGTGTGCGGGCCGGGACCTCTCCCCGCGGCGGTGAGTGCGGCCGGGCCGGGCTGAACCGAGCCGAGCGGGACCGGGCGGGGCAGGGCGGGGTGAGGCGGGGCCGAGCCGGGCCGGGCTGGGCCGGGCTGAGCTGGCGGCTCCGGGCGGGTGTCGGCGCGGGGTCGCGGTGGGCGGGGGCGCCGGGCGGGCGGGGCGGGCGCTGAGGGCGGGCGCTGAGGGCGGCGCGGCGGCAGCGCCCCCTGTCGGCGGCGGGCGCCGTGCCATGTGGCCGTGCTGGCTGTGCCCGCAGGTGCCGCGCGCCATGGCCCCCCCCAAGGACATCATGACCAACTCCCACGCCAAGTCCATCCTCAACGCCATGAACGCCCTGCGTAAGAGCAACACGCTCTGCGACGTCACCCTCCGCGTGGAGCACAAGGACTTCCCGGCCCACCGCATCGTCCTGGCCGCCTGCAGCGACTACTTCTGCGCCATGTTCACCAGCGAGGTCGGTGCTGCCGCCGGCCCTGGGTGCTCCGTGGGTGGAGGAGGCAGGGCCGCCCAGTGCTTGGGCTGTTCTCTGTTGAGCTGCTCAGCAGCTGGGCCAGGATCCCCCCGTGGGGGCCCAGGATCCCCTGGTGGTGATCCTGGAGTGCGCTGGATACTCCCCGTGGTTGCTCAGGATGCCCCCGTTGTGGTTCTTGATCCCTTCATGGTGGCTGTGGGTGCCTCAGGAACCCCCATGGTGGCCCTGGATATTTCCTTGGTCTCTGTGAATCCCCCTATGCTGGCCCTGGAGCCCTCTGGGTTCTGTCCTAGTGTCCCTGGAGCCCCTCGAGGTGATTCTGTGTCTTATGGTTGCCCCAGAGCCATTTATTATGACCTGGTGGGGAGTTAAGAGCTTGTGGCCTTGATTCATGGTCTGCTGTGACCACCCTGCGCCCAGGGAGCTGCCAGGCTGAGCTGCCAAGCCAGAGAGTTCTGATACATTTCTTTATTTTTCTAGTGCTGATTTGTGGTTTCCGTGGTTCCGGGCATCTTTCCTGCCCTGGCACAGCGCTGTGGGAGCCGTGCTGGGGATTCTGGGCAGCCCTTGCAGTGCAAGGGAGGGTGTTTGATGATGCTCTGGGCTGCCCTTGGCACTGGCTGAGGGCTGGGCTGTGTGGGGGTGTCACTGGGGCTGGGGTGGCTCTGGGCCACCCAGCACATGTCACCTGTGAGCACCTTGGCTCTCAGCCCTCCCTGTGAGACCTGCACTACCTGTGTGCAGTTTCCCTGAGTCACTGACAGGCACTGCCTCAGCTGGAGCTGGCACTCATTGCTGAATGTCAGATGCTTTGCCTGGCTTTGTCTTTGTAAGTTGGAGTCAATCTTTGCAGCTTTTTCTTATGGAAGATGCTTTCCTTATCCTGCCACCTTGCCCATGAGCAGGGAGAAACATTCTTCAGTAGCTCACAGGTCCTAAAGCCCTCCCTGCTAGCCCAAGAGTCATTGCAGCAGAGAGTGATTTTTTTCTTTGTTTTACCCGGGCACGAAGGCTGTGGCAGAGCTCTCTGTGTGCCCACTTAGCTCAGTGCTGTCAGGGCAGCAGGTGTTTACAGTCCTGTGCAAAGAAACCAAAATGATGCATGTGTGCCCTGACCTCAGACCAATATAATTTTTTGTGCATATCTTCATGAAATTTGTAAATTCATCAGGTTTGTGCTCTTTCTCTGCATAAAGGAATGCAATTAGATGAAGAAAACACACAAAGCAGATTTGAGTTCTCTGTTCTCCAGTAGCTCTAGGTGCTCGGCAGTACAGAGGTGTCTCTGCTTCTCTGGGTTTGCCTCCACGTTTCTGTCAGTGCTTTTGACTTCTGGCCTTGTTCTAGGCAGTGTCACTCCATGTGCTCCAGAATGTTCTTTGTGGCTGCTAACAAAGGCTGGGGGTTGCTGTGCTTTGGATCTGGGCTGTCTCTCCTTGCTTTGTTACACTTTTGTTAACTGTAACATCATTGTGACCTTCATTCAGACATGGGAATCTTCCTAGGAAATTAAATTCTTCCTGGGAAAGCAGCTGTGCTCAGTGGGCAGAATTGCTTGCTCTCTCATGCTCCCACAATGCCTGTGCTTTAAGGGTTTCTTTTCTTTTGCTTGGTTTGTGTTTCTTCCAAACTTGTTTCTTTGTTATGGAAACCCTAAAGTGCCCAACCTGCCAAGGGGCAACAATTGCAGAGTGTTTGTGGGACACTTCCTTCCAGGAAGGGGCAGCTTGGTGAGCCTCAGAGTGGCCATGTTTCCTGTGTGTGTCAGGGCTGTGATGGGACAGTGCTTGGACATTCTCCAGGCCCTTGTGGGTGCAGGGTTTGGCCAGGCTGGGACTCCAGGGAGCTCAGAGTGTGTGTGTGTGTGTGTGTGTGTGTGGTGTCATGGGCTGACAGCCCCTGCCAGGCTTCCTCAGCACTCCATGCATTGCCTCCTGCAGCTCTGGGGACTGCTTGGCTCTGGTTGCCAAGGCTTTGCTGAAAATTGATCTTGGGGTTCTGCCATGGCATTCCTGACCTTTTCTCCTGGGGTTATGCCACAGTATTCCTGGTGTCACATCTGTGCATAGCCAGTACAACACTGAGACTGTCAGCAATATTGTTGTCATAAAGAACTGCCTTTGCCTCTCTGTGTCTCAAGTTTCCTTCCTTCTCTCACTTCTGACTTTTACCATGCTACAAAGTTCTCAGTCTAGCTTAGTATTAATTCCTTCCCATTTTATGTTCCTGTTTTACAGTATGAGGAGAAGCCACTGATCACCTGATGAAGCCCAGGCTTTTTACAACATTTTGCTTTGCCCCTGTGCTGAGCAGTGTGGGAGCACTGAAACACCATCAGTTTTACCTGCAGGGTTGTTCCTTGTAGTGAAAATTGCAGAGCAGTTTTATCTCCCCTGGATCTTGGCTTTGCACTGGCATTTGTCTTTGTTTGTCCAAGTTAACATAACTTGGGATCTTTTAAGAGCTGATTACTGGCTCCACCTCAGAAGGAAACTGTTCTGTCTTCTCTTGGAGGCTGTGTTCTAGAAATTGAAGGGTTCTTTCCCCCCAGAACAGAGAAATATTATTCTGAAAGTAAACAATTGGTGTTTCCAGGCTCTTACATGGTCAGCTTCTCCGTGCTGTGATTGCTCTCCAGGGTACAGTGAGCCACACATCAGCACTGTCATGCCAGCAGTTCTCTCCCCTTGTGAGAAGAAATTGGGGCTTATTCCAGAGTACTTTTGTGTATCTATTAGTAAGGGCAAAAACAAGAAGTAGCCTTGGATAAGAAAGGAGTTGCAAAATTTCAGACCCATTCTCTTGCTTGATTGTTGTGGTTTAGCCCCAGGCAGCGGCCAAGCCCCTCAGAGCCCCGTGCTTGCTCCCCCACCAGCAAGATCAGGGAGGGAATCAGAAGGGTAAAAGCTGGAAAATTCATGGGTTGAGATAAAGACAGTTTAATATGGAAAGCAAAAGTTACACATGCAAACAAAGCAAAACCAGGAATTCACTCCCTGTTCCCCATGGGCAGGCAGGTGTTCAGCCATCCCACGGAGAGCAGGGCTCCAGGACACACAGCAGTGACTTGGGAAGGCAAACAGCATCACTGCAAACATCCCTCCCCTCCTTCCTTCTGCCCCCACTCTATGTACTGAGCAGGGTGTCAGTGGCCTGGATGTGCCTTTGGTCACTTTGGTCACCTGTCCCAGCTCCCCACACACCCCCAGCCCCCTTGCCAGCCTGGCAGTGTGAAAAGCAGAAAAGGCCTTGGCTCTGTGTGAGCACTGCTCAGCAATAACAAAAACATCTCCATCATCATCCCTGCATTCAGCACAAATCCAAAATACAGCCCCATGCCAGCCACTGGGAGGGAAATAAATTACCCCAGCCAAACCCAGCAGAATGATTTATGGGTGGAATGGAGAAAGCAACATTGTGTCTCACAAAAGAGCTGTAACCTCAGCCCCTGCCTTAAGGCTTTCAGCACCTTGGGCATCTTGAGGCAAAACTCCTGAGGCCTCAAAGTGACTGTCCTTAGCTGTTTTCCTGGATGCTGTGGTTGATTTTGGGATCTGTACTGCTGCACACTTCTTATATATGGGCTAATCCCTTCAGGGAGAGTGAGCAGAGCTCTGATATTAAACAGCAAAGTGGAAAACCAATCTGAAATTCTGACAGCAGAGATGTGGCTGGTGCCACTGAGCAACCTCAGAAGTAACCAGTGAACACCTTGGAGAGGAAAGCTGCCTGGCCTGTGTGTTGGTTGCATTGGATGACCATCATTTTGCATCCTGAGGCCAAGGATGGGGCTGCATGGATGGAGCAGGGACTGGCTGTGTCCCAGCAGCCCAGCACTGAGCACTGCAGGCAGTTCTCCAATGCTGGAGCTCAGCTCAGAGTCCTCATGAGCCTGAAAGGCTGAGAGAGTTGGGATTGTTGAGTCTGGAGGAGGCTCTGGGGTGGCCTTCCAGTACCTGAAGGGAACCAACAAGAAAATGGAAAGACTGTTTTCACTGGGGTTACGGGAGAAAGGGAAATGGCTTCAGACTGACAGAGAGGGTCCACATAAGGTCCCTTCCAGCCAAGACCAATCCATGATTCTGTGTTCAGAATCAAATTGTCTCCACAATGAGACCCTTCTTTAAGGTATGATGTTAGGATCCCAATTCTGCATCACACACATTAGATGAATTTACATAAAATACTTCCTTCCTACTGGGCATTCTTTGCATGTGAGTAAACTGAGCAAAATAACAACCAAGCAGTGGAGTGTAGCAGAAGTACAAGAGAAGCAGGAAGTGATCATGTGTATGGTATTGGTGTTGTCCTTGTGGTTTGTGTTGTGGTCACCAATATAAAAAGAGTATGTGCATGGTTGGTTGATTGTGGGTCAGGAGCTTCTTTATCAGCTCCAGCTGATGTGTGAAGAACTGATGCTTACAGCTATCAGGAGGTCAATAGAAGTTTGTAACATCTTTGATCCTAAATATGTATGGTCTGTGTCTTCATTTGCTTATTAGAATCACCTGAATATCTTGTCTGATCAGTTCTGAACTTTGGTGGCACCTGTGTCCTTTGTGGTGCAAACAGCTTAGTCTTGGTTCAGGAATGTTTTGTCCAGCCCAAGGCAGGAACTGGTTTTAGCTTCTGAATGCAATGCCTGGCCTGTCACACAGCAGGTCAGACAAGGTAATTTGCTGTTCCTTCCCAACTTTGGAAGCCATAAAGGTTGTTCACTGAGTCAAGAGATTTGAATTCCCTCAAATTCCTTCAAGAGTCACCCTTACCTCCTGTACTTCTGTGCAAGTGTGTCTCTGCATGATAGACAGGGCTCAGTCCCAGCCCACATCTCTGCTGTGTCATGGAGTGCCTCTGCAGGAGGAGCTTCCACTGCTCTTATTTTCTGTTTCTGTGTCACCTCCTTTTTCCCCAGCTGTGGCAGATGTGAAGCTCAGATGATGTTTGGCCATGCTTTCTGCTCCCTGAGCCTCTGCCCAACTGGCTGTACCAACTTTGGGCTCATTCTTGGCAAGAGAAGCCACGGGCTTTCAAATGCATTGTGCTTGCACTGGTGCTGACTGCTCCAGCAGCCAGGGGCTGGTTTTGCAGCATGCCACAGGAAGATCATTATCTCCTGAGGTGCAGCCATGCTGCTGAGCTGGCAGCAACGTGCAGGGTGTGATCAGTGAGCCCACCAGCCAGTCCACTGGTCAGGAATCATCAGGTGCTCTGCCAGCAGCTCTGTGCTGGAGGCACTCAACCATGAAACTGATGCTTTGTGAAATATAATCTGTTTTGTACAAATTTGATGGATTCACAGAATTTGCTGTTCCCAAAGATTGACCATTGAGAGGATAATGTTCCTTGGAAAAAATAATTATTCCAAAATTAATCATAGAGGTGATTAAATAGTCGAGGGACAAAGCCTGGATTGTGTAAGTGCCATCACTGCACAAAGTGTCATTTTACTTTGTTGCATTTTAGGACTGAAGTTCACCACAAGCTTGAAGAATGTATCAGGAAACTGACAAGCTGAGAAAGCTTTTTCTTTAGCTTGGTTTTAGAGAAGAGTGGTGAAGATGTCCAGGTGTTGGAAAGGAAAATTATGAGTCAGTAGAATTGACTTGTTCAGGTTTAGGGCTGGACATGGCCAGGGAGAAGTTACCAAAGCTCAGGCAGAAGGATGTCCTACTGATAGGGGGCACAGAGGAGCCAAATTTCTAGGCCACAGAGACACTTGGCAAAACTCCCAAAATAAGGAAGAAATTGATAAAGCCAGCGCAGCAGCTGTGCTGAATTCAGCTCTGAATGGGCAGAAGGTAATTCTGGCAGGGGCAGAGACTGCTGACTCACAGCCACCAACTCCAGAACTCCTCTGACCCAGAGGAAGAGAAAAACTGAGCATGGGACTAATTAGCATCAGAAGCAGGGAAATGGTTAACCAATAGAAGATAGAAGGCTAATCAATAAGAGAACTACTCTTAACCCGAGTAACCCTCTCCACCCCCATCCTATTTCCACTTCTATCCAACAACCTCAAGAACACCCCCAACACAATTACAAATACAGTCAAAACCTCCTTCTTGATCAGCCTAATCCCAATAGCAATCTACATCCACTCTGGAACAGAAAGCCTCACCTCCTTCTGAGAATGAAAATTCATTATAAACTTCAAAATCCCTATCAGCCTAAAAATAGACTTCTACTCCCTTACCTTCTTCCCCATTGCACTGTTCATATCATGGTCTATCCTACAATTTACATGATATATGGCCTCAGACCCCAATGAACATTAATGCCTTTGTTTGCTAAAATGTATTAATAGTAAACAGGCTGCCTTTGGGGATTTGGGGGCTTTGGCCCACAGCCCCCCCTTTCTCTACGGAAGTGAAATGAATCAAATACCCAGACTCTGGGTGTGGCTTGGCCTCTTTCACACCAGGTAGAAGAACCTGGTTTGGACCAACATTTAGATGGAAACTCCATGGGAACTGCAGCATGTCCCACACATCCAGCTCAGGGAGGAATTCCCTTGCAGTACTGCATGGAGGAGGGTTTAGTTGTCTTGCACAGGTGACACATGTGATCTCTGCTGACTCAGATCTCAGCTCACAGGTTGTACTGTGACTGTCCTTTTGATCCATAAACAACTTTTGTCTCTTACTCATTTCTATAAGTGAATTCTGGAAGGAAATTCCCTCCTTCCCTATATCCTTTCAGTGAGCACCAGAATAGAAAGGACAAATCTCTCCTGAAAGCTCTGACAGATCTTATTTTCAAACCTGCTGAGGGTTGTGGGCTTTGATCACATTAATGAAAAATAAAGCTGTGTCTCCCTTTTAATTTACAGCTCTCAGAGAAGGATAAACCTTGTGTGGATATCCAGGGCCTGACAGCCTCCACCATGGAAATCCTGCTGGACTTTGTATATACAGAAACTGTGCATGTGACAGTAGAAAACGTCCAAGAATTGCTTCCAGCAGCATGTCTGCTTCAGCTGAAAGGTAATTGAAACATTAGCACAAATTGCATCATTGCTGCTGTTTAGAGATTTGGTTTGTTTGTCCCTCTGTGCATGGAAGAGAGACTGGGGGAAGAATGATATTTATAAGTAGTTATGTCCAACTCCTCTTTTCTTGTGTGCTGTGGTCTCATTGCTAGAGGAACAGATTTGGGTGCAAAACAAAATGGTAAAACAGGTTCCATTCTTTGGGCTACTGTACTTCTGCAGGAGGATTCCCAAGAGGAATTGTGAGCTGTGTAGCACATAAATGTTGCAGCTCAGTTAGATTATTATAATAAGCAATCCTAGATGCCATTTGACCTGCCCTCACAGTGTGTCTGGGTCAGTAACAGACTGGTTGCTGTCATTGCACATGCACCTGTGGAGCTGTCCTGGTAAATTATCCCAAATCCCAGACAATTTACCTAAAAGTTATCACAGACCTAGAAATCTGGTGCCATATCCACTGGCAGACACAGCAGTGGTTTGTAATCCATGAAGCTGAATACAACTCACACTGGAGTCTTCCTAGTATCAGATTGATGTAATTTTTTCATTGGAATAGAACAGGCAGAGCTCACACCAGCCCAAACACGTGGTCTGGCTGCTCCAAATGTCTTCAGTCTCCAAAGCAATACATGCATGTGGATGTTTCTGTAGTACTTTTACTTGTTGTTTGGATTGGATTTTCATTATTGCTTAGAACTTTCTTTTTTGAGGGCCTTGCCAAAGCAGTGGATTGATAGTAAGTGTGCAGTGCTCATTCACCCCTCCAATTTTCCATAGGTGTGAAACAAGCTTGCTGTGAGTTTCTAGAAAGCCAGCTGGATCCATCAAATTGTTTGGGCATTCGGGATTTTGCTGAGACACACAATTGTGTGGATCTAATGCAAGCTGCAGAGGTCTTCAGCCAGAAACATTTTCCAGAGGTGGTTCAGCATGAAGAGTTTATCCTCTTAAATCAAGAAGAGGTTGAAAAGCTCATCAAGTGTGATGAAATTCAGGTAAAACCTGAAAAGTACCATTACTGTGCAAAGCATTGAAATAAAATATTGAAACCAGTCAGTAATTAGTCCATACTCCTGGGATGGGCTCCTCACACAGTTCCTGAATTTGAAATTTAATTTTCAAGAGGCATCTATTTTTATTTTTGCTAGTTTGTAATTTTATCAGTACCATGTAGCATATTTGTAAGAATTTGTTGTCACACAAGTGTTTCTTGCAAGTCAACCACAGTGAGTTAGTTCCCTTTGCAGAGTTATTGGCCCTTCATTCCCTCCTTTCCCTGGAGAAGATAAGTTGTCCCAATGCCTGCATTTCAGAAATAGCCTCAAGCTTTCATTTCTGTCTGCCTGCTGCACAAGGAATCCTGGGATGGTGCAGGGTGGTCTGACTCTGCCAGGGGTTACAGGGAGATTTAGTTCCCTGAAGGTGAGCTTCTGGAGGGTGTGCTATGTCACTGGAACATGTCAAATACAATTTCCAACTTTTCTGTGAATAAGTTAAACATTCCCTGGTAATGAGGGGAGAGCTTGACTATTTATTGAGGTGGATTTTGTCGAGAGGTGATGTTCACTGCAGTGGAAAGGCTTGAAGCAATCACTGCTTAGAGTTCAGTGGAACAGGAATGCTTGGAAGCAAAGTATGGGATATCTTTGGTGGGATTCCTGAAAAGCCAGTGCAGGGGTAGCCAGAGGAGAATTGTTGATGTATTCCTTGAAAGTGGTCTCTTCAGCCATGCCAACATCCCCTTGTTAGTGAGGCTGCTTGAGAAAAACCATGTGAGGCAGTGGTGAAGGACCCAGCTCTGGCTGGGATCTGCAGTGGAGGAACCTGAGTGTGCTTGGTGTTTGACAGGCTGCAGTTTTGTGCTGTGAGGGGCTGAGCTCCTCTGGGTTGTGATGCTACTGGGAGCAGAAAATAATGAGGAACTTCAGAATGACCCAACCAAGCTTCTTGGATGATCTGCTCAAGGAAGGTGACATTCCTTATGGATTGGAAGGGCTGGATCAGACCTTGCAGCAGGCAGTGTGTTGGGCATGCACTATTGTACCTTAAGAACATGTGACAAGTAGGGCAGGGCAGGGGATTCTCCCCCTCTTCTCTGTCCTTGTGAGACCTCACCTGGAGTGCTGTGTCCAGGTCTGGGGTTCTCAGCACAGGAAACACAGGGACCTGTTAGAGAGGGTCCAGAGGAGGCCTCAGAGATGTTCTGAGGGCTGGAGCCCCTCTGCTCTGGAGCCAGGCTGGGAGAGCTGGGGCTGTTCACCTGGAGAAGAGGATTCTGCAGGGAAACCTTATCAAGGGGCTTATAAAAAAAAAGGAAGAGTGACTTTTTACATGGACAAGGGGTAACAGTTTTAAAGAGGAGAGGTTTAGATTTGATGTTGGGAAGAAATTCTTCCCTGTGAGAATGCTGAGACCCTGGGTGCCCAGAGAAGCTGTGGCTGCCCCATCCCTGCAAGTGTCCAAGGCCAGGCTGGACCAGGAGCAGCCTGGTCTGGTGGAAGGTGTCCCTGCCCATGGCAGGGGTGGAATGGGATGGGCTTTAAAGTCCCTTCCAGCCCAGACCAGTGTGGAATAAGGAGCAGATCTCTGTCCTGATGTGCCAGCACAGAGCTGCTGTGTGGAATCAAGAGTGTGGTAAGGGAACACCCTCAGAAAATCTCTGGGCTGCTCAAGAAGTGCAATGACAGGTCCTCAGTGTGATCCTGCATTTAGTGTTACTCATCATTTATCAGAAAACATAAATGATTCAATGAATGGTAAAGCTGTTAAATATATCTGAGGACATTCAGTTCAGGAGGGAATAAATCAACACAGGATTATTGCATTTAAAGAGGAGGTGGGGAAATTGGAAACAATACAGTAGTCTGCTCTCCTTTTGTGAGCTCTAATTGTCCTTCCCCTGTAATTCCAAGAGAAAGAGGCCATTCCAAATTACAATGTAACAAATATAAAACAATGGTGTAGAAGAATGCCTTACATAATTAACCTCTGTGGCTCCCTCCTTCAAAACATTCTGCCTGACAGCTTCAGACTGGATTTCAAAGGGGACCAGTCATAGGCTGGTGGGAAGGCTCAGTCCTTTCATCACAGGCTCTTCTTTTATCTTCATATTTAGTCTCAGTTAACAGACTGTGTGATAATAAATTCATGTTTGATTTCCTTTTACGTTGGATGATCTGATAGATGTGCAAGAAGAAAACAAAGTCTAGGTAATATATAAGTAATAAATAATATATAATTCTTATATATATATATTAGTACTAAGTAATATATAATTCTGATATATATAAGTAATATATAATTCTTATATATATAAGTAATATATAATTCTTTCATATATATATATATATATATATATATATTTACAATTCTTTTGCTTTTGGTAATCATAGGTGTCCAAAGCATCTGTGGTTCATTACAGGATCAAATTTGGATGATTTAGTCAGTGTTATGTCCAGAAGTTGTGTAAGCACCAGCATGTGCTAGTCCTAAATGGAGACAGAAATAAACTAGTGATAAAATAAAATAAACAGTAGAAATAAACAGTAGCATTCATGCCCTGGGATTTTCCACTCTGAAATCCTTTGTAGTTTTTAAAGGGTGAGTTGAAACCTTAAATGTACCTGCTCTGGCTGGAGTGTCCAAGGGGCAGTGTATAGGCCCAGGGCTGTCAGGGCCTAGGGCAGACACTTTGCTGTGCAAAGGAAACGTGATTTAATCATCTCTTTGGTAGCACTTGGAATTTTGCAGGATCACAGCTCCTGCTCCAGAGAGCTGGGGGAGCTGTCCTGTGAGTTCCCCCTGACAGTGCATGGAGCTCTCAGCTGCAGGCTCTGCTCTGCACCATAGCACTCCCTGCTCTGGGACTTGCACTGCCCATGGTTGATCTCAGCTGCAGGGGAAAAAGCGAACACAGGTTTAAGGAAAAGAAAGTGGGGGAGTTCACTGTGGTTATGGGGATTTCCCTAAGGGACTCCTAGCTGAAGGGTCCTGCTGGCTGTGAAGCAGTGCAGCAGCTGAGCACTCCGTGCTCCATGGCAGTGGCTCCTGTTGTGCTGCCCCTGATCAGGATGTGCCTCGTGTGCAGGTGGACTCGGAGGAGCCGGTGTTCGAGGCCGTGATAAACTGGGTGAAGCACTCCAAGAAGGAGCGCGAGGCGTCGCTGCCGGAGCTGCTGCAGTACGTGCGGATGCCGCTGCTCACGCCGCGCTACATCACCGACGTCATCGACACCGAGGTACGGCCGAGGCCCCCTGCCCCAGAGCAGGCTCTGCCCCCAGCAAGGCAGTGCTATCCAGACAGCTCAGTGCCTCCTGGAGACAGAGTGCCTGGATACCCAGGCTGCTCGTAGCCACTGCTGCCTTAAGCAAGCTCAGTGGATTTCAGCTCTTTAGTGATTATCAGCTCTCTTAGGATTTCCAGCTCTTGCTTGCTAAGGCACTGGTGGGCTCGGGGGAGAAGCAGCGAGAGAGATGAGGAGAGATCTTGGTGGCTCCACAGTGATGGTTTTATTGAGGGGTCTGTGAAGGGTTCCAGCAGTGGCTCTTCTTCTGCTGAATGCCCTAAACCAGCCCCTTTTTGTAGGGTACAGAGGGATCCAAACTTGTCCAATAGTAGGGGTTAGGGGAAAGTGACCTATGGGGTTACAGAGATAAGCTGGGGTCCGAGGGGCAGAAGACAGGAGCTCATTTTGCTGTCTCATCATGACTCAGCAATTCCTACTGTTAAGTCTCAGCCCTCCACGGAGTCTTAGACAATTCTATGGAGTCTGCTACAGTACAGCAGCCACTGCTGCTCCTGCCTGGCCTCTGCTGGCCCCAGGATGGCTGCAGAGCCCTTTCTCTGCTGCAGTTTGGTGACACTGTGCAGCTGTCCCTGCTCAGCACGGTGCTGCTGTCACACTGAGCTGTTTGCTGGGCCAGCAGTCACAGCATCCTGCTCTGCAGCCCCAGGGTGCCCTCTCCAGAGCCATTAGTCAGCTGTCTCTGCAGATATCCACAGCACCTTTCTCTTGTCATCCTTACAGTCTCCAAGTGCTTTCTGCCTTCATTCCTAAGCACTGGCATGTTCCCTTCCCCAGACTGAGGATCGCTGGCATTGATCTCAAGGAGGTCATGGCTCCTCAGGAGGTGTCTGAGGTGCAGATGTCAGCAAGTACCTCTGAGTGAGAAAGGCATCAGCTGTGTGGGTGCAGGACCAACACACAGCCAAGAGCCATGGCTAACAATGCTGCTTTGTGTTCTGGGGTGCTGCAGAGGCAATCCAAAATGGGGATGATGCAAATTGACAATTAAGCTTTTAAGTGCTAATTCAATTCCAGACAGGAAGTGACCCTAGGCAAGATTTCAAAGGAAGGCCCAGAGAAGGTCAAACCAGCCTTCAGGTTAGATGGTGATGGGATGTACTCAAGGGTCACCTGTCCTTGTCACCTGACAGGTGCTGAATGGTGAATGACAGACATTTGTCTATGTCAGGAAAAGGCTGATGTAGCAACAGTCATCTCAGATGTGATAGATTATGGATTTTGTTAAATCAGGACAACCTAATGGGCTCTTGTGTTAGGTTGTGCCAGAGCTAAAGGGTGTTCAGTCAGATTATCATGGTCCCCTTCAAACTGAAATTTAAGCTAAAGGAAAAGGGACTGGTACTAAAACAAATAGATCTGCTCCAAATCCAGCCTGAGCCAGAGTGTGTACAGCCCTCAGCTCTCAGAGTGAATGTGGAGGGTGACCTGGCAGTGCCACACACTGGTGGCACATCCTCAGCTTGGGGCAGTGTGGAGAGTGGAGTGTTGGCCCCATGTGGCTGCCTCACACAGACACCAGGAGCCTGTAGAGGTGAATCTGAACTTGCTGAAGCAGCATGTACACCCAACAGCCATGGGAAAATCAGTGCTGAGCTAAAGGGAGGTTGGTCCAGGCCCTTGGCTAGGGAAGGGAATTACACAGCATTGTTCAAGGAGATGAGGCTGTCCTGGGATGCCCCTCACTCTTCAACAGGACCTCAGTGTTCCTGTTGCCTCTTCACAGCTCCATGTCCCCGTGTGCACAGTGATCAGGGCAGTAACTCAGCTAAACAGTTTCATTGTGCTGTGCTCTCCCTCTCTTCTCCAATGGCAGGTGCAGGACAGGTTATATGGGGCAGACAAGTGTGGTTTCACTTCCAATTCCCCTTCTTAGTCATACTTCTGCTGGCTTAAATGGAGCAGAAGTGGCTTTTCCTTAGTGTTCCAATGCAGCCATTTTCTTTAGGGAGCTTTCAGTGCCAGACTGTGAGGATGGAGCCAGATCTGCTCAACATCTTCAGTTCCCTTTGCATTTCCCAGGGCCCGCACACGAGTCCTTTTCATGCTGTCTGAGCTGATGAGAGTTGGCTTTAGGACAGTTCTTCTGAGGTTTCTTAAAATACATTGCATGTAGCAGTGACTCATGTTTCTCCCCTCCCAGCCCTTCATCCGCTGCAGCCTGCAGTGCAGAGACCTCGTGGACGAAGCCAAGAAATTCCACCTTCGGCCCGAGCTCCGCAGCCAGATGCAGGGACCCAGGACACGAGCACGTCTGGGTGAGCAGCAGGAAAGGGGCCTGAGAGGGGCCAGGGCACTGGCAGCTGTTGTGTTAGCCCTTGTCTAATGCCTTGTGACAGTGCTGGTGTTCTTCACGGCAGTAATTTGTCATGCCATGGTCCCCAATGGACAGAGAGGGGACTGGAGCAAAGGACAGAGGTGCCTCTTTTATAGGGTACAATTGCTTAGTGCCAGTGTGGGTCTAGCTGATTGCCTTTAATCTCAGGCCTTGCTGTGGCCTCAAAATCAGTCTCCTGAGTACCTTGTGCCTGCAGATACATTTGTCCCAGCATGCAGCTGTCCAAGAACTATGGGAAGAGTTTCTTCCTGTCTGAAGAGGTAGGAATCAGAGTCCAAAGTAGAGCTGTGAGGTAAGTGGCAGCTGCCTTACAGTGACAGCAAGCTTCCACAGCAAATTGAACAGGGGAAGGTGCAAGGAGGTGTTGGGAGAGTAGCTAAGAACTAGAAAAGTAAAAGGCTGTGGCTAATTTTAAGTTTTGTACTTGCAAGATAGTGTGTCTTTGAGTCTAGCTGTAGTATGATAACAAATAGTGAAAGAGATATGAGAAAAGAGAGATGTAACTTTTAAAGAATGGGGAAGAGCTGATGTTGTAGTGTAGCTAATAGACAGTGTAAATTACAGAATATTTATGAGCTTATTACTTGTTGTATAAGTGTCTGATGCTTTTTTTAATAGATGAAGCTTGCTGTTCTCACATTGAGAGTCCCAAGTTTTCCCTGCACCCAACAAATAGCTCATCCCCGACAAATAGCTCATTCTGCAGCAAGGAGGGAGATGGAGATGTCCCTCTTCCCCTTCAGAAGTGCCTTTTTTTTTCTTCCTAGCCTTGTTAAGGCAAACAAATGGTATCTTCCTTTATTTCTGTGACTTCTACTAAGCACAGTCACTGAATTGTACAGAAAATGTTTGTCTTAGGGCTCTGAAACATAAAAGTAGGACTGACCTACAGAAGAAGGAAAAGGATTTTACTGGCTTCTATGCCATGCCTGTGTCCTGGTGCACTCCCAGGGCACTGCCATCAGTGCCAGCAGGGACCACTGTCCCTGCAAGGAATTCTCCCTGTGTTCTCCAGTGCTGCTGCAGGTGTGGTGGAGAGAGATTCCAAAATCCCTTTGTGGCCTCTTTTAACCACAAAAGGAGGAGGGCAGATCAGGTTTGTCAGAGACACACTGACCAGACCTCTCTGGCCTGAAGGAAATGTTGTTGTGCTGTTCCTGCATAGTCCAGGCCTCAGCACGTTTTGTGGGAATTCCTGTGCCAGTTTCAAAGAGCTGCACTTCAGCTCAGCCTGTCATGGCATCAGCTTTCCAGTATCTGAAGGGACCTCAAGGAAGCCAGAAAGGGACTCTTCATCAGAAACTGCAGCAATGGGACAATGAGGAATGGTTTCACACTGAAAGAGGGGAAATCTAGGGAAGAAATTCTCCCTTGAGAGGGTGGTGAGGCCCTGGCACAGGTGCCCAGAGCAGCTGTGGCTGCCCCATCCCTGGAAGTGTCCAAGGCCAGGCTGGACAGGGCTTGGGGCAGCCTGGGACAGTGCAAACTGTCCCTGAACATGGAATGAGACAAGCTTTTAAGTCTTTTCCAACACATACCATTTTGTGATTCTGTGATTTTAGAAAAAACACATTTCATTTTATTCTTAGTTGAAATAGGTCACCTGATAAAAAAGATTTAAAAACTGTTTTATTGTCTGATTGTATGGGTTAAAACTGCACATTATTGTTGAGGTTCGTGCTTTGGATTCAGCCCTAGCTGTTTTAATTGATTCCATACCATCTGATATCAGCTATGGGTCACTTTCAACTGTGATCAAGGCATGTATTGACTTTGCATGGGAGGAGCTGAAGTGATTGCACTTTTAGCTTTCTTACTGGAAGAGAGGATTTCCAGGATGTTGGAGCTCTTGTGAATCATTCCCAGTTATTTATTGTATTATTCTTCATTTGAGGTGGCAGCTTTTCTGCTCTGTGACAGACAAAGTCTTGTTAAATGTTTGTTGCTTGGTGTTCAGTCCTTGTGCAATGAAAGGCTGGACAGCCCTAAATTCTAGTGATAAACTCCCTGTTCCAGAAAGGGCCAAGGAGTGGAGGGGATGCTGAACTGTTCTAAACCTGAGACAGAAGCCTGAGGCTTCCAGGCAGGGATTAGAGGGGAAGTTGCAACTCTCCAGGTCACAGCTGTTATGGAGCAAATGAGAAAAATTCAGAGAATTCATCTCATCTCAGAGAAAATAGAGGGAAGGCAATTTTGAAATAAAATACACAAGATTTAAGAGACAATTCCTGGGAAAATATTTAATTGGTTTTCCAATGTTCAGACAGCCTGACTTGTTTCTCAGTTATGTGGTGAACAAAGTCCCCCAAATCAGGCCTGGATGTCACTTGTGACCAAGAGGAGGCTGCAGGGAAACAGACATTTTCCTACAGATTCTGTGGGGTGGTGAGAGGTTTGGGAAAAATAGCAGAAAGGGTACAAAAGGAGATATAAAGGAGTGAATTTCACCACCTGTCTCTGAGGCAGCTTGTCTTTTCAAAGAGCCTCTGATGTTAGGAGAAACAGCCCTCCAGCAGCCAGCTCCTAACACCTCAGTCTACTGTCTGCCACATGCTCTGAAGAGTTTCTCCCTTCTCTTTCTTGCTGAGCACAGAGGGAGTGAGTTTGTGAGAGTCCCCAGGATAAGGTGAGAGATGAGGAATGTGACTCCATGTTCTCAGAAGACTGATTATTATTCTATTCTATTCTATTCTATTCTATTCTATTCTATTCTATTCTATTCTATTCTATTCTATTCTTATTATATTATACTAAAACTATACTAAAGAAAGAGAAAGGATACAGACAGGAAGCTTAACAAGAATGAATAATAAAAACTCATGACTGACTCCTCAGAGTCTGGCACAGCTGATGGTGATTGGCTATTAAGTAAAAACAATTCACATGAAACCAATCAAACATGCACCTGTTGGTAAGTGGTATCCAGACCACATTCCAAAGCTGCAAACACAGGAGAAGCAATCAGATAATTATTGTTTTCATTTCTCTCTCTCATCTTCCCAGGAGAAGAAATCCTGGCAAAGATATTTTTCCAGAAAATGTGACAGTGACAAGGGAGTGTGAGTGCCTGAGCCAGGTTAGGTCCCTTCTCCAGAGCCGAGACCAAAACAGGGATTTAGAGGCAGCTTTGTGCCAGGGAAGGCTCAGAGTTTCTCCAGGTTGTTCCCCTGAGGTGACCCTTTGGTTATGAAGGGATTGACTTGGCTTTGCTGTCCCTCTGTCCCTCAGGAGCTAACGAGGTGCTGCTGGTGATCGGCGGCTTCGGCAGCCAGCAGTCCCCCATCGATGTGGTGGAGAAATACGACCCCAAGACCCAGGAGTGGAGTTTCCTGCCGGTAAGGGAATGTTTCTGAGCACCACTGGGCTGAGCAGGCTGTGAGCAAACACTGATCTGCAGCACCAGCTGGATGACAACCTCCTTGGGCTGTCCTGTGCAATCTGCTGAGGATTTCTGACAGAAATTCTTTAGAGATTTACATGAGAGTGCAGAGTGACTGAGGGAGAGGGGGTTGTTGTCATAGACCTGATCAGCTGAGCCTGCAGAGACCCACATCTTGGCTGTGGGAGTGAGAACTATCATGTTTCTTAGTGAAGGGGTGTGAAGCTTTAAGGTTAGTGATGATAATTGGAATGTCAATAGGAACCGTGTAGTCAGTGCAGTCTTAAGGCTGCTGCATGATCCCACTGCTTGCAGTGTTTTGGAGCATAATGGGAAGAGAGAATTCCTGCACTAAGGAGTATTTCTACTCAAATTAAAATCACCTTTATCTGTGTGAAATGGTGGAGAACTGCCTCTTCTTCAGTATCACCAGTCAGGGCAGACTCAGTATCACCTGGTGTTCCAAAATTCTGATCCTTTTTGGAGGCTGATAGCTTCATCAAATATTCAGAGTCCCTACTTTTTCCCATTGTAATAGGAGGCTAACAGAATCATCCCAAATGCATTGGGGGTTATGCAGCAGCACAGGATAAATGAAATATCTGAGTGCAGAGAGACACAGTCCTGAGAAGAGAGCACAGCCAGGTGGGGGCAGGCACAGTCACTCAGGCTGTGCTCTTTAAATCCATAGAGCTGCCTGCCCTGGGGCAGTGGGCATTTCCCAAAGGAGCAGCAGGAGAGGGTGAAGGGCAGGGGTTGGTCTCCATGCCCAGTGCTGTTTCTGTGAGGGGTTGGTCTCCATGCCCAGTGCTGTTTCTGTGAGGGGTTGGTCTCCGTGCCCAGTGCTGTTTCTGTGAGGGGTTGGTCTCCCTGCCCAGTGCTGTTTCTGTGAGGGGTTGGTCTCCGTGCCCAGTGCTGTTTCCTGACCTCAGTGTCGTTTTCCTGTCGCAGAGCATCACCCGCAAGCGGCGCTACGTGGCCACGGTGTCATTGCACGACCGCATCTACGTCATCGGGGGCTACGACGGGCGCTCCCGCCTCAGCTCCGTGGAGTGCCTGGATTACACCTCGGATGAGGATGGCATCTGGTACTCTGTGGCTCCCATGAACGTGAGGAGAGGGCTGGCAGGAGCCACAACCCTTGGAGGTACGTCCTGCTCACAGCCAGGGTGTGGTGTTCACACACCCTCTGAACAGAGAGAGGCTGTGAGACAAGCAGAGAGGAAGGAAAACGCAATTCTTATCTCACTTGTTGTGCCTGTGTTGTGCTAAAGTAGAATGCAATATGGAGATTGTTTACCCAAAGTGAGGGTGTTTTGTTCCCTTGGCCTGTCAGGGCCAAGAATGTGTGTGTGAGTCGGACTGTCACAGGACAGTCACAAGAGAATCAGAGATGAGTGCAGTTCTGTGCAGTTGTGAGCGAGGGTGAGTGCATGGCAGATTCAGTTTAGATACAATGTACACAGTATGGTATATAAAGTAATTCATTAGGCTTCTGATGATGGAGTCAGATGCATCATTCTCTCTCCCCTTTGTTAGAGCACCTTTGATTTACAATACCAGGGCAGAGCAGCCTGTTCAGCTCCAGCCTGAGGTGCCCTGAGCTGCTGTGTGAAGAGTGGGCTGGCTCTGCGGGAGGAGGGGAGCCTGAGATTCTGCCTTCTCATCACTGGGATGCAGAAATGGAAAACTTGCCCACATATCCTGAGAGGAGCTCTGCCTCCGCTGCATTCCTGCAGCATGTATCTGTGAACTGGGGGAAAGGGGCTCTGGGAGAGATTAGGGAGTGGGAAGCTCTGAGGGTGGTGACAGTGTTGGGCAACAGTGAGCACAGGACAGCCAGTACAGCTGTGGCCATCCAGCACTGCAGTGACTGGAACATCTGCAGGGAAGGAGTGAGGACTTTGGGGAGGTACTGACATGAAGCTCACCATGGGCAGGGTTTGGGTTTGGGCATGGCAGAGTTTCAGTGGTTCTGCAGCATGAAAAAACATAGCTGGATTGTATGTGTTCTCTTTCATCCATCAGCAAGAAGCAGATTTAAGGGCCAGATGGAACTTGTGTTTGTTTGTTGGGCCTGTGAGCCAGGCTGAGAGCCTGGGTTCATCTTGGCCCCTGGTGTGCCATGGTCTGTTTTCTGTGGTTTGCAGTCCATGCCGTAGCTTTGCTCCGTGTGAAACAACCCCTGGAGGGCTGCCTGTCCCTGGCTGGCTGGCTGTGCCTGGTGTCTCCTCTGTCCCTGGCTGTGCCTGGTGCCTCCTCTGTCCCTGGCTGACTGGCTGTGCCTCCTCTGTCCCTGGCTGTGGCTGTGTCTCCTCTGTCCCTGGCTGTGCCTGTGCCTCCTCTGTCCCTGGCTGTGGCTGTGCCTCCTCTGTCCCTGGCTGTGCCTGGTGCCACCACTGTCCCTGGCTGTGCCTGGTGCCACCACTGTGCCTGGTGCCTCCTCTGTCCCTGGCTGGCTGGCTGTGCCTGGTGCCTCCTCTGTCCCTGGCTGACTGGCTGTGGCTGGTGTCTCCTCTGTCCCTGGCTGGCTGGCTGTGGCTGGTGTCTCCTCTGTCCCTGGCTGACTGGCTGTGCCTGGTGCCTCCTCTGTCCCTGCAGACATGATCTACGTCTCGGGCGGGTTCGACGGGAGCCGCCGGCACACCAGCATGGAGCGCTACGACCCCAACATCGACCAGTGGAGCATGCTGGGGGACATGCAGACAGCACGGGAGGGAGCAGGCCTCGTGGTGGCCAATGGAGTCATCTACTGCCTGGGTAGGTACCCTCAGCACCTCTGAGCTGTGCACAGCCTGCCTTTTTACCCAAGGGAACATTCAAGTGCTGCCTGAGCAGCCCCAACCTGTCACGTCCATGTTAGAGGAGGTTTAACCTCACAGCACTCACAGCTGAGTCAGTGAGAGCTGCCTGACCTCACTGTGCCCATCACAATGGCTTGGACTGCAGGGAATGCTGCACACTGCAAATTAAACACAATTTACACACACTGCATTTGAGGGATGGCTGGAGTGTGGAGGATAAGCAATGCCAGCTGAGGCTTTGTGTGGCCTGGGCAATGTCTGAATGCCCAGAGATGAAGCAGGTAGCTGTGGGCCAGGGGTGCACCTGCAATGGTGGCTGTAGTGCTCCAGAAATGTATCCTGAGCTGTCTGTTCTCCAGCTTCTTCCTGTAGCACTCATTTCAGTTTCAGGGAATACAGAGAGATTGCCAGAGAACAAAGCACTCTGAATCTTGTTCTGTGGGTCACCTTCTAGGCCCCAGAAAAGGCAGGCCCAGCATTGCACCCACCTCTGTGGCAGTCCTGTTCCTGGGGACTCACAGATCTTAGGCACTGGTTTCATAGAACCACTGGATGGTTTGGGTTGGAAGGGACTTCATCTCATTCCACCCCCTGCCATGGGCAGGGACACTTTCCATTAGACCAGATTGCTCCAAGCCCTGCCCAACCTGGCCTTGAATAAACCAACCATGTTCATTCCTCTTCCTCATGCTGTTCCCCAGGGTGGATGACAGCACACTGCTCCTTTGCTGGGGCTGCACAGAGATTTTAGTATCTGCTTGTGAAACAGCTCTTGAGAGATCCCAGCCTACACCATCCAGCCTCAGCACAGGCCTGGGAGCTGCACATCTGCAGGGCTGCACCAGCAGTGTGCTCAGAGGCAGCTCCATGGGGCTGGCCTGGTTTGCTGCTTTGGGGAGGTGATGCTCTCCCAGGGCAGTGTGGGGCAGAGCTGGCTCTGGGCTGGCTGCAGGATGCTCTGCCCCACCAGGATGGGCTGTGCTGATGGCAGTGCCACTCTGTGCTCAGGGCCCACCAGGCATGGTACTGCTCTCTGCACAGAAAACATTCTCCCCAGGTGAACCCCGTGGTCTGCTCCTGTGTTGTCCTACTAGTCCTAAGGCAAGGAGGAGGAGGAGTGAGGAGGTTCAGGTTAGGGTGGTGGTAGGGGATTGTAGTTGGGTGGCTCATGGTAGCAGGAGGAGTAGGGCAATTTCTAAATCGAATAGGAGGAAGAGAATGGCTACTAGGAAGAGGAGGATTGAGAAGGGGAGTTGAGCAGATCCCAGGGGGTTGAATCCTCATTCATATGGGGATAGTTTTTCTGAGTCGGGGGTTATTGGGTGAGTCAAAAGTTTAGTGCAGTTAGGAGGATGCTTAGGGTCAGTGATAGGGCCAGTATAAATAGGATTATGTTTATTACTCTTCTCTGGGCTTAAACCAGATTCTAAGGATTGGAAGTCGGATGTAATTTCAATACTAGAAGAGCATGGTACTGCTCTCTGCACAGAAAGCATTCTCCCCAGGTGAACCCCATGGTTTGCTCCTGTGTTTTGTTTCAGGAGGCTACGATGGGCTGAACATCCTGAATTCTGTTGAGAGGTATGACCCCCACACTGGACACTGGACAAATGTCACTCCAATGGCCACCAAGCGCTCAGGTAAGAGCCCACAGTGTCACTGCTGGGTCAGAAGTGACTCAGATAAATGAGTGACACACTCCATGTGTTTTCAGAAGGCTAATAACAATTTTATTAGGAACCCATTCCTTTCTATATTCTAGTTCACTATAGGGGACCTGATTGGTCCTTAAACCAAACCACCACCACCACTGGCTAATTAAGAAGACACCCATCTGTAAACAGCCATAAGGAAAACAACTTATTACAAACACCACCTGTGGATTGTTTAGTATTTGACTATCATTCTTTCTCTCCAGCTGCCTCAGACCAATTCATGGGAAAGCTTATCTAGCTTTCTCTCTCTGACCAGATGTCACAGCCACAGTGCCTTGAGGTCAGTGTGTTTCTGCTGCACTGAGGGAGCAGTCACTGCTGCTGTGTTCTGCTGCACTGGAGGATGCTCTGGCCCCAGTGGGTGGGTTGGCTTTGTGAAAGGATGATTTTACTGGCTTGAATTCCCAAGAGAAATATTGATTTTCACATGCCTCCATCCCAGGGCAAGGTGTGTGCAGAGGAATGCAGTGGCAGAGTCACAGGTTACAGGGAGGCTGATGAAATGCTGGGTGACTTCCACATCTGGGAGCAATGCCTGGCATGGAGAAGAGCTCCCAAGGCACAGACTGACCCCAGTACTGGGTCGGTGCTCAGCAGCTCCATGGGGCATAGTGAGGGCAGGTGTGACTGCCAGGCTCCTTCCCCTGAGCCCTGCTCTGGGCCAGCACTGCCACAGCACTGTCACAGCACTGTCACCCAGCAGTGGGCTTACACAAATGGTGCACTCACACCATAATTATCCCCACCAGCTCTTCACTTGTCTCTCTGCCTGGTGTTCTATCCAAGCTTTAAGTTGGCACTTGTATCTAGGACAAAAATACAGTTTAAATCCTACTTTTGGGGTATCTTTCTGTTTAAACTCTCCTTCATTTCTCAGAGGGGTTGTCGTGGGGCTCCTGTAGCTCCTGTGTGCCCAGGTGTGTTGACTCCTGCTCTGGCTGTGTGCCTCAGGCCTGCTGCCCTGGCCCTGCCTGTGTGTGCATGGGAAGGTTGCTCTGTGCCTCCACCCCTGTGTGCCTCCCAGTGCTTACAGTTATGTGCTTAGACCCTCTCCAAATCCCTTTTGAAGTTGCTTTTTCTCTGCTTCTTGCAATAACTGGCCCTCACAGCCAGCTGGGCAGCACTGCTCCATGTGATCCCTGTGCAGGTCCTGGTTAGGGACAAGTACTGGGTACTCAGTAAAACTGGGCTCTGTTCCAAAACATTTCAGTTTTCTTGTGCCTGCAGTGGCATTCACCAAAACCCCAATCTTTAAATATTTATTCCTGTGACAGGGATATTCCTGTTAAGTGTTGGTTTATCTGCCAAGAGTGGACTTGATTTAGGAGTTGGGCACTTTCCACATCCAGGAAGGCCATACATATAAAACACAGGATGAAATCTGCAGGTTTTTCTAGGTCAGAGGCACCGTGTGAGGTCAATCCATGAATCTCTAGGAAGCTTGAGGATCAGATGGCTTTCTCAAGGGGCCTGCTGTGGGCACCAGAATTGTCTGATTTTGGACAAGACCAGAGTTCAAGCAAGACCAAGTTCAAGACAAAAGCAGAGTTCAGGCTTTCTACAGCAGGCATTTCCCAGGTCTGTGCTCCCCACAGGAGCTGCAGGCTTTAGTGGCTGTGCCTTGGTGCAGCATGAGCTCCCTGGTGCCACAAGCCAGCAGGACCCTGGGGAGGCTCTTGTCCCCAGCACTGGCTTAGTGGCTCCTTCCTTGACACTGTGACCTGGAGTACCAAGATCTGAAATGTGCCCAAGGGCCCTTTTTTGCTCAGGTTTTGGTGCTGCCACTCTGGTAATAACAGCCCTAACTACTCACACCTTAGGTGTGAGTGCTGGTGACTTTGGACCCTGCAAGATTTCTTTTGTCCCCAAAAAACCCTCTAAGATTTATCCACATGCAGGATTTGAATTCCAAGACCAGGACTAAGAGTAATCCTGGCTTTATTCACAGAGATCATTTCCTCCTTGTTTCTTTTCATCTCTTAGGACAGTTCTGGAGGGAGGCCACCTCTCAGAGACCTTGGCCACATTGCATTGCTGGACCCAGTGTCCCTGATTAGGCCTCTTCAGCTCCTGGAGAGCCCCCTGGGCCAGCCTGGCCATTCCCAGCTGTTCTGGGCTCTCAGCAAGGACAGACAGGGAAAGCCAGGGTGTGTTTAGAGGAACAGAAAGTCTCTTATACCCTGTTTGTAAAGAAACAGATCCATGCCAGGGTAGCTGGCTCATTTCCTTCAGGATATTCATTAGTGCAAGAGTTCCCTGTGGGTGGTGACAGCCTGACAGGGCTGACTGTGCTCCCAGGAGCCCCTGAGGCCACCAAGTGCCTGGTAATGTCACAGTGTCCTCCTGTGCTCTACCTGAGGGGCTGCCAAGGAGGAGCCAAGGCTGGTAGGGGTTATTTGCTGCTGGTTTCAGAAATTCCCAGTTGGAGCAGCGTATTATTGTCTGCTTTCACTGTGAGAACACCTATTCAGGCAGCTGCTCCAGCCACCTCTGCCTCTGCAGCAGTGTAGAAACCAGTTTTCATTTTGTCTTCTAAAGGAGTAATGTCAGGGAAATCCCTCCTCCAGCTTAGCATGGAGCAGTGTGCAGCCACAGCCGGGAGCTGGGTGGCACCAGGGACTCAGAGCACCAGAGGAACCTCTGCCAGCAGAGCGGGCCTGGGGCTGCTGTGCTCACACACCTGTGCTCAGGTGTCAGCCCTGGTAAACTTTTGTGCTGCTGTGCTGCCCAGACCCCCCCATGCCCCAGAGTCAGTAGTGTTTGGTGGAGTGAGGTGTTTCCATGTTTCATATTGGAGACAACAACAACAGAAGATAGTTATCAACTGTTTTAGGGGAGGTACAAGCATAAAAACTGTCCTTTGGAGAGGGAGGAATTGAGTTGTTCACCTTGTGGCAGTGAGCCCAGTGCTGCCTGTTGTAGTGTGTTTTTATACTTTGTAATACTTTGAAGTAGTTTTGTTTTGTATCCCTGTATTTTTCCCAGATGGTTTATCCCAGATTGTACCCCCTTCCCTTTACCTGTGTAATCCCTCTCCCTGGCTGAGATCACCCCCAAACCCCCACCCTGGCTCTCTGTCTGTCACTCAGCATCCCATCCCCTCCATCTAGAAGCTTCAATCCAGGATGTCGAGTGATCAGCCAGAGGCCAGGGGTCAGCCCCCCAAGCTTTGCCCTATATGTTGTCCTAAATGTCCATCCCCCAGTACCCATCCCTTAGGGTCACTTATTGGTCAGTAAAATGTTCTCTTCTTTGGGTTTCCACCTCCCTTTAAATGGAACCTTGGCACATCTCCCGAGTCTCTCAGCAGGAGGCCCTCTGTGACCGTGTTCACAGGGGTCTGAGGATGAGGGAAGAGATGAGGATCTGACTCCATGTTTCAGAAGGCTGATTTATTATTTTATTATATATATTACATTAAAACTATACTAAAAGAATAGAAGAAAGGATTTCATCAGAGGGTTTGCTAAGAATAGAATAGCAAACAATTATAACAAAGGTTTGTGTCTCATACTCTCTGTCCAAGCCAGCTGGGCTGTGATTGTCCATTAATTACAAACATCTAATATGGGCCAATCACAGATCCACCTGTTGCATTCCACAGCAGCAGATAACCATTGTTTACATTTTGTTCCTGAGGCCTCTCAGCTTCTCAGGAGGAAAAATCCTAAGGAAAGGATTTTCCATAAAAGATGTCTGTGACAGCCCCCTGAGGTGCAGGAGCTCCCCAGAGCCCCTGAATAAAACCTTGGATTAACCCCTGCTAAGAGTCAGCCCTTTAGCATCTACCAATGTCTCTGGTGTCTCTTCTGCTGCAAAGGTGACCAGCTCAGGTGCCCTCAGTACCCTCAGGGCACGAGAGAACCTTCAGGACCCTCAGGGCACAGAGAGTGTGTCCCCACTGTTGTCCCCCGGTGTCTGCCGACTCAGGACTGGCCGGGGTTCCTGAGAGGCTCCCTGAGGGACAGAGACACTGCCAGTGTCACCCATGGGTGTGACTGTGCCACCTTCTCTCCACAGGGGCCGGCGTGGCTCTGCTCAATGACCACATCTACGTGGTGGGTGGGTTTGATGGCACTGCTCACCTCTCCTCGGTGGAGGCCTACAACATCCGCACCGACTCCTGGACCACGGTGACCAGCATGACCACGCCGCGCTGCTACGTGGGGGCCACCGTGCTGCGGGGCCGCCTCTACGCCATCGCTGGGTAAGCCAGGGCCTGCTGGGGGACACAGCTGCTGTCCCTGCCACGGGGCCTCTCCTCGGTGAGGGGAGACACCCACAGGGTCACTGTGCCCAACCACAGCAGGCAGCACAAAGGTCAGTGTTGTGTTTGCAGGAATGATGAATCTGACTCTGTGTTCTCAGAAGGCTCATTTATTACTTTATAATACTATATTATATTAAATAATATATATACTTTTATATATATATATTTATATATATATTTGAAAGAATATATATAAGTATACTATACTAAAGAATACAGAAAGGATACTTACTAAAATGCTAAAAAGATAATAATGAAAACTCCCGACTCTTTCCAGAGTCTCGACACAGCTTGGCCCTGATCGGCCAAAGAGTCAAAATAACTCACACCAGAATCCAATGAAACAATCAAATCTGTCTCTGTTTGGAAAACCAGGAGTCTGCTAAGGAAGGCAGGAGCCTCTCCTGAAATGGAAACTGTAAACCCTCCCACCCCTCTGAATTGCTATAAATTTTCAGTTAAGGAGATCTCAGGCAAAAAATATGGGAGCAGGAAATAACAGTTCTTTAATAGGGAAGAAAATAAAAGGATAAAATAAAGAATGCATACACTAGAACAACACTGCCAGAGTCAGAACCCAACCTGACACCCTGTGGGTCAGGCTGTTGGCAGCAGTCCCATTGGAATTGTGGCTCAGCCCTCCTGCAGTGTCAGGGCTGGTTCTGCTGGAGCAGGGATCCTGGAGAAAGGTGCAGTCTCTGCCTCTGAAGATCCAGTGGAAGAAGAGGCAGCTGCTGCTCCTCTGGGCAATCCAGTGCAGAAGCTGTGCTGGTGTTCCAGAATCTCCAGATTATATCTGGGTAGGAATGCTTGGCTCCTCCCTCTGGGCTCCCATCTCCCAATGGGATGCTGTAGCTCTTATCAGCCATGCAGTGACATCCAATAGCTGTTATCAGCAATGTCCCCTCAGAGGGAGGAGTGATTGTGGTCACTCAGAGAGAGATAAGGCAAACTGCCCACTTGACAAAAGACAACTGCCATACAGATGGTAACAGAATACATCTTCCCTTGCAGTCTGGAACAACCTGTGGGTAAACAATCCCCCAGCACATTCCACATGAGCAAAACACAGGAGAAGCAAATGAGATAAGACTTCTTTTCCTTTTCTCTGAGTCTTCTCAGCTTTTCAGGAGAAAAATCCTGGGTGAAGAGATGTTTTCAGAGAGTGTGAATGCCACAGTCCAGGGCCCAGGCAGGCAGGAGAGCAGCAGCAGACAGCAGTGGCAGCCTGGTGAAGGGGTTATAATTTGGGTAATTTGGGCTATTCCAGTCTCCCAGGAAGAGCTCTGAATGCCTCAGCCTCTTCCTCCAGCACCCTCCTTCATGTGTAACTTTGTGTCCTGGCAGATACGATGGCAACTCACTGCTGAGCAGCATCGAGTGCTACGACCCCATCATTGACAGCTGGGAAGTCGTCACCTCCCTGGGGATGCAGCGCTGCGACGCCGGGGTCTGCGTCCTCCGGGAGAAGTGAGCAGAGGCAACTCACAAAGAAAAACATTCTAAAATGTCTCGGCTGGAGGAGGAGTCCCAAATGGTTTGCAGTGACTGTTCTTGAGAGTTGTGGATGCTGTGGGAATAGGCACCAGAACAGCAGCTTTCTGTGCTGCTTGTGACTAGAGCATGTGCATAACTGTGTGATCTCAGCAGTCATTTGCAGTCAGGGGCTCTGTGGGAAGCTGGAGGAAGGGGATGAATGGGTCAGGAGAAGCTGCACTCTGTGCTGTTCCTGTGGCTCAGTCTGTGGGCAGAGCAATTGCCCCAGCCTGGTCTCAGGCAGCCTGGTGACCCCTCCCAAGGACCTGTACATAGCCCTGGGTCACCTCTTCAGCCACCGCAGGACCCCGCGGGTCCTCGGGCGCTCTCGGCCGTGTGGATGTGTGAGGCTGAGCCCAGCTGCTCTTGTGTTCCAGCTTCAAATCATTGTGTACGTCCTGAATGTTGCAGCGTGCTCCCCAGCACTGCAGAGCCAGCCTGGGTGAGTGTGAGGGCCCTGAGCTGTCACTGTGTCTGCAGGGCTGCACACAAAGGAGTCGAAGGTTAAAGCTGTCAGCCCCTGTGAGCAGAGCCTGAGGCCACGGGCAGAGGCAGGGGAGGAGCTCAGTGCCTGCCACAGAAGCATCTGCAGTGTTTGTGCTCTTGATCAGGGGCTCAGCAAGGTTCATCACATCGTGTTTCCTCAAAAAGCTTGACAGCTCCAGCTGCAAATGATGTGTGGCACCGGGGGCTTGGCTGTGCCCCACCCTGTGAGGAGGTCACCTGAGCTGAGGCCAGGAGAGCAGGGACACAGTGGCTGCTGCCCACCAGGGTCCTGCTGGGTGAGGCACTGGGGATTGTCCCCAGACAGACCCGAGCCCAGCACACCTGAGGCAGCCTTTCACTCAAGTTCATTGTGTTGGTTTTCCTTTCATCTAGGATTTTTCTGCTTCCAGGGCTGTTCTGGAGTGACATCCAGGATTCTGTTTCGCCCTTTGTTCTCAGCTGTTTATTCCCCTGTCTCATGACTCCACATCCTGTGACACTTGCTATCCCTGGCTGCCCCATGGGCCCAGGTGAGGCTCCACCAGTGGCTCCCAGCAGCTCATGGAGCTCTCCCTGCTCAGCATGTCCTGCCTCACTGTTGGGGGGCTCAGGCTCCCCTCTGCCATCAGCTTGGCCCCACAGTGCCTGGGCTCCATGTAGTGCTGCTCGTTGGGCTTCCTGCTGACTCCTTGCTTGGGGACAGGGTGGGATCAGGGACGTGGTAGCATGACCTAATGATGCACTTTCAGCCAATGCTCTGACCTTCTGCGTTTGTTTCTATCACACAAGTGTTCTGTGGTTTCGTTTCCTATGTTTATTTTTTAATGAAAGTATAAAGAATAAAATATTTCCTGAGCCAGTAGGAGTTTAGCTTCTGTTCTCTACCTTCCAGACATGACTGACTGCTGTGTGGAGGTTTTGTGCAAAGCCTGTGTTAGACAGGCAGTTGCCCTCAGGTGTCTCTGCCCTGCAGCTTCAGCCCAGTGATGAAAAACAGCTGCTCCAGCTGTGAGATCTGTGCACAGAGACCAGCCAGGCCTGGAGGACTCCCTAAGGTGGGAATTTCTTGCAAGGTCTGTTGGAGAAGAGGATGGAGCACAGAGGAGGAAAAGACTGATGACAGTCAGCAGCAATAATGAATTATCAGGGGCTGAACATGAGCCCAGGTGGCCAAGAAGGCCAATGACACCTGGTGGGTACCTGCCATGCTGTGACCAGTGAGCATCCCTGTGTGCTGGCACTGCTGAGGGCACACCTCCAATCCTGGGAGCAGCCTTGGGACCCTCACAAGGACATTGAGGGGCTGGAGTGTGTCCAGGGAAGGGAACAGAGCTGGGGAAGGGGCTGGAGGACCAGGAGGGGCTGAGGGAGCTGGGAAGGGGCTCAGCCTGGAGAAAAGGAGGCTCAGGGGGGCCCTTGTGGCTCTGCACAGCTCCTGACAGGAGGGGACAGCCGGGGGGAGTTGGGTTCTGCTCCCAGCGAACAGGAACAGGAGGAGAGGGAACGGCTTCAAGTTGTGCCAGGGGAGGGAGGTTCAGGTTGGATATTGGGGGAAATCTCTCTCCCAAAGGGCTGATCAGGCCCTGGCACAGCTGCCCAGGGCAGTGGTGGGGTCTCCAAACCTGGAAGTGTTCAAAAGACCTGTGGATGTGGCCCCTGGGGACATGGGTTAGTGGTGAACATGGAGTGCTGGGGAAATGGTTGGGCTTTTCCAAATAAAACAATTCCGTAATTCTGATACTGTTACAGCAGAGCTGCAGTTGCAAAAAATTACAGCTCCTGTTTCCTCCACGGGCATGTGGGATGAATGGAGCCCAGCATTAATTCATCTGTCCATGTGCAAAACAGATTCTCTTGGTTTCAGGGCAAACTGCCTCATTGATGGCTCCAGATCCTCCCCCTGCTACCTGCTCCCCCCACAAACACTCCAGGTGTTCAGGAGCCTCTCCTGACACCTGTCCCCAAACTGCTCCATCATTCTTCAGCCAGTGAGGAGTGGGGAAGCAAAGAAGGGAACAGGTCCCGTTTGGGGAGTGCAGCACTCCCTGGTGCCACCCATGGATTGTCCCAGCTGTGCCCTCTGCCAGGGTGCAGGGGGAGCCACCAGGCTCTGGTGCTGCCCTGCAGCTGTCAGGGGCTGCTCTCCCTTCCCTGACAAGCCCTGCTCTCCTGCAGGGGGCTCAGGGGGATTCAGCTCCACAAGTGCCGTGTCCAGTGTGTGGCTGGGCACAAGCTCAGCAGCAGCAGAACTGGGTCACAGCAGGATGTGACCAGCAGAGCCATCCCTGCCTTTCCACAACAGGATGTACTGAAGGGTTTGAAGAGGAACTTCAAGGTGTTTCCAGGGAGGTAATGCACAATATAAATCTTCAAAATGCTCCATGTTGGTGCTGGAGATGAGAAAATGTCCAGGCTCCTGCTGAAAGCAAAACAAAGGGACAAAATGTTCTGCTTGGGAGGAAACTGGTATGGATTGTCCCTGGCCAGCAAGAGTGAAGCTTCGCTTCATGATTGATCCAGCAGAAAATGCTAAAAGACATTTTCACCCTTCCACTGCTGGCTGCATGGAAGCAGCAGGAGAAAATCACCAAGGCAGGCCTTGCAGCTAAGGCACACAATCACCTCAGCTCTTCTTTAAACACTAAGCACTCTGCCTTATTTATGTCAAGGGAGCTAACAAAACATGGGAGCGCCACCTCTGACTTGGGAGTTTTGCAAGAGTAACTGATAAAGTAACAGTCACAGAAATAAATTTAAAATACTACAGTTTTCCTGACTGAGCTGGTTGTGAATGAACACCTTGCAGCAAACCAATTTGTATGAAAGAGAAAGAATACATTTGTACAGTGGTCAGGAAGCGTCCTGGGAAATGAGAAGAAGTAAGAATTTCAGTAAGAACTGAAGAATTAAGGGTGAGTTTTCAACAGAGAAATCTCCCATCCAAGACTTAAGAATTGGCCAAAGATCCTTTTAGTGGGTTTTTGTTACCTCCTGAGCTGTGCACAAGGACTGCAACAATGAGAGGCACCACTGCAGCCACCAGCCCAGAGCAGCAGCAGCCTGGGGACACGAGCTGAGACATCGGGGTGCTGTGGTGCCACTCGGGTTCATGGGCTGGGACCCCTCAGGAGTGCCCATCTCACATCAGTGTGAGCAGGTGAGGGCAGGTGCAGCCCGGCAGGGGGGGTTTGCAGGGTGGGTTTGCAGCCTCCCCTCCCACATCTGGCTGGGATCTCACCCTCACAGCCTGGGTTACCCCAAAATGAGGATCTGCACCTGTGGTACAGCCAGGCAGAGCCTCACAATCTTCAGCTCCAGACTGGCAGGGAAAGGCCTCTTGTTGGAGTTGCAGGATCCCCAATGTCTGGGAAGAATGATAGGCAGAACTCCATGCTATCAGAAGGCTAATTAATTACTTTATTATACTATACTACAAAGAATCCTAAAGAATACTAAAAGATACTAAAGAAAACTCATGACTGTCTCTCAAAAGCCAGGACTCAGCTTTTTCCAATTGGCCAAGGAAACAAAACAATCCTCAGCAAAATCCAACTGACAAACTCCTTCAGATAAACAATCTTCCAACACAATAACAGGAGCAGCAAATGAAATAAGAATTATTTCTTTCTTTCTCTGAGGTTCCTCGCTGCGATTCCCAGGAAATATCCTTGGGAAGTTGTGCCTTGCTTTCCTCTGTGGAGAGAAATGCAGCCCCAGGCCTCCTCTATTGCAAAGCAGATGTGTGGGCAGAGCAGAGCTTTCCTGGCTGGTTTGGGGCAGGAGTGACCATGGGGAGGCTCTGAAGCTCTGGAGAGGGAGCAGTGACACAGAGTGACACTGAGTGACACTGAGTGACCCTGGAGTGACACTGGGGTGACAGACAGTGACACAGAGTGACACAGAGTGAGCCTCAGGTGTCTCTGGGGCAGCCAGAGTCAGCTCCAGGGCAGGGATGGATTTGAGCTCCCAGCAATGCTCTGGGGTGTTTTTCTCAAACTGGTGTTGGCCCTCCATGAGCAGGAAGGATCCCACAGAATCCAGGATAATTGTGCTTGGGGAGGGCACTCTGGGGGTCTGTAACCCTGATCCTCTTTGGATCAGGCTCTGTGGAGTCCAGAGCACCTCCAGACCTGGGGGTTCTGGGCCTTTCCTGAGCCCCGGGACAGGACTGGACCCTGTCCCCTTCCTGTGGGACAGAACTGGACCCTGTTCCCTTCCCTGGTCTGAGCCTGGCCCAGGGCAGCCCCAGGGCTGTCAGTGGCACTGCTGGGCCCTCTCCTCCCCCTGCTCTGCTCCCCACACAGCCCCAGGCAGGGCTCAGGAGCTCAAACCCCCAAACTCTGCCCAGGTGCCAGGAGGGTGGGCTGATGTCTCCCAGCCACACTCACACCCCAGCTTGTGTAAGTATTACTGCTGCAATCCTACCCCTTTATTTAGTGAATATCAGAGAATATTTAGTGAATATTCACCTCAAATGTCAGTTCCCATTTCTGGCTCCTCCTGAGGGCTCTTGGCAGCAGACAGTCAGGAGTGAGCAGGAGGAGCATGGGGCACATTTACACCAAACCAGGGCTCCCCTGGGATCTGGCCTGCCCTCTAAAGAAGCACTGGCTCAGTCAAAGGCCTCTTTCAATCTTCTCAACAGCAACAGAGGGGTGGCAGCAGCAGCCCAGAGCAGCCCACGGCCAGAGGGGCCCCAAGGTGCTCAGTGAGGAGCAGCAGAGTCCCCTGGGCCCCAGGACCTTGTCCCTCAGTGCTGCCTGTGAGCCCTGGCACTGCCCTGGCACTGCCCTGGCGCTGCCCAGGCTCTGTGGGTCAGGCTGATCTCTGCTTTCCTCTCCACATTGCTGCCAATGTGCCCCTGCCCCTTTCAGGCCCTCTGCCCTCCCCATCTGTGCCAAGCAGCCACAGAGCTGCTGTTAGAGCAGCCCAGGTGCTCCCGAATCCTGGTGCAATCACTGCTGCAGCTTCACAGGGTCCCAGAAGGGTCAGAGGAGGGACGCCAGGGGCTCATCTGGTCCCAGCTCCCTGCAGTGCCCAGGCAGGGCCATCCCAGAGCCCACGGCACAGGATTGCATCCAGATGGCTCTGGAATATCTCCATTGATGGAGGCTTTTAAGGGAGACAATTTCCCTTTGTCCAACACCAACTGAGCTCCTTCTCCAACCACGAATTCAGGCATCTCCAGGCTCCCATGGCTGGGAAGTGGCTGTCCCTGATGGTCCCTGTGGGCCACGACAGACACAGCACTGCCAGTCCAAGATCCCTGGGGACCGGAAAATCCCAGACTGGTTTGGGTGGGAAGGACCCAAAAAACTCATCTCCCTGTCATGGGCAGGGACAATTCCACCATCCCAGGGGGCTCCAAGCCCTGTCCAGCCTGGCCTGGGACACTGCAGGGACCCAGGGGCAGCTACAGCTGGGGGCTCAGCCCAGTCCCAGGGCAGGATTCCTGGGGGAGAATTCCCAGTCCAGCATTCCCAGTTCAGGATTCCAGTCCAGCATTCCCAGTGCAGCATTCCTGTACAGCATTCCCAGTACAACATTCCCAGTACACCATTCCCAGTGCAGCATTCCCAGGACACCATTCCCAGTACACCATTCCCAGTCCAACATTCCCAGTACACCATTCAGGTACAGCAGTCCCGTCCAGCATTCCCAGTTCACCATTCCCGTACAGCATTCCCGTACACCATTCCCAGTTCACCATTCCCAGTACACCATTCCCGTACAGAATTCCCAGCCCGGCGCTCCCGGCCCCTCCCCGGATGGGCAGCGGGGCGGGGCCACCGCAGCGGGGCGTGGCCACAGCAATGGCGTCACCTCTGCGCTCCGCTGACGTCACCGTGGCGGCCCCGCCCCTCGCCATGGCGGCGCCCTGCGCGGAGATGGAGCCGGCGGCGCCTCCGGCCTCTGCCCCCGCCGCTCCCGCGGCCGCGCCGGGCTCGGCCGAGCTCGTGTGCGCGCAGGGCCGCAACCTGCGGGCCGTGCTGTGCCAGCGCTGCGGCTCCCGGGTGCTGCTGCCCGGCGCCGCCACCTTCGCCCGCCGAGAGGTACCGGGGGGTTCGGGGAGGGAGCGGGCGGTGCCGGCCGGGCGGTGACGGCCCCGTGTCTCCGCAGCTCCTCCTGCCCGCCATGAGGAAGAAGGCGGCGGCGGCGGCGACGGGAGGCGGCGGGGACGTGCTGCGGGAGCACTGGCTGGTGCGCGACATGTTCTCCTTCGAGAACGTGGGCTTCACCCGCGACGTGGGCAACGTCAAGTTCCTGGTGTGCGCCGACTGCGAGGCGGGGCCCATCGGCTGGCACTGCCTGGACGACAAGGACAGCTTCTACGTGGCGCTGGAGCGCGTGGCCCACGAGTGACGCCGGCCCGCGTGGGAGCCGGGCCCGACCCTCGGGAGCCCCCGCAGCCCCGCGGGGCCGGGCAGCCCTGGACTGACCGCGGCCTGGCTGGCCGCAGCTTGCCTCTGCTCCCCGTGTGACCGACCCACGGCTCCACTGCCACCCCTTTCCCAGATCCACAGCTGAGCAGCGCCAGGAATCGCAGCCCTGGCACGGCCGGCTCCTCACTGCACCCACACGGGAAGAGTGTTGGTGGTGGGAGGGTCCCTGTGCCCTGCAGGGACAGCTCACCCTGGCACCTTTGCCACATAGCCCAACCTGCCCCAGTCTGGCTGCTCTGCCGCTTCCCTGGTGGCTGCTGTTGCTCCGGGGGCTGAGGTGTCTCTCGTGACACCGTGTGAATGGGGCACTGGGACAGGGCCTGCACTGACAGCACTGCTGCACTGAGTCAGTGTGGCAGCTGAAACTGCCTGACCTGCAGCCACAGCAGTTCCAGGGCTTAAGGCTGAGTCTTCTGTTGATTTTCAGAGGGAATGTTTGCTGCCCCAAGCTCTAACATTTATGTTCTCCAAAACCTCATCCCACCTGACAGCTGTGGTACCTGAAGTGAGTGTGAGGCATTCCAGCTAAAGTGTGCAGTCCTATTAACTGAGTACTTGGGAACAAACACAGGTAGAATGTGCAGACAGCATAAGCTGATAGAGCAGCAAACAAAGAAAATGTGCCAGACCATGGAGCTTTCAGGCAGCAAGAGGGAAGAGATTCCAGCCTGAAAAGCCCCTGAATCATTGGACAGGCAGTGCTGAGCATGTCAGAACATATGAGTGTGTTAAACAGTGATGTCAGGAAGGAATTTCTCTTCTGTAAAAGCTGGTGGTCAGAGTGATCTGGGATATTGTGACCAGTTTTGGTTTCTGCCTTTTAAAAGCTGGGCACAGAGCTGATTAAAGATGGAAGGTGGCTGCAGCAGCCATGGTTCTCCCTGCATTTATCACTGCTGGTAATCATGGCCCAGCTCATTCTCCATTGCTGAGCCCTGTGTGAGTTGTCCAGGGGTGCTTTGGGCTTGCTGGTGCTGTGCCTCTCTGTGGGACACATCCCTGTCCATACCCCCTAAAGCCCTTGGGTCCTAACCCAGCTGGGCAGGCGTGGCTGTCACCGTGCTGGGTGATGGATTTGTTTGTGCCACCAAGCTCAAGGTTTAGGGTAGGGTGCTGCCCCAAGGCTGTAGGAAGAACCTTTCCCTTGCCCCTCTAATGAAACAATTTTGCTGGCAGGGCTCTGTAGGGCAGGCAGAGCCTCAGATGAGTCTCCCAGAGGAGGCATCCTGACAGCAGGAGGGGCAGAAACAAATCCCTTCTTCCTGCAGTGCTTGAGCACCTGCACTTCTATGATTTGGAGACACTGCCTCAATTTATGGCCTGGTGTCAGGAACCTCTGCTGTGGGCAGTCAGGATTTATCAGGGCAGGGAGAGAGGCACAGCAACTGAGAGAGAGCACTGTGGTCTGAGGGCTGAGGAGCAGGAGGCAAATCCTGTCCTGTGTCCTTGCTAAATGTATCAGATGGACATTTGTCATGGAAACTGCTTCTTCCCTCCTGCCCTTCCTGTCTCTTAGCCCTAAGCCCCAGGACTGCACAGGTTCACCAAGGAGATGTGCCCCAAAGGACAGGAGAGCTTCACTCGGGTTCTGCACCCATGGCAAAATGTGGGATCACATCACTAATTTCACACTTTCATTTGGATTGTTGTCTCTTAGGATATGTGTTCTGACCTGAAATACCCCAGTTACAGTCCGTGTTACTTAAATCTGCTGCACTGCTCACCCCTCATTTTGAAGGAGCCACTGTGCAGAACAGACTGGAAATCAGCTTGAGTACCACTGAGTAAATGACCTCCAAGAAATGGCACCTGTGGATTCCTGAGCAGTGGGTGGCACTGGGAGGAGCTGGGGGTGGTGGCAGCTTCCCCAGATGGTAGAACAGCCCTGGAGAGATAGATGGGAGAGCTCAGGTCAAAGCCTTCACATTGGAATGGCAGCAGCTGAAATCCACCTCAGCACAGCCCTGAGTGCTGGGAGCTCCTGCTCCCCTTCAGGGAGAGGGGAGCTGAGTCCTGCATGGATCCAGGCGTGCTTTCTGCTGGCTCTTAAATACTAAATAGGATCACACAGGCTTGAAATGATAAGAAGAAATGAACAGTGTGATGGCAATTCTTGGGAAGAAGCTTTTGTACCATGAGATCTTGGGTGTCATTCAGCCTCAGCAGGGTCTGGGTTCCTGCAGCCCATGAGAAACCCCTGCAGTGCTGGTGGCACAGAGATCTGGGGCAGGTTTTGGGACAGCTGTGCAGCCCAGCTCTCAGCCAGCACCTGGGCTAATTCATGTTCCCTGAGGTGACTGAGAATTTCAGGGGGTGGGCAGGAGGTGGGGGAAAGCAGCATCACTGTGTGGGATTTGAGCTCAGGCAGCTCCTCTGTGCCTTCATTTAGTGGAGCTGTGGGGAGGAGTGTCCCAGGCAGCAGACACGCCTGGGGGAAGAGCTGCTGCTGCTGCACCGGACACATCACCAGGTCTGGGCTCTGCTGAAGCTGCACCGTTCCTGTGTCAATGAGAGCTAATAAAAATTCACATAGACTCACAGATATGTTCACTGCTTTTTATCCAGCATGTTGAAAACTCTTCCAGTTGCCTGTGGTAACTCCTAGAAAATAGTGGTAGACAGCCCTCAAGCATGGGAAGCATTTACGTGATACCTAGGAAGGCTCATCCTGCAGCCCGTCTTTATCAACACCAAGACAGTGCAGAAACCCAAATTTCCATATGTAGATCACTTAAAATTAATTTGATAATGGATTCTTTTATTTAATGTCTGCATAGATTTGACTCCTGAGACCCTCCTGTGTTAAGATGTAGCAGTGCCTCAAGAGGGAACAGTAACAAACCTGCCTCCTTTGCTCCAGCCAATCCCTCCAGCAAGGTTCAAGGGGGCAAATAATAACAGTTTTGTCTAATTGCTTCCTGGTGTGGATTTGGCAGGATCTCTAGTGCCTGCCTGCCTGGTTTGTATGGGTTACTGTTTATGTGCCCTAAATGTGCTCAGGATGGTTAAAAGCAGACCTTGCTCCAGTCTGGCTCTGGTACTGGGATGGGTTCACAGCCCAGACCCATGGTCTGGTTCTGGCATTGGCACCTCCTGTAGCTTCACCTCTCTGCTCCCATTCCCTCCCAAACATCCCACTGGAGCAGCTGCTGAGCCCTTTGTGTGTTCTGTTTGATAACTTGGGCTAAAGTTTCCTTTCTTGGCTGCTGGGTTGGCACATGCAGCCTGTGGGATGCTCCAGGGGCAATGGCAGGATGGAGGCCTGTGCTCCTTTTTGGCAGCTGCAGGCTGTGAGATCAGCTGAGCTGTCCTGGGGAGCTGCCACAAGTCATGCCTTGCACAGAGGTCACAATCACACTCTTCCTTCCCTAAATGAGTTACATTTCACTGAACCAGGTAAGTGGTGCATGGAGCAGAGGCTGGGATTCAAGGCTCCCTCTTTCCCAAGCTCTGCAAGTCAGCAAACCTGGGTGCCTGGACCTGCCAGGACCTGAGGCCTCTCCTTGATTCCTCCCTTCTGTCTGAGGGAATCCTCACCAGGGCAGTGGTGACAGAGTGGACTCAAGCAGCAGCTTGGAGAACTTTGCTGTTTGCTGTGTCTGAGGGCTCTCCCATCCAGCTGAGGCCTCACAGAGGAGCCCAGCAGGGATGAAGTGAGATCTCTGCAGCACAGTGTGTCTGTGGGACCTGTGCCTGCAGGAGTGGAGGGGAATGGCTCAGCAGAGCTCAGAGAAGAGCTGTGGCTGATGAAAGCAGGGCCAGCTTGGCCAGGGAGGTGGTTGTGGTGTTCCCTGTCCTGCACAGCTCACCTTGCTGCATTCCCTGAACCTCTGTGTGAGCAGGGACTGCCCCATCAGCACAGGCAGTTCTGCAGGGAGCTGGTGAGGGAACAGGGATTTCTGAAATGTGTTATGAATTTCCCTGAAGGTAATTTTACATATCTGACATTACACTCCCTGGCAGGAACATAAGTAGGAGGAAAGGAAACAATTGAGATGAAATAGCTTTAGAGTCCTTGGACAACTGGTGCAGGGAAAGCGTCCCTGCCTCCCACAGAGTCAGGTTAATACAGGCCAAACTCCAGAATCAAAGAAGCACTAAAACACCAAGTATTTTGCCAAAAACCCACCAAGTATTTTGAAGCTGGCTGGGGACACAAAAGGAAACCACAGCAGATGAGTGGAACTGGCCATAAAAATGCAGAGAGAGCATGAGGGCTTTTATCAAAGCCAGCTTTGTTCTCTTTCAACCAACACTATGCATTTCAGCATAAATACTTGAGTGCTGAGTTGTGAGGCAGCCAGGTCCCTCCAGTGCAGCTTTGGTATGAGCGCAGCTGGGCCCCTCAGTGACAGAGAGGGGGGAGGTGGCAGCCCAGCAATGCAGGTGAGCCTGTGGGGCTGGAGGAGGGAGAGAAGGCAATTTTCACAGGAGTGTGCTGTGGGGTGAGTGCCCCAGCACCTGAAAATGACCCAATCTTACACAGAGTGAAAATCGAGTGCTTGGCTCCCTTCATGCGACCCCTGAGGGAGAGTGAGCAGGTTCCAGGGTTGCTGAGATAACACTTCCATCTCCAGAGAGGGGGAAGCAGGTCTGGAAAAAGTGTTTCTTGCATCTTTTCTAAAACTGAATTGAATATGGCACAGTCCACCCCAATGGCTGCTGCAATTTTGTTTTTGAAGTGCTGCACATGGAACGCTGGGAGAGCTGCAGGGGTGGGAGCACCTGGGGGAGGAGGATCTGTCCCTTGAGCATCCCAGGGCCATTTCCTGGGGGCTTAAGATATGAACAGAGACTGAAGTAGTCAGATACAGCTTCTGCCTGGAGAAACCCTGCCAGGGAGGGAAGGGCACCTGCCTGTCAGCCACCGTGTGGGCTGAGCTGGGCGGGACAGCCCGGGGCAGGTTTGGAGACAAGAAATGCAGCCGGACAGAAACGCAGCTGGACAGAAATGCAGAGCCCAGGAATGCAGAGCCCAGAAATGCAGAGCCCAGAAATGCAGAGCCCAGAAATGCAGCTGGACAGAAATGCAGAGCCCAGGAATGCAGTGGGGCATGTGCTGCCACAGCAGGCGCCCGGGAGGCCGAAGCACAGAGCCAGAGCCGCGTGTTTCCAGCAGCCCCGGCTGTCTGTAGCAGGACAGGGCAGAGCTGCCGGCGGGTCTGTCCTTCACAAACCTTTCAGGGTAATTTGTGCTGATGGGATCCGAGCGTCCCTGGGGCAGAGCTGTGCTGGGAGGATTCCTTGTGGGTGTGTTTGTGCCCGCCTCTCCTCGCTGGGGAAGCAGCGGGGTGTGTGTATGCTCAGCTGGGCTCTGCCCCCCCTTCATGTTCCTTATCTTGCCGAGGCTCTCGGTTCCCTGCGGGGAGCTGACAGTTGCTGTAATCGCTGTGCGTGCAGAGGCAGAGCGCTCCATCTGCTCGCTGCCCCGAGTACCCTGTGCCATTGTTCCTGCCCAGCTGGAGGAGATGCCCTGAGAGCAAGGGAAAATGAGCAAAGCCGTGTCAGCACAGGTATCCTTCCCCTCCCGAAGCAGCTGGCTCTGCACGCTGCCTGGAATGCTGTCCATGGCAAAGAGCCAGAGCACGGCTCGTTGCACAATCGCTGGGTAATTTGGAATAGCTGGCAGTGGAACGTGAGGACATGGCCTCAAGAACTTGTTGCCTCGTTCTTTCCTGTTCTCTTGGAGGACTTGGTTCTCTCTGCCAGGCCATGGCATGTCCAAGGGGCTGGCACCAAAAAAGGCCAAATGTTGTGGTGTGATTTCAAGGTTTACCCCAGAACCTCGGGTCCCTCCCCTGACCATTCCCTCCCAGGTGTGTCAGTCACCTCTCCTGTCCCCTCCCAGCACTGTCTGTCAGTCCTGGCATTCCAGAAGGGCATCAGTGATTGGTAGATCCAAAGGATGCCCTCTACCCCTGGGGGGCATTGGGGCCATCCAGGTGTCCTTTGTCCCTTTGTCCCTCCCCTCCTGTCCCTGCTTGGTGGCTCCCTGCCCCTTCCCTGCCCCTCTCCCCGGGGCTAAAGGAACAGGAACCACGGGCTCAGGGAGTTCTGTTGGAGCTGGTGCTGCATTCAGAGGCCTGGATTCTTTATTCAGAATAAAACTCTGGACCACCAAAGTGTGAGGGCTGGGGCTGTGCCTCAGCAGCGATCTGGGGGCTCTGTGCCCTCACCAGCTCAGTCCCTGCTGCAGCCACTGGTGTCCCAGCCTGGCTCTGGTGCCAGCACTGCTCAGGGGAATCTGGTTCCTTTCCTCAAGGCCCCTGCTAGGATATGGGATTTCTGTTGGGATCCCAGTATGCTGGAACCAAAAGGGAATGTCTTGTGTGTAGCTGGATGGTACCCAAGACACAGCTCCTGGTTTTGGGAGAGGTGATGCCACAGTGCCAGTGCTGCACAAACTCAGGGCAGCACAACATGAAGTGCAGTTTACTGGGACCCTCTGGCTCACTCCTTGGCATCCCCTCCCTGCTTTCACAGACAATTCATTGTGCTGCTGATACAGCTAAGCTATGTAAAATTGGTCTTGGCAGAGAGGGCAGTGAAAAGAGGCTGTTCCATGTGCAGGACTGGGTGCACTGGTTGTGGTGCAGAACACTGCAGAGCACCTCTGCCTTGTCAATGAACCCCTGGGCAGGGCACTGGAGCTCTCCAGCCAGGTCAGTGCCTACAGTGCTTCAGCTCCTCAGGACTAATGGGGGCATGAATGCTCAGCTCTGTCCTGGTGCCCTGCTCTAATCCAGCAGTGTCACCATGAATTCCCAGAAGGTCTCAAATCTGAGCCAGTGGACTGAGCAGTTTCTGTTCCTACCTGCTTTACTGCTCAGCACTGCACAGGATTCTCAGTACAGCCACCCTGTGTGCACTTTGGGTGTTGCCGGGCTTGCAAGGGTTGCAGGGGTGACGAGAGAGACGAGAATCTTGACTCCATGATCAGAAGACTGGATTTATTGATTTATGATATATATTACAGTAAGACTATACTAAAAGGAATAGAGAGAAAAGTTCAGAAGCTTGCTGTGCTAAGAATAGAATAGGAATGAATAAACAAAGGAGCTCTCTCTGATTCTGTCCCAGAGAGAGCTCGGTCTTTGATTGGCCCTTAATTGTACACATCCAACATGGGCCAATCACAGATGCACCTGTTGCATTCCACAGCAGCAGATAACCATTGTTTACATTCTTTCTCTGGGGCCTCAGCTTCCCAGAAGAGGGAAAAATCCTAAAGAAAGGATTTTTCTGTGTCTGTGACACTTTGGGTAGCAAGAACCAAGTCAGGTCTGTGACACTTCCCCCAGCCTCTGCTGCCTGGCCATCACATGTGAAGGAGTCTGGACTGTGGATGTATTGTGCTTTAACCCCAGCTGGCAGCTAAGCACCAACACCCTCGTTTCTCCCCCACACAGTAATGGCAGAAGTGGAAGGTGAAAGTGAGAAAACTGGTGGATTGGCATGAAGACAAGAAAATAATGAAAAAGAATTTTTTAAAAATGTAAGAGGAGAAAACTAATAAAGAGAGGAAAATAGAAACCAAAGAAAGTGATACAAGAAAGTAATTGCTCATCACCAACCAGCCTAAGCTTGCCAGACCCCACCATCCCTCCACCCTCTGTTTCAGGGTGAGCATGGCATCACATGGTCTGGGATATCCCTGTGGTCAGAGAGGAACAGCTGTCCTGGCTGTGTCCCCCCAGCTCCTTGTGCACCCCTGGCCCAGCGCTGGTGGCTCAGGGTGAGGGGCAGAACAGCTCCTGACTCAGCAGGAGCTGAATCATCCCTGTGGGATCAGTGCTGTGCTCAGCACAGATCCCAAACAGCACCACAAGGTGCCGTGGAGAGCTGTAACCCTGCCCCAGCCCAAAGGCCTGCAGGATGTGCCCTGCTTGCCACACTCACTCACTGCCCCTCTGCCAGGTGGTCACAGTCAGTACAGATGGGAACATCCCAGCTCTGGGAGCAGGAATGAGCTGGGCCCTGGTGCTGCTGCCTGAGCAGCAGGGAAGGGAAGCTGCACACCAAGAGAGATCTGGCTAAATGGGTGATTTTGGTTACCCACACTAAAAGAATCACTAAATGGTCTGGGTTGGAAAGGACCTTAAAGCTGATCTTGTTTTCACCCCTGCCATGGCAGGGACACCTTCCACTATCCCAGGCTGCTCCAAGGCCCATCCAGCCTGGCCTGGGACACTTCCAGGGATGGGGCAGCCACAGCCTCTCTTTGCCAGGGCCTCCCCACCTTCACAGGAAGGAATTTCTCCCCAGCATCCCACCCATCCCTGCCCTCTGGCAGTGGGAAGCCACTCCCCCTCATCCTGGCACTCCAAGCCTTTGTCCAAAGTCCCTTTCCAGCTCTCCTGGAGCCCCTTTAGGCACTGGAAGGAACTCTAAGGTCTCCCTGGAGCCTTCTCCAGGTGAATACCTCCCAAAAAAGCCAATTAATTTCCCTAAAAGAGAGACCAATTCCTCTAGCAGGACAAGACAAGATACATTTTCAGTATCTAAACCAAAAGTTAGTGTGGAGAAGACAAAATGTGTAGGCTAGGGACAGTTCACTCCCAGGTAACAAACTGAACTGGGTACAGGTTCAGGTACCAAAGTCTGGGATCATTTGAGACAGGGGCACTGTCCAGCACAGACACAGCACCCCTAAACAGAGAGGCCATGGCCCAGTGGGTGAGTTCCTCAGGAGGCTTTGAATTCTAAATGAAAACCAACTGCACTTGCCAGAGAAGCTGTTTCAGCTTTGACAAATGGCAGGTGGAGGTTTGGAACCACAGAGCAGCAGGAAAGGCAGGAAAGCAGCACTGAAAGAGTCTGGGCTGAAGCAATATTTAAAGTGAGCAGCCCCTGCAATGTGGGCTTGCAGAGAACAAAAAAATAGGGCAGGTAGCGAAGTCCAGGCTTGCAGGAGCAGGATTAATACAGTTGGATGAACAAATAATCTAAGATTTAAAAGCAGAGAATGTATTTAAGGTCATTAAACCAGGCACTTATTTAAGGATTACCTCCAAGAAGCCAGGCTAATAGCATGGTGAGGTTACAAAGCCAAGTGATCAAGGGAGAGAATGCTGATATTAATCTTGCTCATGAAATGTTAATCTGTGGGCAGACACTGCTGCACTGAAAGAACCTCACAAACAAAAACAGAGCCCAGCCCTTTGGGGTTCCACTCTGACAACTCAGGCACATCCTGCCACTTAATTGGACACTCCCTGCGGGGGCAGGATCAGGTACAAACAGGGTTTAATCACATAATTAGAGATACACCTACTGCACACAGCCAGGGTTCTGCAGGCCTTCCCTACAAACCACTCTGCCTGTGCCTTCTGCCTTGTAGTTCCTGTATTTAAGGATTCCCAGCCCATCTGGATCAGGGCTGTTTAAAACAGGAATTAATTCAGTGCTGTCTAGTTATGAATAGTTTTCAGCTCTAAATGAAAGATTTATCTTGGCACCCAGCAAACATTCCCAAAACCCTTATGGAGAATCCATGTCCTCCCATCAAGGTTTGGCCTGAGGTCAGTGGATTAATCATTCTCCTTGAATTGTTGCTCTGTTTGTTGCAATGCAGCACTTGAGATAAAATGTGCAGGTCTGTGTGATGACATAGGAGATTGTGGTTTAGAAATTATATTTCCCAATTCAGTGTCACCATCAAGACTCCCCAAAACCAGATGCCTCTCACTGCCCCCTTCCCCTCCACCTTCCTGCTCTGGAGAGGGGATGGGATTGAGAATTGGAGGCACAAAATTTGCAAATAATGAGTTAAGAACAATTTACTGGAGACAGCTATGAGGTAAGAAACTGACCAGTAATAGCAACAATATTTAATAACACAAGGTATAAGGCATTATTTATTTCTATGGAGAACCACAATACCCAACAGCTCTTCCCCACCAAAAGGGAATGTCATTCTCCCCCAGGGAGGGGGAATCCCTCACTGCCACCTTCCCACCCTGGCAGTGAAGTGCATGGTATGGAGCAACAACCTGCACCCACCCACATGGCTCCAGGCTCTGCCTTACATGGCTGCTGGGAAAAAATTTCACCCTGTCCTGGCTGAAACCAGGGCAAATGTGCAGATCTGTGTGGGGAGATGAACATCCTGCTCTGCAGTCAAAGACCAGAGATGTGCACTGGGCTGTTCCATGGCTTTGCAAGGGTTCCTCGGGGTGAGAGAGATAGACGAGAATCTTGACTCATGATCAGAAGGCTGGATTTATTAATTTATGATATAAGTTACATTAAGACTATACTAATAGGAATAGAGAGAAAAGTTCAGAAGCTGCTACGCTAAGAATAGAAAAAGGAATGAATCAACAAAGTTCTGTGTCCAGGCAGAAAACAAGAACAACTCTCCTGCTAGTGGTCAGTAAATCCAAACACTCACAGAAGACCAATCACAGATGCACCTGTTGCATACCACAGCAGCAGATAACCAGTGTTTACATTCTTCTTCTGGGGGCTTCAGCTTCCCAGAAGAAGGAAAAATCCTAAAGAAAGGATTTTCCACAAAAGATGTCTGTGACACTGGGCTGTTGCTACTCTCTGGTGCATCCCAGGAGCATCCCCACCTGCACATCCCTGTCCTTCCCAAGGCCCTGCCCACACCCCCCGGGGCACACCAGAGGATCCCCACCCACCTGGGAAATGCAGTTCTCCTTTGGAGAAAGTGAAATCCGTGTTAAGGAACTGGCTGCTGGAGTGTGCTCCTTCCTGCTGCTGGAGCAGGACACATCCCTTCACCTGATCCCAGCTGATGTCCAGGACTTGCCATCTAAAATTTAAAATAATTAATAAAATCAAATATATTAGAGAGAAAGGGTCTTTCAGAGCCAGAGAATAAAACCTATCACTGAGGAGCAGAGTCCCCACACTGCTGAGGCACCCCCTGATCCAGCCTGCAATGGGCTGTGGGATCAGTTTAAACCAGAGCAGGAAATCCCACAAAGTCACTGCCAGCCCCCCTTCCCCAGCTGCCATGCTCCTGTGTGGGAATTGTCCCCACAGGCATCTGGGCTGGGTTCCTTGGCCTCCACAAAGGAGGCACTTGGAAGGGAGAGTCTGTCCCTGCTGATCCACTCAGAGGGGCCCTACACTTCCGGAAGAAGCCAGGTCTAAAAGCAGGCTGAGTGCCCAGGACTGAGGATGGATGTGTGAAATAGTACCTGGGGAGGAGGAGATGACCCTGAGCTCTGAAACAATGGAGCTGTGGTGAAGCACTGTCCCCTGAGTGGTGCAGTTTGATGGCTTCACTCTCACCACACACCTGCCCTCAGCAATCCCCACACCTGGGTGGGTCTGCTGTGAGCTGGGCATGAGAGGAGCTGCTGCCTCAGTCAGTACCTGCTGAAATGCAGGCAGCAGGCTGCCCCTGTCCATCTGAGTGCTGGGAAATGTGCATGGGCATCCCCAGGCCACCCCAGGTACTCAGAGCAGGCTGTTGTGGTTTTGGGAATTCAGTGATAGAAGTGAATTATTTTTCCACACATTATTTCTCCAATTCTTCTGAGAGAGAACAGAAAGCAAGAGCTGCAGAGCTGTACATTCAAAGGAGTTTCATCCAAGCTGCTGGAGAAGCCCCAGGCCCACAGCACAGCCACAGAGACTGTATCACAGATACACAGCTAGGCCAGAATTTTTGGAAGGTGTCATATTCACTGAACATACTGATTGCAGCCAAAGTCTGTGCCTGGGGCCACGACAGCATTACCAGGCACAGGGAAATCCTGGAGTGTTGGGAAGGATGAAAGTTTGACAAGAAGGTCTCACAGATATGTGTGCTTAGCAGAAAGATTTTTAAATGTAGAATCTGAAGAAGGAATAGAAATGAAAGCAAGTTTTGATACAGAAGAATTGCTGAGCCAGTCTTGCTGGATAACCAAAGAGGCAAAGGGTGTGTTAGTTAGAAGGGGTTTTTATGGCTTAGAGCAAAGGATAAACCCACCTCAAACAAGATGTTTTTACCAAGCAGAAAGATAGCACAGGCAAACAAGTCAGCAAAGTTACAAGTAGAAAAAAGGTCTCAGAATTTTCCTCTGCAAGAAAACTGAAAAACAACTTCTAGCTTAAATTGTGATGTACTAACTTTGATTGACTGGAGAACAGTAACATGAATATGGTAATTATAGTAGTTATGATAGGCTATAGATAAAAGTTAAGGTACAGATTGGTTCTACTGTATTAAGATGCTCAGCAAAGTATATAACGCATTGTAAGCAAAAGAAAAGTAAATAATGCAATGTAACCAAAAGAAAATAATATAATGCAATGTAACCAAAACCAAAGGGTCTCCAGGCCTGCCTGCAGCTGGAGCTGACAGCTGTAGGCACAGCTCTGTCACCCACAACCCTGCACTGCTGTGACATCTTGGATACAATAAATTGCATTTTGGAGAGCCCCTGGAGTCCCACATCCCTCATTCAGGCTCTCACACTGGAGAAACAAAAACCTCTGCTGCTCACAGAACTGGTCTCTTGCAGGAAGAAAGAATGTGTCCCAGAAACCCCCAATAGCCCCTTGGACTTGACATGACCGTTGAGTCAAACTAAATCAAAAGCATTTCAGGTCCCAAGGAATGGGGTTTGGGTGTGCAGCAGCATCAGCTTTTGTAGGACTGGGGGAATTCTTGATATTGCAGCAGCTGTGGGAGGGCACACTGAGGGAAACTGAGGCACACTCAGCTCCAAACATGTGGAATCACTGCTGTGATATCATTTTCACAGAATCACACAATCATTGAGCTGGAAAAGACCTCAAAGACCATCAAGCCCAAGTTGTGACCAAACCCCCACTTTGTCAACCAGCCTGGAGCACTGAGTGCCATGTCCAGTCCTTCCTTGGACACTTCCAGGGATGGGAACTCCCTGGGAGGCCCCTTACAGTGTTTAATCACCTTTTCAGAGAGGAAAATCCTTCCTGATGTCCAACCTGAGCCTGCCCTTGATGCCACATGAGACACCCAGCACAGCCCGGGGAGTGGGGCTGAGGCAGTGCCAGCACAGGATGCAGGTGCCCAAGTCAGAGCAGGCACTGAGTACAGGAATTAAACCTGTCAAAACCCCAGCTGAAACTGGACCAGGGCACCTTTGACACCACAGCCCAGCCCAATCTGATTTTGTCAGCTGAGCTGAAAACAATGCTCACTGCACTCTGCAATACCATCTGAATTTTCTGCTTTAGCAAGGGGTCTGGCCCATCTCATGTGGTGGTGCTGCAATGTTTCTAACAGAGAATAAAATGGGATAAATAAAATTCCCTCTGAGTGTGTGACTCTGTACCACTGGCAGTCCTGGCCCTGCCCCACTGCACTGGCAGAGCTGAAGGACAGTTGGAGCAGTGGGAGTGTTATTTCAGGTCAGAGGATTTGAAAAGCATAAATCAAATCTTTAAAGTCTTATTACTAAGTTTAAAAATTATGATTTTGTTTTTTAAATCAGTGTGGGCACATTTTTTCCCATATATTCTGCAGTTTAGATTAAACTTTGGTCATAAGTTGAAGATTTCTTTAGAAATTTGGAACAATAGAACAAAATGTATTGCTTTAAAAGAGCAGATGAAATTCTCACAGTGTACCTGGTGTCTAAAATGGGAGGCTTTGAGAAGGGAAAAAAGAGAACATTGAAATATTTGTAATACAATAGCAACAAGTGGAAGAATTAAATGTATTTTGACCTATTTTCTCTTTTAACCCACAGGAAAAGTCTTCCTAAATCTGGGCTTGCAAAGGTGTCACTAGACATGTAGTGCTGGTATTTTTTTCCAACTGAGAAAAGCACAACAGATGGTTAAAATAAAAAAAAAAAATTTAAAAAAAGGACATCTAAGTGTTTTTTTTAATAATAAAGAAATAAAGAAACTAAAATATTGTAACTATTTATCTCTTTCATCCTCCAATAGCTCACTGCAGGAGGGATCCCTCCTGCCTGATCATGAACATCAACAGCTGCAAAGGTTTTCAGGGGCAGAGAGTGACAGGACTAGGCAGGGGATGGTTTTAAACTAAAAGAAGAGAGATTTAAACTCAGTGTTGGGAAGAAATTCCTCCCTGTGAGGGTGGGCAGGCCCTGGCACAGGTGCCCAGAGCAGCTGTGGCTGCCCCTGGATCCCTGAGGTGCCCAAGGCCAGGCTGGACAGGGCTGGAGCAGCCTGGAACAGTGAAGGTGTCCCTGCCCATGGCAGGGGTGGAATGAGATGAGCTTTAAGGTCCCTTCCAACCCAAACCATTCCATGGCTCTGTCATTTCAGTTTTTCCTGTCTCAAACTACCAGGACCATCCTGGTCTTCTTTACCAAACAACTTCACTAAGGAGATGATCACAGCTAAAAGCACTTTGCAGCCAAGGTCATGCTCAGCGAGGTTAGGCCAAGCAATTAGGATAAAACAAATGAGAAAAACGAACAGGAAGAGAAGTTCTTTCAGGTCTCTTGGAGCACAGTTTGGGGATTATTAGTAGCTTAATATTGATTGCATTCTTCAAATATATACCAGCTTGAAAGCACTAAGCAAAGAATTTGGGCTTGCTGAGGAACAAAACATGAAAGAGAAGAGTTATCTTTAAAAAACACATTGCACACCTTGGTGTATGTTTGCCCTTGGTGTCCATCACCCAGCTCACAGGTACCCCTTTGTGTGATCACTCCCCACTCTCTGTGGGATGTCCGTGGTGCCTTGAGAGGCCACTCAGAGCAGAGCTAGACAGTGTTAAAGGAATAAAGGAGGTATTTATTAAAAAGGCCTTCAAAGGATACACCTTGTGCAGTACAAGAGCCCTGCTGAGGGCACACCCAAGACAGCTGGCAAACCATGAGTTCTCACACTTTTATAAATTTTGGTTCATTTCCATATTGGGGTTCATTGTCCATTTCCAGCTCCAGGTTATGCGGTCCCATCCTCCCAGTTTGCTCTCCTCAGTTCTCTGTTTTTACACTTTTAGGGCCTGAAGCTGCAGCCGTGTCCTTGTTTTGTCTAACTAAACTGTTAGGAGAACTTGCTGACACTCTAAATGAAATTTAGAGCTATATACTAATGCAGTACAGAATCTGGAAAATACGAAAGCTAAAACTTAATGCATCAGCCAAATTCCCTAAACACAGTTTAGTGCTTTCTTATAGCCCACTTGTTTTTCAGTCACACATTACACTAGGTATCCTTCTTTGGAAAAACAATTATATCAGTGTTATTTGTGGGTTTTTCCCCTTCTTCCACCTATGACCCTCTCTCAATCCTCTGGTCCTTCCTTGCCAGAGTGCTTTTGCCCTTCCTTCCTTCCAGGGCACACCCACACAGGTTTCATTCCATGCCTTGGGCTCAGATGATCACAATGGGGTTGATAACAGCAGGAGCAGCATCCTCAGCAGGTGTCAGTTCCCTGCTCTGGGGATCAGTTCATCCCTCCCCTCCATGTACAGATCCAGCCTGGCACAATTCCACCACACCCCTGCTAAAAGTACCACCTTTATCCACGCTGCTTGCAGGGCTGGAGATCTGTACAGGAAGAGGAAAAATCACCTACTTTGTTATTGTTCAAAACTGTTTCACGTCCCTCCCCTGCTGCAAAAACTCAGCTCAGTGCAGGAAGAAGGAATTTCCTGAAACCGATGCTGGTGCTGAGGCCCTCAAGGATGGATGGAACTCCAGGTATCAAATATCAGACCTGCACACACAGCAGCTGCTCTTACCCAGGGAGTGAGTTTGGCAATTGCAGGAATATTTCTGTTAATGTAACCCTTAGGACATACCACAGGGGGTTCATGCTTTCCACTTCATATCCAACTTCAACTGGGGCATTTAAATACCAGACCTAATGATTCCTGTAGAACTTATGTGGATCTCCAGATCTGGCCCTTTAGCTTTGAGTCCTTTCCATTCTGTGACTCTCCATCCCACTAATGGCACTTGGCACTGACCCTGTAGTCCGTGTGACTGCAGTGGAGCTGCCTCCACCCTCCTGGGACAGGGATTTTTCTTTTTCAGCCCAGAGCGCCTGGAGCACGGGCCCTGTGGGTGCCCACCGGGCAGATGTGGGGCTCTGGGGCTGTCCCCCAGCAGATCCCGGGGTGCCCATGCCTTGGTCCCAGCTTTGCCCGGGTATTTCACTGCTGCCTTTCCCCGGGCTCACTGCGCCGGGACAGGGAGAGTTCTCATCCAGGACCCCGTGGGTGCGAGGGAATAAGCGGCCCTTGGTCCCTCAGGGCTCCTTCCCAGGGCAGCAGCCGCTGACTCTGGGCTCCCCAGGCTGAGCTCAGAGCCCTTGGCCAGTAGCCAGGGATGGGCAGTGCTGAGCCCCCCGCCCTTCAGCCGCTGGCTCCGAACAGAGCGATCCCCGGCCCGGCCACAGCGACCCCAGCCTGGCCACAGCGACCCCCGGCCCGGGGCAGAGCGATCCCCGGTCTGAAGCAGAGCATGAAGGGGGAAGATGCCGGCCTTCGTTGGCGGGAAGACTGAACCCCGCCCCCTTCCCGCCCTTTGTTACGAATCAGCCAATAGTTCGGGCAGGGTGGTGACAGACATTTCTATCACCCAATGGTCTACAGGTGAGCGCATGCCACGCCAATGAGCACAGCGCAGGGAGCCGAGCGCCCCGCCCCTCACTTTATAAAAGGTGAGCCCGGTAAGAGCCGCCGCTGTTGCGGTGCTGCCCAGACACGTTGCGCGTCTGTCCCGGCGCTCCTGAGCCATGGTGAGTGGGGCGAGGGCCTGGCAGGCCAGGGGTAGCCCGGTGCAACTCCGCGAGCTGCAGCGGTAAGGGGAGGGGGACGGGATGGGCGGCGGGACGGCCCCGCCGAGCCGTGGGGGCAGTGGGTCTCGCTGCCCCGAGCCGTGTCTCGTCCCGCGCCCTGTCGCTCCCGCCGTCTCGTCCCAAAATGGTGGCGGGCTCGCCGAGAACATGGCGGCCCCCGGGACCCTCAGGGGCTGCAGCTCCGTCCCGGGCACCGTCAGCCCCCGGGGTGTCTGTCTGTGCGGGCCCCGGGGCCCGCAGAGCGCGGCAGAGCCGCCGGGTTCCCGCGGCGTGTGGGGCCGGGGCAGCTCCGCGCGGGGTGCGCGACCCGCGGGGCCGGAGGCAGGCAGGGAGGGAAGGAGGAGCCCGGCCCACCGGCCTGGGAGGTGCCGAGGTGCCGCTCCCCCGCTCCTGCCCCGCGGCTGTCCGGGGGCTGGGCTCATGGGCAGAGTTCCTGAAGGACTTTGTGAGACGGGCTGGCGAGAATGAGCTGATAGGTTGAGTCACCTTGAAGGGCAGTCTGAGAGGTGTGACGGGGCTGGGGTGTCCCACAGGACACGGTTCAGGTGCTGAGCTGGGCAGCGCTGCTGGAGGCTGGGGTGGGCGTTCGGCTCTTCCCCGCGGGGGTGTTGCCTTCCTCCAGCTCTGAAAAGAGATTGTCAGAAGGTTACATGGATTTACAAATGTAGCAAGACTGCTGCTGGAGGCATGTGAATGTGTGGGAAATACTTGTTGAGCTGAAAATTATTGTAAGTTAGAGTGTTGGTGGGATGTGTTGAGATTCTTGCTCTAACCTTTCCCTTGGGGGCTGTTTATTGTCACGGTTTTCAAATGAAGTCAAATCAAGAATGCAGCCCCTGGTCTCTGCAAAGGATGCAGGTTCCGTGGAGTCCCATCCCAAGGAGACAGCGTTTCTCCATGTGATGTGCTGCTAAGTTTGGTCTGAGCTGGCACAGCCATTCTCAGGAAGCTTGGCTTTCCATCAGCCTCACACAGGTGCAGCTGCACCTTGGGCACCGTGCTGGGGAGTGCAGGGACCCAGAGCCTGATCCAGCAGTGCCGTGGGGGAGCTGGGGGGCTGCAGCCCAGCAGTGAGTACAGCAAGGGGCTGAGACTGCAGCTGCTGGAAGGGCAGTGACAGGACAGGGCAGTGCCCTTCAGCTGGAGCACATCCTGTAGGGAAAGGAAACTCAGACTGGGCTGGAGAAATTCTGCCTGAAGCTTTGTGTTCCTGCAAATAGTGTATATAAGTGTGAGGAAAGCTTTAAGTGTTAGTTAAGTAAATAAGAGGATTCTGTAGTGGCTTGAATACATCATTTACCAGCACTGTCTGTATACATTTAATCCTTATTCTGAAGCTCGTCAGTGATGTGTGAAGGCCCCGAGCTATAATGAGTGTGGCAGTTCTCTTGCCTGTCATTCCAGCGTGGAGCTGGTGCTTTTGGAATAAAATCTGAGCCTTGTTCTTCAGTATTATTGGTGCTGTGAAAAGGCCATACAGCACAAAATGGGCAGAGAATCTGTTCGTGTCTGACAGAGATTTGTGCTTCATTGAATAGCCACATACTACTTAAAAGTGCTTAGAGCTGTAGGAAAGCAGTTGAAAGAACTCTCAAAGCAGGACTCACAGTAGCACCAGGCCAGGCTTTATCACTGACCTTGTCTAGCCAAGTTTTGAAAGCCTCTAAGGATGGAAATCCCCTCCCACTTCTGCAGTGACCTGTTCCAGGGCCACACCATTCTGCTGGGGAGGTTTTCCTGACACAAACCTGAGCCTTGCAGCAACCTCTGAGAATCTGCCCTGGAGCCACCTGCAGAGCAGAGGGAGCCTTCTCCTGTGCTGCCCTCATGTCTCCTTTTGTTCCCTGGCACATGGCTTGCCCTTCTGAGGACAAGAGCACCCGTGGGACATTCAGGCTGGTTTGTGTGGGAGCCTCCAGGATCCTTGCAGCAGGGCTCCCTCTCAGTTATGCTGTTTGTGCAGGGAGTTATTGCCCAATGTGTTGAACTTTGTATTTTGTCCAAGTAAACATGCCACGTTTCATGTGGCACCTGTAGCGCCTGCTCTGTGGCTGTGCTGCCAAGCTGTGCATTCAGAGCTGGAAGGGCCCCACAAAGGCCACTGAGTGCAGCTCCTGGCCCTGCTCAGGACACCCCCAGGAGTCCCACTCTTTGTGTTGAGTTCTGTCAGCCCTGGGGTGTGACCTGGGGAGCCTGTTCCATTGTCTGGTCACCCTCTGGGGGAAGGATGTTTTCCTCATCACCAGGCAAACCTCCCCTGGCACAGCTTCCCTGGGGTCCTCTCACTGGTCACCAAAGAGCCTTCTTGTGTGGGGAACTCTAGACCATGATGAAGTCTCCTCTCTTCTCCTGGCTAACCAAGCCCATGGCCTCAGCTGCTCCACTTCTTCTTTACCCCCTCCATCTCTGGTGTAGTCCTTACACACCTTAGTGACCTTTCCCAGCTGCTTGGGGGTTTCTCCAGCAAGGCTTAGGTCACTGGTAGGACCTCAGCCAGGTGAGGATCCAGGCTGATGTGGTGGTCTGTGTTCTGCTGTCCCTGCAGAAAAGTTTCTGTCCTGAAGGGATGTTCCCTGAGTCACTGCCATGGTCTGCTCTCTGTGGCACTGCTGTCAGCTTTCCTGTCACCTCTTGCACACTGTGCAGGTTGGCTGTGTGTTCTCTGCCATGGCAGCACTGGCCCAGCTCAGTGCCTCAGCCTGGAGGGTGGTGGTGTGATGGCTTTGGAGGGGAGAAGGGTGGCAGCAGCTCTGAGTGATGCTGCTTGCAGAGAGGATGTGGGCTGGACGCCTGAATGTACAGCTTGGATGGATGGGAGCTTAAGAACAGTTCAGTGCTGTGCTTGAGAACAGGTGATTCTTTTTCTTTCTTTTTTTTTTTTTTTTGACAAATACAATTTTTAATTTAATGGGGTTCCCAATGAGTTTGAAAGGACTGTGCTGCTTTTCTGCATTGACTATGGGTGTGGAATAGGCAGTTCCAGGTCATAGAATCACAGACTGGTTTGTGTTGGAAGGGACCTTAAAGACCATCCAGCTTCATCTCTTCCACCAGACCAGGTTGCTTCAAGCCCTGTCCAGCTTGGTCTTGGACACTTCCAGGGACGGGGCAGCCACAGCTTCTCTGGGCAGCCTGTGCCACCCTCACAGGGAAGAATTCCATCCTAATATCTAATCTAACCCTATCATCCTGCATTTTAAGGCCATTTTCATTTGTCCAAAGTTCCTCTCCAGTTCTCCTGGAGCCCCTTTAGGCTCTGGAAAGGGCTCTGAGGACTCCCTGGGTCCTTCTCCAGGTGAGCACCCCCAGCTCTCCCAGAGGGGCTCCAGGCCTGGAGCAGCTCCGTGGCCTCCTCTGGGCTCTCTCCAGCAGCTCCAGCTCCTTCCTGTGCTGGGCCCCAGGGCTGGGGCAGCTCTGCAGGTGGGGCCTCACCTGAGCAGGGCCCAGGGGCAGAATCCCCCCTGCCCTGCTGCCCCCTGGGGATCAGCCCAGCACAGGGAGGGTCTGGGGAGCCAGAGCACGGGGCTGGGGCTGAGCTTCTGATCCACCAGCGCCCCCCTGTCCTTCTGATCCACCAGCACCCCCATGTCCTTCTCCCCAGGGCTGCTCTCTGTCCATTCTCTGCCTGGCCTGTACTTGTGCCTGAAAATACTCCTGCTTATCCTGGAATTCCAGGGAACCAAATTGTCCCATCCAGTCATGGAGTCTGAACAGAGTTTTGAGTAAGAGTCACATCAAACTGAAGTCTGTGTAGGCTCTTCTAGAATGTGCTTTACTGAAAACTAGATGATGAATATAAAATGCTATAGATGGACCAGGAGTTTGGAGAGGTTTCTATTATGGTTTGTCTTTTACCATTTGAAGTCCTGTGCTGCAATATTAAAGAAATTGGATTGGAACTCTGGACATTAGAGGGAATTTGGGAATCCATAAATGGGTAGGAACAGATAATTTCGCTGCCATGAACTGTTTTCTTCATGGCTTTCATGAGGTGGTTTTATCTGGTGTTGAGGAGTTCAGTACCTTGTGTACAGCAGCGTGGTTTGAGGCCTGATGGGTTTGTCTTTATGGAGGGTTATGAAGGGGTTTGTTAAGCAAAGCCTTTCCTACTGAGTGACAAAGTTTCCTCAAGGGGTCTGGAGAATATTTGTTTTGTTTTGTATACATTAAATGAAATGCTTCCTGGTCCTGGGAGGATTTTGCTGCCTCTGGGGCTGGGCTCTGGGTGTTGCTGTTCTGGACACTTAGGCCAATGAGAGGTGTGATCATCAGCTTTTCTAAATATTCGGTTTGTTATGAAGAGAGAAATTGGCTGAAGAACTTGAAAGAGTTGATCAGACTCTTCCTGTCTGATTGAAAAATAACAAAGAGGAATGAGCTTGTAAAAATGATAATGTCCAAAAGGCTTTTTCTGGGCGGAGCTGATGATGTCTCAAAGGGGCTTTTGTGTCCTGTTGTGTTTTGTGCCAAATGCCCCCAACACCGAGACAACAAGGCCAATGTTTCAATGGCTTTGCGGGCTGGCGGTGCCCCCGGCGCGCTGAACAAGGGCAGTTGTGTTTGTGCTGAGCCGTGCGTTCTGTCCCTGTCCCTGTCCCGCAGCGCGAGTGCATCTCCATCCACGTGGGGCAGGCGGGCGTGCAGATCGGCAATGCGTGCTGGGAGCTCTACTGCCTGGAGCACGGCATCCAGCCCGACGGCAACATGCCCAGCGACAAGAGCATCGGCGGCGGGGACGACTCCTTCAACACCTTCTTCAGCGAGACGGGGGCGGGGAAACACGTGCCGCGGGCTGTCTTTGTGGACCTCGAGCCTGCAGTCATAGGTAACACTGACACTGCAAGGTGTTATTCATGAGAGGCTTGGCTAGGCCAATGTTCAAGCAGCAATCAATTTATTAATTGATATGGTAAAGTATGAGCAATACAGCACTGGGGAGAAGTTTTCCCTCCAGCTGCACACCAATAGTTGAGGGTTACAGGTATTTATAGGGATGCTCATCAGCTTTCTCAGCAGTTTCTATCCAATTTTTACTCATCAGCAGTTTTTATTCCCAATTTTTGCATCACAATTCTATACACTATTGTGATTTAGTTTTTCTCAGGATGTATCCCAAAAGGAGCATCCCCAGATGGTGCTGGTCTGGTTTCTGAAAGAAGGAAGCAGAATCCCATCTGGTGGGGTCCAGCTCCCCAGATGTGGGTCCACCTTTTAATTGCAAGGACTATAAATCTCATAACAGTGATGCCCAGCTTCCCTTGGTCAAAACCATAAATCCTTGAGGTGATGTTCATCTTCCTTTCTGAAGCTGCTTTTCACTGTTCTGTTAAGGCATGAGATAAGCATATTTCCTTTATATATATTCCAAAGCTAGAGTTTCAAGCATACAAGCAATATTCTAAAATTATACTTCAAAAGGTTATTATTGCAGAACTCTTTAAGGCTTAACTACAAGCAGAAAGTTCCTGTCAAAGAGCGACATCCTTAACGCTTTAATTCTTAAGACTTATAAAGGTTAATTGCAAACAAAAGACAGGTTCAAAGACCTTCCTCCATGCTTTACTTTCCTCAGTTATTATTAGAATTTATCTTTATAACTGTCCCATGGTTGGTTTCCACACATTTCACAATCACAAATGCACACGTTGCCTGTATGTACCTGACACCAAACACAGCTTTGTATTTCACAAGGCACTGGAGAACATTGCCACGTGTTATTGCCACATAAATACTTTTGACTATTGGTTTTGGCTGAGGGATCCATTCCTCTAGTCCTGAAAAATGCTTTGGGCTTTAAATTTTTAGTGCATTAAGCTTGCCTACACCTTCCTAGTGATGGAAAATGCTTGGCTTTATTTTCATTGAGGCTGGCAAATGTGCTCTGTGGAGCTTTCAGGAATTTCAGCATTGTCTTCTGCCAGGCTGTGGAGTTAAATGGGTCTCCTGAACACATTTCATGGTTTTGCTATGCAAGGAGCAGTTACAGCCCCTTGGAGCAGCATGGCATATGAAGTGTGCTTCAGTCAGTAGAACCTCTTTAAGAGACACAATAGATATCATTAGGAAGATTCCTTATTGTGCACAGGAATGATTGCTGTAGTTTCCCAAAGCAATCTGTGGAAGCTGAACAGTGCTTGCAGAAATGAGTCCCCATAGCTGGCCTAAATTCAGAGATTTCTGAACATGCACTTCATCTTCCTGCTGCCTTATCTTAGAGAAACAGTCTTCTCCTGAAAATGTGTTCTGTTCCAAGCTCTGGCAACACCATCTCATGGTGTTCAGGTGTGATCCCATGCATCACCTACTGACCAGTCCTTCATCCTGGGGGAGTGGATGCACTGCCAGCTCAATGTCAGCTCCTGGTTTCACAAGACCTTCATCCCCTGTGTCAGGAATCCTGGATTTCCTCTCACCAGTGTGTGCCAGAAGTAATTGTTCTGGAGCTGGTTTTGGGCTATCTTGCCTCAAATAGTGATTTGGGGCTGTTATAGCAGAGGTCTGTGTTGCCTGTGCTTATGCAGCTGCTGTGGTTTATCTTTCTGTAATGCAGATCTGGGGAAATGTGACTGTGGCCACTCCTCTGTAGCCAAACCATGGCTGTTCTGTAACTTCTGTTCAGTGTAACCCACCAGACCCCTTCTTGTGGCTAGCACAGCAGGTGAACCTCTCAGGGGAGCAGAAGGCTGTGTGGCTGTTTCAGGATGGGAGTGCTGGGTTATAACTTTGAAATGAGCCCAGGCACCCTTGGCCATGCACTGATATTCCCAGGAGCTGTTGCAGGTCTGGCTTTGTGCTTTTTTGAGCCCTGTGGCTGTTGCCTCCTCTGCTCTGGCCAGGTGGTGGCTCTGAGCAACCAGGAACAGCTCAGAGAGGAGATGAGACAGGTGGCAAAACAGGGCAAGGAGCTGGTGAGTCTTGGAACAAATGCTAAAAAGTAGAGAGTGTTCTAGTGCATGTTGGTGATGCAGGTGTAGTGTGGGAAGATGAATAATACTCAAAGTTAGGGGTTTTTGTTAAAAGTTACATCCTGTGCCTTTCTGGGCTGTTTTTCCTCCCTGGCTAATGTGGAAATTACTGCCCCAGTTCCCTGGGCAGGGCTCATGAGTCCCCATTCATGCAGCAAGTCCCTGTGCACTGAATTTATGGAAAACCATCTTTGTGCATGCAGCTGCCATGTGTGCACAGGGGTTTCTGTCCTTCCACATCAGTGCTGGCCTTGCCCAAAGCAGCAGGATGGTGGATATGCACCACCTCTGTGAATGTGGTGGGAAAATACCATCAAAATAGGGCAGTGCCATCTGGGAATTCAACACAAGTGTCTTTAGCAGTCTACCCCAGCTAGACTTGAAAACATGAAGGATAGCATGTCTGGGGCAAGCTGGTTTGGCTGTCCCCTCACCCAAGTCCTTTGTTCCAGGCACACTTTTATGGCTGATCCTCTGAACTCTACAAGTTTTGTTACTTCCCAAGGACCATCCTTGTGCTACCTCTGTCTGCACAGGATAAAGAACCATTTCATTTTGGTTCTGTATTTTTCCCTTATTCCCATATTTGTCCCTTGTAATGTGGAGTGGTATTGTAGGAAGTCTTAGACACATGGGAATTTGGATGGTAAACTTTTCCAAATTGTTTTTGATACAGTCTTAGAAATACTTTAGACTGTTGGATTGCAGACTGGAGTGGGAGCTGCTGAGCCTAAACTGGTTTAAATGCTAACTTTTTTTTTATGTCTTAAGTTTTACTTTTCTTTGTCTTGCTTGTTCTATTACAGATTAATGAATACATGCAAGCAGGCAACTTCAGCTGTAGTTAATAAAGCTCTCTGCTGTCCACCTGATTTAAATTAAAGAATGCAATACTGCAATAGCACAGAAGAGTGGTTTGAGCTAAACCAGAGACAAAGCTCTGCTGAGTGTCTTTGTATCTTTCTGGTAGGACAGAGCTTTAGCCTGCTGGATTTAAGTGCATATTTCTGGGAACTGGTGGCTCCAAATCAGTCTCCAAATGTGTAACTGCTGGGGGATGTGGGTGCTGCAGCTTGCAGCTCAGGGTTTAGATAATTGCTATAAAAGCATCTCCATCTCTTTTGAACCCTTCTCTACCTTTGGCACAAAGTACAGTGAAGAGAAAGGGATGTGTCAGCAGAGTTGGCTCTGCTTGCCCACAGAAACTGGGGTCAAGCAGAATCCTGGAGGGATTGGGAAGTGAAGGGGAAAAATGGGATTTCAGCTACTGGCTGCAAAATGGGCCTTAAGTTGTCTTAAACTGGAAAAATTGTTCTGCTATAGTCCAGTTTTTAATTGCTCTGACAAGTAAAAATTCCAAACTTTGCTGTAAAATAGAGCAGATTCCTAAGCAATAACTTAATTTTTCTTAGTTATTCAGCATTTAGGCTGTAGGATGTCACCTACTGATTGGTATTTGCTTTTTATCTCTAAAGATTTAAATACATTATTCTGGACACCCTTAGAAGTTTAAAAAAGCTTGTCTATATAGAAAATTTACTTAAAATATTTCTATATTCTATAATAATATGTATCTTGTCTCTCCCCAGATGAAGTTAGGAATGGGACGTACCGACAGCTCTTCCATCCTGAGCAGCTGATATCTGGCAAAGAAGATGCTGCAAACAACTATGCTCGAGGTCACTACACAGTGGGGAAGGAGATCATTGATCTGGTTCTAGAGCGCATCAGGAAGCTGGTGAGACTCCACTGCAGGCTCTGAAACATCTGTTTTACAGGGTTTGGAAATGAGGTTATCAAATACATCAACTGTGCTTTCATTTCTTTGTGGTGTGAGAATCTGTGGACTTAGTGTGCATCTGCTTTTGTTCTTAGCCAGCTGAGAATGGCTGGGTTTCTCCTGTCAGATATGGCTTTCAAGTGGCCTAAAATGCTGATCAGGCACCTAAAACTTCATATATAGTTTCATGTTTAGAAAGTCAGAACGAAAAATTATGATTTGCATAGTTCCTGCTGGAGAAGGATTGGTGTCTGGCTGTGGCTCTTTCAAGGAATTTTAAATAAGAGTGCTTGCTTCTGTGGTTTGGACTATTGTTTGCATTTCCTGCTATTATGATTTCTGGATTAATTTTATGATAATAACAGTAGAAAAGGAATAAATCTCAGTAAGTTGGGATGTTTCAGCTTCCCCAGTTCTTCAGTCATGTGGCAAACTTATGAAGGGGCAGTTTAGGAAATTCAAGTTCCCCATTTAGGGCTGCTAAGCATGTCCATTGCCCAATCTGTGTCACAAAGGTGGGAATTCTCATTGCACAAATTCCAGGTGCTTTGATATGGAATGCTGAGTCTTAGTATAAAGTTCACCTTTTGCAGATTACAACTGGAATTATTCTCAACGCTTGACTGCCACAGTCTCTAATTAAAGCAATGATAAATTTGCAGCAGGCTTTACTTTGACCTGAAAACCAGTCATGATTGCTTTGTACAAGCTGTTGGCAGTCCCTGTTAGTCCTGGGAGCAGAGCATCATGTGGCACCTCTTTGTGAGGACAGGGCTGTCTGGTTTTGTCTCCTGAGTGGGGTGAACGGGACTGGTGCTGTAATGGGCTGTGACAGCTCATTCCCCCAGCGCAGATACACACTTGGCACTCCTGCAGCATTGCTACAGTAGCTCTGGGATGGGGGATTGCTCCATTTTTGTGCAGTTAGAGAATGCCAAGTAACTGTAAGGGATAGATAGTGTGTAGGTCTTTGAATATTCCTGCTTTTCTTGCTCATTGTTAATGGCCCCAGCTGAGAATTGGGGATAGAAGGAATTTTAAGCTAGCGATTTGAAGTGGTCATCATCCAATACAAAGAGGGTTTAAACCAGCCAAGAATGCTGCTTATCCTGGGACACCTCCTTGACTCTTGATGGATAAATTCTGTATTTCTGAAGCTTGAACAGTTGGTATATGTCAGAATTCAGTGCTGTCTTTCTTGAGCTTGATTGGGGATTCTTAATGCACACAATGTCTTGAACACCTGTATTTTCTCTTGCAGTCAGATCAGTGCACTGGCTTGCAGGGCTTCCTGATTTTCCACAGCTTTGGGGGAGGAACTGGATCTGGTTTCACCTCTCTGCTGATGGAGCGCCTCTCAGTTGACTATGGGAAAAAATCCAAGCTGGAATTCGCCATCTACCCTGCACCTCAGGTCTCAACAGCTGTTGTGGAGCCCTACAACTCCATCCTGACCACCCACACCACGCTGGAGCACTCTGACTGTGCCTTCATGGTTGACAATGAGGCCATTTATGACATTTGCCGTAGGAACCTGGACATTGAACGCCCAACCTACACCAACCTGAACCGCCTCATCGGTCAGATCGTGTCTTCCATTACTGCCTCCCTTAGGTTCGATGGTGCCTTAAACGTGGATCTGACCGAGTTCCAGACTAACCTGGTGCCTTACCCTCGCATCCACTTCCCGCTGGTGACCTACTCCCCGATCATTTCAGCGGAGAAGGCGTACCACGAGCAGCTCTCCGTGGCTGAGATCACCAACGCCTGCTTCGAGCCCTCCAACCAGATGGTGAAGTGTGACCCCCGGCACGGCAAGTACATGGCGTGCTGCATGCTGTACCGCGGCGACGTGGTGCCCAAGGACGTCAACGCCGCCATCGCCGCCATCAAGACCAAGCGCACCATCCAGTTTGTGGACTGGTGTCCCACTGGATTTAAGGCAAGTCTCGGTTCCACCGTGATTTCTTAGGTTTCTCATTCACTGTCCTGGGTGGTGGGTGCTGTTTTGTGGCAATGGGGCAGGGTGGTGGAAATGCTGCCAGTAATAGTTTTCTTCATGGTTATACCAATTATAATTGGAGGGTTTGGAATCTGACTAGTTCCTCTAATAACTGGAGCCCCAGACATAGCATTCCCATGAAGAAACAACATAAGCTTCTGACTACTCTTCTTCAAAGCATCTCCTTCAGAAGCTGCTCAGAGTAGGGCCACAAGAGCAGCCATTTCAAGTCCATGCACACACACCCCCCACAGATAGCTCAGCAGAGGACAGACAGGAAGGGTCTTTGTATGATGTATTCCAGTGAAGGTTTATTGCATCCACCACACCAAGGGATCAGGGACAAAGGCACAACCATGTGCTGTGCACAGGCTTTTGTGTGGGGTCAGTGACAATGACCTGAGGGCACAGGGCAGGGCAAAGGGCAGCAACCTGTAGGAGGGATGAGGGATGAGCAGTTGGGGTGGGCAGGGTCAACTGGCCAGTGGGGGAAGCAATCTAATGTAGATTGGCAATAGTGCTGCTCAGCACCATGGGGGATGTCTTCTCTCTCAGCCTAGGTGGGTGTCACAGTGGTCACAAGGGTTGCAGGATGAAGAGAGAGGCGAGAATGTTGACCTCATGTTCAGAAGGCTTGATTTATTATTTTATGATATATATTACATTATGACTATACTAAAAGAATAGAAGGAAAGTTCTCAGAAGGCTAGCTAAGCTAAGAATAGAAAAGGAATGAATAACAAAGCTCTGTGTCTCAGCAGAGAGTGAGACCCAGCTCTGCCATGAGTGGTCAGTAAATTCAAACATCCTCCTGAGACCAATCACAGATCCACCTGTTGCATTCCACAGCAGATAACCATTGTCTACATTTTGTTGCTGAGGCTACAGCTTCTCAGAAGGGAGGAAAATCTTAAAGAAAGGATTTTTATAAAAAGATGTCAGTGACAGGTGGGGAAAACTCTGGTATGTTCCCACAAGGGAGTGTGTTTGCTCTGAGCTGTTCTGTAGGTACCTGGTTTATATTCTGAGATGTGGAGATTTAGGTTCTCATGCAGGCCTTTTTATGAATGACACATTTTAATCAACTCCTGTTGTCTGACTTTGATTATTGTCACTGTCAAATACCACTGAGAAACTCATGGTCTCTTCCACCTCTCCTGTAGGTTGGCATCAATTACCAGCCCCCCACGGTGGTCCCTGGGGGTGACCTGGCCAAAGTGCAGCGGGCAGTCTGCATGCTGAGCAATACCACGGCCATTGCCGAGGCCTGGGCTCGCCTGGACCACAAGTTTGACCTGATGTATGCCAAACGTGCCTTTGTTCACTGGTATGTTGGAGAAGGGATGGAGGAGGGGGAGTTCTCAGAGGCTCGGGAAGATTTGGCTGCACTTGAGAAGGATTATGAAGAAGTGGGCACAGACTCGATGGATGGAGAAGATGAAGGAGAAGAATATTAAATCCAACAGTGAATTGCAAGTCTTTGCCATTTTACTGCCTCTTTAGTAGCAATGTAAATGATGTCAACTGATTGGAATAAACTTCTTTAATCAAGAACTTTGGTAGTGTCCAAACACTATGTACACTCATTAACTGCATGCAGTCAGCAGTCCAAGAGATGGAATTCCTTTCTGAAGAAGGTAGCTGAATAAAATAACCATGCTATGGTTCAGTCAGCTCTTGTCCTTAAGGCATTGCTATGTGAAGAGCTATTAGTGCCCAGAACATGAGACTAGAATGAGCTGGAGCTTTTCCTGGAAGGTGTTAGGTATTTATTTTCCAAGACTCTAGAGCTGGTGTCACAAGAGGCAAAAGGAGCTGTGTAACCCATATAAGATGCAAGACCTTCAAAACTGAAGGCTGTTTGGGTTAGCTGTCTCCTGTTCTTAGAGAGGGCCATGACTTAGAGATGCAGTAGCCTGGATGGGGAGCAGATGTCCTGAGGGGTGTGCCATAGCATGGCGGACCTGCCACTGTAGCCAGAGCCTGAGCAGTGGTTGCCCTTGTGTTGCTGTGCCCTCCCACAGAAGGAACTGCAGTTCTTGTCTGCAGCTCTCTAGAGTCAGACTTCTCCTGAAGCTATCTGGAGAAAAATCTCTGTGTTAACTGGCCACAGTTAAACATCTTAGTTTTCCCTAAAATGAAGTCTTTTGCAGAAGTAATTATTCCATGGCTTCAGATATGAATGCTGCCATCCTTCTGTGTAAGCTGATGGAACAGGAGAGGATTTGGCTAATCAGGTTTATCTTCAGATGTGAGCAGCCTCTGTCTGAAACCTTCTGCACCGACTGAGTGGGGGCCTGGGCACACAGTGAAGCACAAACCAGATAACTGCGTTGTTGTAGAGCTGGATGACTGAGCAGTCTCCCCCACAGCAATGCCAAAGGTGGAATAGTTAATCTGATGATTGAATACTGAATGTGATTACAGGATACCAAAGTCTGACTCAAAGATGAGATTTGGGCTGGAGAATTTTCCCCATCCAATTTCAAACTTACTCATATTCCTTCTGATTGAATAGCAGAGCATGATTCAGGCCAAGCTTGAAGTGTGTTAGTTGCAGATGTGCACACCTGCTTGGCAGAGTCTCAGCTGGATTATGCAAGATCCTGAACTCCTTTCTGCATGGAAGCTTCAGTGCCCAGGTAATGCTGCAGTATCTGACATCCCTCACAAAGTGGGGCCCTTTTCCTGGTCCCAGTTGGCTGCACTTGTAGGTGGGGGTGTCACCTGAAATTCAGAGTAACAGGCTGCTGCTGTTGATGGAAGGTCCCAGAACAATCTGGTCTGTGAGAGCTGACCAGGAATTGCTTTTGCTCCTCTTTTTCTGGATCACTGTATTTTTTTTTTTTAGCCATTGTGTTGAGTCAATCTGATTTGCAGCTGGAAGTTACCAGTTTTACAAAGATGGGGAGAGCAGTCTTAGTGCTTTATCACCTCCATGGTTGTGTCAGACAGGCAGCCCTGCTGCTGTGCAGGATGTGTGGCAATCACACCTCCTGCCATTCAGCACAGCTAGTGTGGCCAGTGTTTCAGTGAGTTTCTCATTTGTTTTTCCTTGTGGTTTTATGTTCCAGGGTAGACATAACTGTCATGAATTTGAAGTCCTGTTGATTAACATATTTTCCTGCTTACTGGTTGATTAAGCAAATGTGTTTGGTGGGGCCCAGGGACAGACACAATTCATTCCAGTCAGAAGGACTCCGTGTTGGCAATCATTCAGGTTTTAATGGGATGGCAGTTCCCAGAGAGGAACGTGCACTGGGCTGTTTGGTGCCATGCAAGGGTCAGGTTTTCACCCCAAACATCCTGCATTGCCAGCAGATCATGGAGAACTGCACTGTGCCACAAGTGCAGCACCATCATTTCCTTTGGAAGTTAATTGTGTTGGAGTTGTGGGTTTCTGAACTGGCCTTTAGTGGGATCTTTTAGCAGTGATTTGGCTTTTCTGTGAGGAATTTGGTTTCATTGAAGCCTGGCCTACTCTCTCCTGCAAACAGTGTCTGGTTTTTACTGCATTGTGGATTACTTGTGTAGAGGCCACTTCCTCTGCAGTGGGAGTTGGCTCATGGTGTGTCTGTTTGAGGTGTGTTCAGTGCTGAGGCTGTGCAGGGCACTCAGTCATGTAAAATCCTGGTGCATATGGAATGCTGAGCTCTGAAAACCTGGGAATGGCATTCTCTGCAGGCATTAGATGAGAAGCATTATGCTTTTAATTTTTCAAAGTGACATGGAATGTTACTTAGAGAAGATGTAATCTGCAGCATGATGGGTGGAAGGTTTCACAAGAGATGCTCTGGCACCTGGTAGCCATGGGACTGCTGCTGAAAACACATTATACATTTTCAGCCTACATCATACTTGAAGCTTCATCATATTAGTATTAAGAAACCCTGTTGCTTTAGCTAGTGGGCAGCTGCTCTCTGTGTAGGCATGTGCATGCTGAGCTAAGATAAGATAGGGTTTTTCTCAGATAGGAAGCCAATTACAGCAGGAAAATCCTGCTAAAACTGCTCTTGCTTCAGTGAGCTGCAGAAACCCTTAAACATGTTCTAATTACTGACTCTATGGTTGGATTAGCAAATGTGTGGCTCATCTGCTTCCTGAAATGTAGAGGAGAACTTGCACTGAATTAAAATTTGAGTGTGAGAGTGTGAACTTCTGAAACTTGCAGAGGTTGATGTTAGCTGTGACTTTAAGGAAATTGCTTGCTTGGCACTCTGAAAGCCTCTCTCCAATTCTGTACTTTAATTGTTGTTTTGTTTGATAAGAAATGCCCATACTTGTGCTTTGCACAGTCATGTGCCTGTTTGCACTGGCAGAAGTGCAGGCATTATCTAGTGGTAACTAAATATATCTTTACCTGTGTGGTGACACAGCTTTCTCCAGTATTGAGATTGGCAATTAATAGCTCTCACCTGACAGAAAAACTTGTGTGAGTCATGAGGTGGAGGAGGAGGAGGAAATGAGTTGGAGCCATGGCGGTCACTGTGAACTTTGTGGTAAATTCTGGTGTTATCTGTGAGATCTGTTCTAGGATAGTTCTGGTGCTGTTCCAGGAGAATGCAATGCAGCAGAATTTGATTTCCACCCACTCTCCCCTCTGAAAAAGCAATCTGAATCCCCTTTAATGTGCTAATATCTATATTATATATATAATTATGTACATTTCTGATTTCTGTAGTAAGTATGCCACAGTGTAATTGTATGATGAAAGAGGTAACATAAGCCCACAGCTACACATGCCTCTACCTCCTTACTACAGATAAACTGATCTCAGTTAATATCAGAAAGAACTTTTGTGCCTCACATACTTAAAATTCTGTCAAATAGGCAAGGTTCACCCATTCACTCATTCCATTACTTTATGCCTGCTTACAGGAGCATCTTTGCACAATTTTGGTGTTTTGTCCCAGGCCTTCAGCCTTGCTAGGCCTGCTGGCTTTCCTGTTGGAATCCTCCAGATTCCCCAGGAGAGGCCAGGCTGGCATGGTTCTGTAGTGACTGCTTTGCAGTGCAGTCCCTGTGAGCTCTGTCAGAGAGCTTGAGAGCTCAGCTCTGTGCCCAGTGCTCTGTTCTGCCAGATAAACCTTTGCAGCAGGCCATGGTTTCCTGTGTGTAGGAGATGCTGCACGGAAACAAAGCTGCCATGGTCACTATTTATAGTGCAGAGCTATTTCTGTGCAGGGGGTGGGCTTTTCACTGGCTTTGCTGAAGTTTTGTGGCAACAAAATGGAAGGGACCTTAAAGCTCATCTCACTCCATGCTCTGCCACGGGCAGGGACACCTTTCACTGTCCCAGGGTGCTCCAAGCCCCATCCAGCCTGGCCTTGGACACTTCAGGGATGGGGCAGCCACAGCTGCTCTGGGCACCCTGTGCCAGGGCCTCCCCACCCTCACAGAGGGACCTTTGAAGTCACATTTCTTTTATAACTCCAAAAAGTTTATTTAGAAAAATGAGCCTGGTACTAAATGTGGAGATGCCATATCCTGGGTAGGAGCTGTGAGCTGCTCTGGCTGGGAAAACACAGAGGCTTCTGTCAGGAAAAAGATCCTGAATGAGGTGACTCCTGATCTTGCCTGTTTTGTCATGTTTATAAGGAATTACTTCAAATAAAAAAGTGTTTTCTTCTGAAGTCCAAAAACAAGGACTGAGCTTGTAAGTAAATTCAGCAGTAAAGAGCTGAAGAACAATTTTCCATCGTATTGCAGGAGTCCCTGGAAGGGCTGTAGGGTTTCTGTGTGTGTTGGGGAGGTGATAATGATTAATCCCTTGGCTCTATCTGGGTTTGAACTAAAAGGACTAACAGTGTAACTTCAGGCTGTGCAGAGACTTTGATCTACAGATTTCTCCTAAAAGTTGGGCAAGTAGATTAAAGATGTGGAGTCTCAACTGGCTGTTAATGGGGAGAGGAATGAGAGCATGATGAAATGGGGAAAATTACATTGCTCTGAAGGTTTTGTAGGTGTTGGCTGACAAGATGCTGAGAATACCAGGATATTAAATTAAAAATAAAAAGGGCAAGAGTCACATGAGGAGTGGTGCTGTGTGTGGAGCCTTTCAGTGGATTGAGCCAGTTAAACCCTGGTCTCCATCTTTCTGCTGTCTTTCCTTGGCTTTCTGCAGTCCCTCCTTTGCATGGCCAGCTTCATGTGATATAAAATGTGTTGAGTTGTCTAAAGATACTCTTAGATCTTGAGATACTACCCTGTTTTCCAGCCAACTTTCAGGAGCAGGTTTCCCACATTTTCTGTAGCATTATTTTGTTTTCCCTGGTCTGCGTCAGGAGCTTTGGGTACTTGTGCACAAAAACTTAAATCCTTCTTTTCAAATGTTTGCTAGAAAACAATAGCTGTAAACACTAAGCTTGAAGATCCAGACAACATTCTGGAAACATTTAGGAATTACTTTTTTCTAATGCTGAACAGTTAATTAGAAATTCAGAGAGACTTGGGAAATCTTAAGAGAATTACTCTTTATGAGAAAAAAAAGGAGGTGGATCTGAGTCCCTTTAAAATGAAGCATTGCAGCCCACTGGATGTGCTCATCTTTGCTCTAAGAACTATTCCAGGCTTCTGTGTGACACGAGTAAATGTGTGAGTGGTCTCTCAATTTTGGCTCAATATGTGCAGCTGTGATTTTGATACGTCAGCTGCAAAGCTGAGGGAGGAACAAGGGTTTAAAAAAAGTGGCAAGCACGTCCTGATCACAGGCAGGAATATTGAAATTCACTTTATAGGCTTGGGACTGGAGATCAGATGTTGAGAGAAGTTGAAAAGAATGTTCCAGATGACTTGGGTTTGTGTGCATGTGGGTCTGATCAGGGCTCCAGAAGGGCTGCCCCAGACATTGCCTGGGGCATTTCTGCCCCTGCAGCTCTGCTCCCCAGGGAGGTGATGGGAGATGTTGAGCTGCCATCACCCTGTGCTGAGGGCCTGTTTGTGGCTTCCTCCTAAGCTGCAGCTCTTTCATCTCTAAATAGTTCTGGATTGAAGTGGTGAGAGGCTGTGCTGGGCTCTATCTGCAGACCTGTCTCTGCTCCTTACACACCAGGCAGCAAGTGCCTGTTGTTGTCAAGTCCAGAATTTGTGTTTGACTTCAGAAGGCTTAAACTGGAACAAATTCCTGTCTGAAATGGCTCAAACTTGCTGAGACTGGGCTCAGAAGGAGCTGGGAAGGGGCTCAGCCTGGAGCAAAGGAGGCTCAGGGGGACCTTGTGGCTCTGCACAGCTCCTGACAGGAGGGGCAGCCAGGGGACACAGGCTCTGCTCCCAGGGGACAGGCACAGGACAGGAGGAAACAGCCTGGGGAGATTGAGGTTAAATGTTAGGGAAAATGTCTTCCCAAAAGGAGGTCAAGCACTGGCACAGGCTGCCCAGTGCAGGGTGGAGCCATCATCCCTGGAAGTGATGACTCCACCACATCATTTTTGAAAAGTTTTTGTGGATGTGGCACTTGGGATGTGGTTTAGTGGTGAACATGGCAGTGCTGGGGGAATGGTTGGATTCTGGTTTTGTCCAGTCTCAATGTTTCTGTGATTTTTGCCCTGCAGTTTTCATCTGTCCTTTCTCCTAGACAAGAACCCCTGAGGTTACTGGCTGTCAGTGTTCCTGTTTCAGAGGTGGCTGCTGTGAGAGACTTGTTGCAGAACTCCAAATTAGGGAGGAATTCCAAGCAATGTTCTTCGAGAAGGCTGCAAAGACCTTCAGCATCTTTGTGCTGCTTTTCCTTTTGTTAGAGCTCTGTGGCTGCAACTGTCAAATGCATTTCATGCTCTTACCTCACCACCACTTGCAAAAGCTGCACTTCACTTGTTCTGCTGAGAGTGGGGATCTTTGTGGCTTTTCAGTTATTTCCAAACCCTGTTGTGGAACCTGCCTTGGGTGCTGCTGCTGGTGTGCAGTGTTCTCAAGAGATTGTGGCGTCCCACACTGAGCCTGGTGCTGTCTTCCAGCAGTTCAGGACTTTATTCTGTGCAATTCTGCACAAGCTGCCACAGCAATGCCCTGTGCTGAGTTACTTTTCTTATATATGTATATATTATATATACACATATATATATATATATATATATGTGTATTTTATATCTTACCTGCTGGCTATCACTGTCCTTGTTGTCTCACACATGCAATCATGTTTTCACTCTTACATTGCTCTTGGCACTGAGCTTTGTATTACATGGGATAAAAAGAAGTATATGTGTATATATATATATAATGTATATACACATATATATATATGTATATTTTCTATCTTACCTGCTGGCTGTCACTGTCCTTGTTGTCTCACACATGCAATCATGTTTTCACTCTTACACTGCCTTTGGCACTGAGCTTTGTATTAAATGGGATAAAAAGAAGTATATGTGTATATATATATTACATATATGTGTTATATATATATATAATGTATATACACATATATAGTAATGTATATACACATATATATATATGTATATTTTCTATCTTACCTGCTGGCTATCACTGTCCTTGTTGTCTCACACATGCAATCATGTTTTCACTCTTACACTGCCTTTGGCACTGAGCTTTGTATTAAATGGGATAAAAAAAGGTATATGCATATATATTTTATATATATATTATATATATACACACACATATATGTATATTTTAGATCTTACCTGCTGGCTATCACTGTCCTTGTTTGGACATGCAATCGTGTTTTCACTCTTACATTGCCCTTGGCACTGAGCTTTTGTTAAATTGGAGGGAAAAAAAAATCCCTTCCTGCAAGAAGGGCCCAGTTTTCCTTTGCTGCCCCAAACTCAGTGTAGGAGCAGCTGGGTGCTGGAGCAGGGAACTGGGGTACCAGGGCTTAGCTGCAGCTGCTGTGGAACCACAGACTCCTCTGCTCCCTGCTGAGGGGGACAGAATGGTTTCTGCCTTTTTTCTTCCCAACTCCTGGGATGTGTTTATGTGGAAGGCAGAGCCCATGTGTGCATGGAAGTGTCCCAGTCACGTCTCAGTGTGCTATAGAACAGTTTCTGCCATTGTCCACAAATGCCTTTGAATCTGCTGTTAATGCCTTGCTGTGATCATATGAACATATGGCACCCAGAGATGGGGGTTCCTCTTCCTCACTTCCCTCAGCATTCCAGCAAGTTACTGGCACTTCCATGCCGAGTACTCCTGTTTCTTGTTTTACTTGTTGCTGTGTTTAGTGTTTATCTTCCTCTCTGTGTTTTCAAATTCTGTGCCTGTTTCTTTGCTTGTTCACTGCTGTTGCAGATCCTGGCAGAGTGTTTTGGCTCCAGCTCTGTCTATTAGAGCATATGTGCCTGGCTTTGTTACTGTCACTGCCTGCAAGTACTTCATGTCTGCTGAGTGTCTGCATGTGTTGGATCTGCCTGGTGAGGCTGAGGGGGCAGCTTGACCCCATACTGCTTTGGACTGTGTTTACTTTGGGCTGGTTGTATTAAACACTCATACATGATCAGTGCAGGCACTTCTCTGAAGCACCTGTGTGCTCATACACCTCTTTTTTTCTTGCTAATTGTAGGTGCTGGCAGATCAAGAGTAACCCTTACTATTGTACTTGTGGTCACTAAAGGCTTTTCTTGTTTAGTCTTGTACTTCCTTGTGGAAGATGCTCTAAAGTCTGTTGGAGACCTTGAATTTTTTACATCATTTTCCTCAGATGTGTGTGGTTCCAGGTATGAAGACAGTAAGCTAAGATTCCTTTGTGAAGCTCCCTCAGAACTCTGCATTTGGAGGCCTAATTTTTGACTGTAAAGCTCCTAAATTCTTTCCATTGCAGGTTGTTTAATGCCACTCTTTCCTCTTTGAATGCCTGCTGGTTCCCCAGCTGCTTTGAACCTGTGTGCCATCTCCCATACTCATTATCAGTCTTCCTTGGTATGATTCATGTGGGTTTTTGCCACCTTTGCTTTGCTGACATTGTCATCTTTGCCATCAGCACTGACTGAAATGTCTTCTCTGCCTTAATTCATGTAGCTCTTGCACATTTTCCATTGTACTCAAGTGATCTGCAACTATTTCTGCACCTTTAAATTCTTTTTAGGAGCAGTTTTTCCATGGCTCTTTGTCAGTGAATGAGTGGTTTAAAACCCAGGTTTTAACTTGGGTTTTAGCAGACTTGATTAAGTTTTAACAAACTTGTCTGTTCAGCCTTGGACTGGACATTTTTAGTGTATTTTAAGTGATCCACAGGTGCTTAGATGGCTTTGTGTGTACTTGCTGATTGAAACCTGGCTAGTAGCTTGGTGGGAGAGTTTGAGAGTGGAAATCCCTCTGGAATGCAGGTCCCTGGGTGTGAGGATCCCTGAATGCTGTGCCATTGCCCAAGTCAATGAAGTGTCCTCAGTGCCTTGGTAATGCCACTCCTGGTGTGTCTGAGAGCGAGTCTGGGTAACCCAGGGGGATTTTGGCTGCAGCAGAGGCAGGAAGCCTGACTAGGAACAAGAATTGCTAATTCAACATTTTCTGCAGAACCAGCTTCTCTCCTTGCCTGGGCCTGGGGGTGTCACAGCACCGTGGGAGAGGCAGGGGTTCATTTGAGGTGGCACACACAGTGACAGAGGGCTGTGCAGGGCTGGCACAGGGCACTCTGCTGAGCTGGGGGAGTTCTGCTACTTCTGCTTGCCCTGGCAGAAGCCACAGCTGAGTCCAGATCCTCCTGGGGGACCAGCACTGATGGTACTTTGTTTCACTGCATCAAGGGGCTGGATTTTCATGTCTCAGTGTTTTTTTGTTTTTTTTTCTGAGAAAAAAGATAGACTTTTGTGGTTTTATACATTGTGGCAAAGTGTGTTTCCCAAGTTGCTCTGTTGTTGCCAGGGCTTCACTTTCTCAAGCACTGAGGCCTGGGGCTGAGCAGTCACCCCAAGGCTCCCTGCACTGGCAGTGCAGAGCAGCAGGGGGGTTGGGTGAGGTTACTCTGACCTATTTTAGGCACCTGCCTTAAGATAAAGAACTTCAAAGCCTCACCCTCACTGCCTGTCAGTGCTGCACTGGTGCCAGGTCCCTTTCCAGCCTCCCCACCATGAGAATCCCACCTGCTGCACGTCCTGCCTGGGAGCAGGCTGTGTCCCACACTGCTGGAGCACAGGAAGGTGCAGCCCAAATTTCTTGAGTGTGAGTCAGTGAGTGCCTGAGAGCAAGGTGAGGCGTGTGAAACAGCACCTCAGCTCTGCCTTTCCAGCACTTCCAACAGCTGTGGTTTGCTTATCCTTGTTCTTAGGGTAGTCTGGGCAAGGATTTGGAGTAAGGCTTTACTCAGCTTTAATAGCAGTTAATGATAGGGTAAGGGACTTACAGTATTTTATTAATAAAAGTAATGCTGAAGGCAGTTGCACAACTGCAGGGGAGCTTCCATATTGGCTCCACATGCTCACCAGCTGTTCTTACCTGGCTGCTGACAGTCCCCACTGGACCTGTGTGCAGCTGGGGGACTTCAGTGCTCGGCCACTCTGTTCCAGCCCACAGCCCAGGCTCAGGTTTCCTGCCTGCCCCCTCTGCAGGCCCCTCAGCTGGGTTTCCTGTGCTCACAGCTCCAGCCTGAGGAGTTCAGAGCTGCTGGGGCTCTTTGGCTGCCCCAGAGTGCAGAAGGGATCACAGGGAGCAGCACATGGAGGGGCAGCTTCTGGAGGAAAGGCAGAGACATACCAGGGCATCTCTAGATTAAAACCAATGGTTCTGTTGTAGTAAAAGTTGCCTGCAAAGTCCCTGATTCCCCACCTGGGTGCTGCTGCTGAGCCTCACCCAGGGCACAGTGTGAGAGAGGAGATCTGGCCTGGCATCAGAGCAAGATCCAGTGCAGTGTCTGAGCTGGGAGCTGTGCTGTAAATGCCAGAGCCCAGTGTATTCAGAATACTCCATAATCTGACCAGGATCCCAAGATCACAGTGCCTTGTCACTAACAGCCCTGTTTCTCAAGGACTGCTGTGCATCACCCTCTCTGGGAGCAGCTGGAAAATGTAAACCCCTTCTCTAGCCTTGATGATGACACTTGGACTGCATGGCAGGTTTGTGCAGGCTGTTGGTTTGCCCAGGAAAACTGGTTTGGTTTGATCTGTCAGAGATTCTGCTTACTAAATCTGTTTGTTCCCAGGAACCTATTTTCTTAAAGAGCAGAGAAGCTCAGCACATCTCTCCCTGCCCTGTACTCCTCTGAACATGTAGAGCTTTAATTAGGCCAGACTGTGCTGATGAAATGAGGGCTTTGGCTTCAGTGAAATTTCAACTCCCAAGTGGTGCTGATGGTGCCTGGACATGGCAGTGCACCCCTTGGGCAGCATCTCCAGCTCACTTCTGGGTTATTCTGGAGTGTGACCATATTTCCCTGAGTACTGTTCATTGCAGAGCCTCTGGCAGCTGTTTGCTTGGCTGTTCCAGTGTCCCAAGAGCAGATATCTTCTGAGAAGTCCAGGTGTTTCCTAAAGCTGCTCCTCTCAGTGCTCCTGTTGTGCCAGGCTGATGGCACCAGGGCTGCAGTGGCAGCTCTTGCTGTGACACAGAATTAAACCAAACGGACCCAAACTGGGATGGAAGGTGTTGGGTCAAGGGACTGGTAGCCAACCTTTGTCTGAAGAGAAGAGCTGGTCTAGAATGGCAGGGGCAGGTACACAGAAAGGGAAAAAGTAACATGATTGTCCTTACTCTGCTCTCATGAGACACCAACTGCAGAGTTGCATTTGGGGTCCCCTGCACAGGAAGGAGGTGATGCTGCTGGAGTGAGCCCAGAGGAGCCCATGAAGCTGATCAGAGGGATGGAGCAGCTCTCCTGTGAGGAAAGGCTGACAAAATTGGGATTGTTCAGCATGGGGAAGAGCAGCTTTGGGGTGACCTAATTGTAGCCTTCCATTACCTGAAGAGAGCCTACAGGAAGGATGAAGAGAGGCCATTTACAAGGGAATGGCTTCACACTGACAAATGGCAGGGTTAGATGGAATATTGGGAAGGAATTCCTCCCTGTGAGGGTGCTGAGGCCCTGGCCCAGAGCAGCTGTGGCTGCACCATCCCTGAAGTGTCCAAGGCCAGGTAGGACAGGGCTTGGAGCAACCTGGGATAGTGGAAGGTGTCCTGCCCATGGCAGAGGGTGGGACAAGATAAGCTTTGAAGTCCTTCCCAGCCCAAACCAGTCTGGGATTCTGTGATCTTCCTTGCAGTGTCTGAGTCAGATACATCAATGCAAACAGGTCAGCCTAGGCTGTGTGAACAGAGTGCTCCAGGCAGGTGATGGCTGGTGCAGGAGAATGAAGGGGAGTTTGCACTAGTAGGGAAGTTCAGGGTATGGTGTCCATCCAAGAAAACACAAAAGATTTGCTATATATTCCTCCAGGCTGATGGGACTCCAGTAGTCAGATGGTGTGTGAGTGAGCTGTGCTGCAGCAGCCTGCAAAGGGACATCAGCTGTGAATGTTCTGGACAGATACTCTGTTTGCAGCTCACAGCTGGGCGAGGATGGAGGAGCTGCCAAGAACAAATCCCTGATGTGGTGAAGAATGCCTGGCTTCAGTTGGCAGCCCTGGCACCCCTCACCTTGGGCTAACCCCTTTGCATGGCCCTTGCACTGTGTGTTGGAGCCCTGCTCCCTTGTTTCTCACTGTCCCTGCTTGGTCCCTGCCAGTCCTGCAGCTGCTCCTGGGTTAACACTGAGCTGCAGCAAATGGGGGAATTCTGCTCACAGGGCACAAATGGAACAGGCTGGGAGAAAGCCCATCTAATAAAAGGTTAATTAATGGCAGTCAACTGAACCATGAAGAAGGAATGTCTGCACTCTCATTCCAGCCAAGGGAAATCAGCTTTTCTTGCTGCAGCTTGTGCCTCTAACACTTGGGGAATTGGGTTTCTAAGCCAGACAGTGCTGTGCCACACTAATCCCCTGAACAGAACAAATACTGCAGATGTCACAGCAGAAGGAAGATACAGAGAAGGCAACGTGCAGAAGTACACATTTGTGGTGATGAAGTGTTTTCATTAGCAGTAGCAAGGTTAGCAGGAAAGACAAGTAAGGTGCTTGATGGGATGCACAGACCCTCCAGGGCTTCCTGCTTACCTTAAATCTCCATCTCATCCACCCCTGAGCCACTTTGCCCTCCCTTCAAGGCACCCGTTTTTTATCCCTGGGTCATCCCTTGATCTCCCTGCTTTGCCCATCTTCAGATCTTTGCAGCAAGTGTTTTTTCTCCTCCATCAGAATTACTCAAGTAAAACTCCTGTGTCTGAGTGTTTTTTCATCACAGCCCCATGGGAGGCCTTTAGATGTGACAGAAGTAGCAGACACAGTCCTGCTGAATGTGGTCCTTCAGCTCTGATGAAAGGAGTCCTCGGGGAATCATTGCAGAAATGGATTTATTTGTGGAACACCATAATCCACTGTTGATCAAACATCCCTGCCCCTCAGGGACACTCAGACCCAAAGTTTCAAAGGTAGTTTTCTGCTCCTTGCCAGAGCCCCTCAAGTTTGGGATGTGCTGCAGATCAGCTGTTGGAAGGTGATGAACCAGCTTTGTTTTCTCTACAGATGGTGATATTTGGTGATTTGTACCGTGGGGTCTCTTGTTGTAAATGGAAATACAAACAGATATGGTGCATTTCACATTTATGGTTAAAACTCCCTGACTAAACCTGATCTAGCTTTTGTACAAGGAGAGGGGTATAGTGACTTCCATCAGATGTAGGTCAGGCTGGGGGAAGGAAAGGACAGGAGCCTCCTGGAAACTGGAGATGCTCCTGCTGGCTGAGGACTCTGCAGGGCTCCCAGAAGCTGAGCCTGCCTGGGCTCCTGGAGCTGCATCTGGGGGTGACTCTGGGCCCACCCTGTCCCTGCCAGGGTGGGACAATCAGAGCTCAGCTCAGCGCTGCTGTGCTGCCTGGGGCCGGGTGCTGACTCAGGCTCGGCACCGGCTCTGGCCCAGCACGGCCCCTGAGCCCGGGGTGGGATGGAGAGCAGCCTGGGCTGCCAGGCTCGGAGGCGGTGCCTTGTCCTGTGCCCTTGGCAGGGACAGTCCCCGGGGTGTGGGTCCTGCTCCTCTGCATCCCCCCAGGGCAGCTCAGAGGGGAGGATCTCTCCCTGTGACACCGCCTGCACAAATGCTTTACAAAAGCTGTGTCCCCTTGCTTTCTTTCCTCCATTTTTAACTGAGGAAAAGAATTATGTTTGTCCTAAACTAGCCCTGAGCACTTTGTACAAATTTTTGATTCAGTGTAACCGTGAGCAGCAGAGTGGAAAGCTGTCAGCTGCCTCCTCATCCCCTCTCCCGGGGCAGGTGTGGGAGCCCGGTGTGACATGGAGCCGATTCCATGAGCATCCCTCCCTGCTGCGGCAGCGTGCAGCGGGGTGAGCTCGGGGCCTTGCTGCCCCAACCCTGCTCTGCAACTCGGTGTTACTTCTCCAGCCACGGCAGTTAACAGGGGACGCTTTTCTGAGTTTTAGTGAAATTTGAAGCCGGTAAGTGAGGTTTTACAAGAAATGACACCCTGAGCATTGCTGCACGTCTCAAAAGTTGCAATTGTTTGTTTCATTGTCGGATGTGACAGCACCGCGCTGGCTCCGTTCTGGACCGGTGACTTGAAGTACCGAGAGTGACTTTGTGCCTTCGGGGGCCATGGAAGCCCCGGCGGTGCGGGGGCCGGGCCAGGGTCCCTGGGGCCCGGGGGCGGTGCCGGTGCGAGGGTCCGGGCCGGGGGTCCCTGGGGCCCGGGGACGATGCCGGGCCGGGGGTCGGTGCCGGGGGTCCCTGGGGCGGTGCCGGGCCGGGGGCGGGAGCGGGGCCGGGGGGCCGGGCCGGGGGCGGGAGCGGGGCCGCCCCCCCGCGCACGTGCGCTACGTGCGGCGCCTGCTGCGGCGGGGCCGCCCCTCCCCCGCCCGGCACCGCCCCCCAGCCCCGCTGCTGGGGCCGGGACCGCCCAGTGTGGGACCCCCGGCGGGGGGAGCCCCGGTAACCGCCGGGGCGCGGGGGCGGGCACCTCGCGGCGCTCCCTCGGGAACGGGAGCGCTCCTTCCCCCCGCGCTGCCCGCGGCCGGCGGGCAGGACAATGGCCCGGCTCCCCCCGAACAAAGGGGCCGGGCCGGGGCCGTGGGGGCTCCGCGGCCGGGGCAGACAATGCGGCCGCGCGGAGGCGGATGGCCCCGCCCCGCGCGTGACGCGACCAGTGCTCAGCCAATGGCGGCGCGCGGAGAGGCTCTTTAAAAAAAGTAGCGCCGGCTGCGGTCCGCTGTCAGCTGTGCGGATCCCTCCGCGCATGTAAACACAGCGCCGGCGGCCCCGCGCGGGGGGGGCGGGACGGAGCGGCCGGGCCGCGGGGGGCACGGCGGGCGGGGAGCGCGGCCCGGGGGCCTCCCCGAACCAGCGGTGCTGGGGGGAGCGGCCGCAGCGCGCCCGGGGCTAGGGCCCGCGCACAAAGGCGGCGGGAGCGGGGGGCGCGAGGCGGCGGGGCGGGGGGCACCGGGAGGGACCCCCAGCGGGCGGCCGCGGTGAGCGGCGCTGTCTGGGCCTCACTCTCCGCCGGTGCCCGGTAGCGGACGAGGGGTCGGCGCCGCGCGGGCCAGGCCGCGCTCCGGAGGAGCCGCCGCTGCCTGCTCCCCCCGCCCCCAACGGGCCCTCTCCGGTCCGGCCCCGGGCCCCCGCACAAAGGCGCGGGCGGGGCGGGGCAGCCGCGCCCCCTCCCCTGCCCGGGCCGGGCGGACTCTTTTCCCAGCCCCGGCCCCCCCGCGGACGCGCACGGAGCGCGGCGGCTCCGGAGATTGTTCGGAGCGCGGAGCGGAGCGGCCGCCCCGGCCGGGCCATGGCCGAGTTCCTGCCCCCGCCCGAGTGCCCCGTCTTCGAGCCCAGCTGGGAGGAGTTCGCCGACCCCTTCGCCTTCATCCACAAGATCCGGCCCATCGCCGAGCAGACCGGCATCTGCAAGGTGCGGCCGCCGCCGGTGAGTGCCCGCATGGCGCCGCCGGGAGCGGCCTTTGTGTGGGGCCCGGCCCGGCTCCCCCGGCCCGCGGCCGCGCAGGTGACCCCGGGCAGGCGAGGCCGCCCCTCAGAAGTTTCACTGGGCTGGGGCTGAGGGGACCGAAGGAAGCGGTCGCTTCCCCCGCGAAGTGGCTCCTAAGTGTCGGAGCTCCCGGTGGGGGAGTCGCCAGAGCGGCCGTGAAGGGAGCGGGGGCGGGGGGCAGCTGCCCCGGCCGGGCCTGGCCTCTCTCCGGTTCCTGGGGTTGGCCGGGGCCTCGCGCCCGGAGCGGCCCCGCCGAACCCCGGAGGAGGTCCCGGGGTGCTGCCCTCCATGTTGGCATTGTGGCCGTGTGGGGCCGGGGGGACCCGCTCCCCGCAGCCCCCGGCCCCGCCGCGGCCTCCCCGGCCTCGGCGCACTTCTGGCGCAGGGAACTGTTCCTCAAGTTGGACAAGACCAAACTCCGCAGCCGTGAGTTTGGCTGGTGGCTGTGCGAGCTGAAGCCTAGACAGACATGGCCACCATTTTAGAATGCAATCCACAGTGGGAAGAAGTGGTAAGCCTTCATCTTCATCATCATCACCTCAACCGATGGTGTAGTAAGCTCAAAATTAGGGTATGAATTCTGATTTCCCCTTGTTCGTCGACTCAGTTTACTAAGAAATGCTGTGACGATCTTAGAACCACAGTTTTGTGGAGTCAGAATTGTTAGTTTGTTTAAAGGAATGAACACCCACACTGGTGAGGAGAGGGGCTTCTGGAAGTAAAAATCTAATTAAACAATGTGTGAACCATCTTTATTTTGAGTGAATTGCCCTTCCCCTAAGTGGAGCGTGGTGCGAGTCTTGGGGTGGTGCAGCCAGGTAAGGCAGTTAACATGACGGCAACAACTAGAATGTTAAACAGGCACTGAGCTTACATCTCCTCCAGCAAGGGGGGAAGCTGACTGAACAGTTTGTAGGCTGAAGTTTTGCGAGTGAGACTTTGACTTCAAAGAAATAATGTTCAGAAACACACACTCCTTACTTTTGTGTTTTGGTTGTTGCTGGGACTCCTGTTGTGTCCATTCTTTTCCTTCTGAATTAAAATAGTAATAACTTGCTGAGTTAGTGTCTGAGGTGGCAGAAATGTTTGTGGCAGAGTGAATAATGTGAATGTTGCTGGAGAGGAAGGAAGGTGTTCCAGCTCTCTGGAAGAATAATCCCCGAGTGCTGTGTGAAGAGAGCTCTTGAATTTGTGTCCTGGTAGAATGTGCCAGGGCTTCTTTTCATGCAGGGCAGCCAGATGCTCAGAGTTAAGGGGGTAAGATGGTTTTTGTTACAGTCACCACTGAAGATCTGTAGTACTTTTTAGTAGATGTTTTGGGGTTTTAAGTTGCCAAATTGCCAACAATGTTTCAGCAACTGCGACCAGAACTGCTTTTTTTTGTTTGGTTGGGTTTCTTGAGAGGGTTATTTTTTTGTTTGTTTGGATGTTTTTGAGGGGGGGTGTCTTTTTGTTTTAGAAACATCTCATCTAAAAAAATCCCATGTTTCTTGGCTGCTTGTGTAAAAAGCCAAAACCTTATCAGCAAGCTGCTAGTAGGAGGTTATCTGTTGGAGATCATAAATCAGCAGCCCTCCAAAGGACTGAATTACTCACTGCAACTGCGTTTTCAGCCGCTCTCCCCTTCCCGAAGGGGCAGGTATTGCAGCAGATATTACACCAGGTGCTGTGCCTGCCTGGCCGTGGGATCAGCTCTTTGAGCGTATTTAGAAGCAGGATGAAAATAGTTGGAGCTGCTGAGGGCTGAGCACGGGTGGTTCTGTGGAGCCTGGCTTTGGGAGAGCTGAGCTCCCTTGGCTTTATCTTCCCTGGATAATGCCTGGGATGACTTGTGAAGTGCGTGCTTGGTTCAGCGGCCTGGAGCATAGAGGGAGCTCTTCCAAAGCGACCAGAAAACCCTTGAAGTTGACGTAGTTCCTGGCCTTCCCCCTGCGAGCAGGAGCCGCAGTGAATATTCAGTTATTGTTCTTTTTGGTGTAATAGAGGGGTCTGTAATTCCGTGAGCTAGAGCCTGCCCTGTGCACTGCAGTGTGTGTGCTCCAGCTGGATGCCTTGTTTGGTGATGGCCGGCCTTTGGAATCCTCCTCATCCCAGGGAATCTCCTGCCGGCCTGCGCAGTCTGGTTACGTGCCGGGGAGCAGGTAGGCAGCACCATGAACTGGCAGGATCTGTGCCGAGAGAGGAATTGAAAATTTGATGTTGGGCTGGCATTATTTTAGCCTGAACTCTGCTGTGTAGTTATCAGCAGATGAATTTGTGTGTCTGTGTATGAGTAGCAGTATGGAGTAATGTTGTGTGAGGCTGGTGGTGCCCAGCTGTAACTTCCCCACTTATTTATGAACAAGCCCTTACTCCAGAGCTGGCTTTGATGCTCCAGCAGCTGAGCATGCACAGGAGAGCTGCCTGGGCTTGGAAGGAGCAGCAGCAGGGCTTTCTCTGGTCCCTTTCTGCTGGCATTAGCTGGGAACCAGCTGGGCCCAGAGAAAACCACACCTGCAGTGGCTTCTTGTGTAGCAGCTTTGGAGGACAGTGACCTGTTTAGTGAGGAGATATCGAGGTAGCTGACGTGCAGAAGACAAAGGATTCTGGGTGATCACTGCATGTTCACAAGATGAAAGAACATCCAGGAATATAACAGGAGGTGCAATTTCTGCATGGCAGTTTCCAGTTGAGCACTCAAAAAGACTTTTCTTCCTCTTCATTCCAGTTCAGTTTGTTCCAGCCATCACCAGTGTCTGAGTTTTGCTCTCATTTGGGGATTCTAAGATGCTGCAGTGGCTGCTGGAGGGTGCAGCCATAACCAGCTCACTGGCACTGCTCCCTGTGGCTTTTTGTCAGCAGTGTGGGGTGTGAGTAGAGAGTCCCATTGGCAGCAGAGGGCTTGGATGGGGCTGTTCCTGGCAGTTAATGAGCTGCATAAAGTGGAGATGTAAATTTGAGCCTGTTGCGGATCTGCAGGGGAAGGGGCAGCTGGATGCAGGAAAGTGGGTGGGGTACTTGCTTGCAGTCCATCATGTGCCATTTTGGCGTTAAAATTTTTTTCAATTAACCAAAACCATCTTTCATTAGCATTTCTCCATTTAAACAGTATCTGATAGTTTGGAATAAACTAAGTTTACTCCAAAACTTGGCATGTCAAGTGATGGACTTATATTCTAGAAACTTGTGATAGCTCTGCAAGTCAGTGAGGGCATATAGGGGAGTCAAATGAAGAATTGCTTGAGAATGGAGTTGTTCTTCAAGGTAGGTAGCTAATAGCAATTAATGGAAGCAAACAGTCTCACAAAAGTGAAGCTGAGCTTCAAGAGTTAATGGCAATGTGTGGAGCAGGAGTGGTATCAAATGCTCCAAGCCTTTCTTGAAGATGGGCTCTTCCTTCACTGTGTTGTGTCGTTGCTTTGCTGCTGTGAAGAAATAATACATAATGATTACTTAAGCCTTACTTAACATATAAATGCTTTTCAAAATACTCAGTATTGTACAATGTACTAGAAACATCATCACTTTCCCAAGGCCAAGCATGGAAATTGAGAACATCCAGGCTAAATTTCATTGCTTTAAATAATGTGAATATGGAGAAGTACTGTTAAGGCTTCCAAGTAACTTAAACCGAGCACTTAAAGATCAGAAAGTCTGTGTTAGCAGAGCTGGAAATTTGAAGGAGTTATCGAAATTATTGACTGTCAGTTTTCAGTAAATCCTGGAATAGTGGTGAACTCTAGAATGGGGAAAATGAATTTCCTTAAGTTCTTTGTGGGTGCAAGAGTTGACCCCCTCTAGCTCCAGAGTGGAAGAATGTCTGGAATAGTCCTGGATAAAAACTTGGAGGGTGATAGTGTGGAATACAATTGTATGGACACTGATGTGGTCAAATTAGTTTTATTTTTTTCCATGATTCCATGTGTTTGTGTGTTGTTGTTGCCTGAGATCTAGAAATTGTGATCAGTATTCTAATTACAGAAATTACTATTGTGCAAAATTAATACACCAAATCACAAATTATTTCAACTAATGATTGTTCAACTAATGAAGGATCCCTTTCTAATGGTGTCTCATAACCTCAAGCCAAGGGTATGTAATTTTCTTTACAAGTCTAGAAGAGCAAAAGCTGATTGTGAATGGAGTTATGGTGGTGGCTCCTTGCTTTAGAGGGATCCCAGTTGCCCAATAAACAGTGGATATTATGAAACAGTAATCACTTAAGTAGGACTCAGTGAGGAGGTTTACCTTTGGAACAAAGGAGCATAGAGCATCTTAGAGGAGGAAGGAGTGCAGAAAAATAACTGTGGATCCCTGTGGGGAGCAGTGAAATGGTGGAATGGGAGCTCTGGAGTTTCTCTGTGAGAAATGGGGGGATTTTACCTCTGTGGCAGCACAAGAGTAGAAAATTCTGCATTCAGGACCTCGCGCTCGTTGGAGGATTTAAAAAAATTGACAACTGGAGAGGACACAGAGATGCATCAGATAAGTTCAGCACATGAAATAATGAATTTTGAAATATTCAACCTTAACAGAGCCTGAGTGGTGAAACCTAAAGGCTCAGGGCTTGGGAGAAATGGACCTCCTCCTCCTGGGACATGTTTTGAGGAGCAAGATTGATTTAAATGTTGTTTAGATCTCTTAAGGTCTGTTTAGGCTTCTCATTCAGCTGGTTGCTTGATTTATTTTCATTTTTATGGAGAAAAAGAAAACACAAAACAAAAAACCAGTTCAGTTTTGGAGCAGCTTGACTGAAGGTTCTGACAATCTAATCCTGGAGCCGTAAAAAAACCCCACTAAAACAGGAATTAATGCAGAGAATTGTGATACTTTGTCTGAAACAGGAAGTTGATGGTGATGATCCTTCAGATTTGATAATACACAGAGGCTCAGTCAGTTGATTTTATCAGAAAGAAAACACAGAGATAACTCAATTACAACATGTAAGTGAGCTTCAGTGGGAGAAACCAGAGGTGCTGCCACGTCTGTCAGTCCTGCTGAGCAGGGGCCAGGCTCAGGTGGGTCAGCAAAGAGGGCATTTCTGACTGAGAGAGGATCAGCTGGAAGGGGACATGGAGGGTGGAAAGTGGTAGACCCGCTGCTTTTGGGATCAGGAATGAATGAGGTTTTGGGAGGGGAAGAGATATTTTAGTGCTGAGGTTCCTGTTCCCCTGCTGTCAATTCATGTGAAGAAAAGTAGATCTGCTAGCAAAGGTCGTTAGGAAATGTTGGCTTTAAATGAGGAACTTGTCATATTCATCACAGGGGTTGTGTTGTGGAATCAGGTAAATTCAGAGTGGGTTATTTACTGATCTCTAATTAGCAAGAAAATATGCAAAAGAAGAATTATTTTTAGTTTATTATTTATTTTACTAATGGCAGTGGCCATGCACAAGGCTGCTGTGGTCACCACGAGTGGTTTCTGCTCTTCAGAAACACTGAAACATTGGCGTAGGCTTAAAAAACAATGAGAATTTCCTTTCCTTGCCTCAGTTTCTTTCAGTGTGGGATTTTCAACACACACTCTTCAGCTCGTTGAAAATTTAAGATGAAACTATTTAGTCCAGAACTTTCCATATGGGGCAAGAATAACATAAAAAATGACCGAAATTCTATCTAACTTAAGATAGCTAATAGCTGAAAATGGAGTTTAAAACTGAACATGGCTCCCTTGCCCAGCAATGAAACAAAAGCTGTCAGTGGATGGAAGCAAACCATGCTGTGTATCCATCAGGATGTGCTTCCTCTCCATCCCACATGGTTGGGTTGTGTCTGAGATGTGCTGGGGGCAGTGCTGTGTCCATGTCCAGAGACCAGGCTGAGTGGTTTTAGAAATCAAGAAGAACTTGTGGGATCTTCCAGGCTGCTGCCCTTAGGAGTGCCTGAGTGAAAGGTGTTCTGAGCAGCTGGAAGGGGAGGATGCTGTGCAGAGCCAGGGCAGTGGATGGTGCAGCTGCAGGGAATCCCTGGGCAGCTGAGGCTCTGCAGCTGCTCGTGGCTGAGGCTGGTGGAGTTGCCCATGGCTGTTCTGGGTGGCTGTGAAATTCAGCTCTTTTCCTAAGCTGAGTTACATTGGCAGTGAAGTCAAGGTTTGAAAGCTGCCAGTTAGAGCTCTGCAGAGGGTTTGGAATCATTGCAAGGGCTGTGATGGGACAGCCTGAGGAGCAGAGTGCGCTGTCCCTGCTGGTCACACACTGGGAATGTACTGGGGATCAGAGCAAAGTGAGGGGAGGTGGCTCCAGCTCTTGGGGTCTGGTGCCCTCACACACCCACAGCTGGGCCTGGCCCCAGGCTGATGCATGCCCTGTTTCAGGTGTTGGTCAGTGCTCTGAAGTGAATCAGGGGTCTGGCATTTGCTGATCTCAACACCCTGTCCATCCCCAGCTGTACCTGCAGTGCTGCTGGAGCACTGGTGCTGTGTCTGTTCCTTGCATGCAGGTGCCTCCATGGAGAGGAGCCTGGCATCTCCTGTGTGTGAGCCCGGCTGCCTGTTGTGTTTAGAGCTTCAAACCCTGCATGTATTTTCTGTCCTTTCTGCCTTTCTGTCCCAAGGAGCAGCTGGCCCTGACACTTAAGAATCACCTCCAGCTTACCTGAGCCTTTATTTCTCTCCAGGTGTGGAGCTGGCACAGAAGCACTGGGATCTGGAGGAGTGATTCCCAATGTACACTCATTTTCATTTGCTGTGGTTCTCAGATGGGAAGGATCTGTGGTTGGGCCTGTTCTCCCTTGCTAGTGTGCAATACATAACAGAGCCCAATTTTGTCTCAAATAAGAAATACCCTACCAGGCTCCTTTTTGGAGAGTTCTGCACATGAGGTGGGTTAGTGCACTCAGGTTCCCTTACTGGCAAGGAGGAATTCAGGGGGTTTGATGAAAAAATCTGCACCATTTAAAATGGCCAAGGAAGGACTGTTCATCACAAACTGGGTTAGCTGCTGATTGGAGTTTCCAACTGATGTCAGCCTTTAACAGGGTCACAGAGGGATTAGTTCCCGTTAGACAGGAGCTTTGTGGCTGACCCACTGCCGGCTGATAATGGGTTTGTGTGCATTCTGCCATCTGAGCTCCAAGCGTGTTTTTAATGTAGGCATAAAACCAGGAGGCTGAAAGGGACCTCCTGAGTCACTGAGTGTGCTCCTTTCCTCTCAGAGGCAGCAATCATGGAACACCTTTGCCAAGGCAAGATCATAGATGTGGGAACAAAGAATGTAGGTCAGGCTCACAGGGTGGGCATCCCAGGAAGGGGGGAATTGCTGCAGTTTACTGAATGGATGTGTTTCTCTGGCAAGAGTTGCTAAGATATTCCTTTGGATCTTACTATGAGCTGCTATCTAGCAAAATAATGAAAGAGCTGTCTCTTTTTTTTGTGTGTCTGACATGGGAGAGACTGCAAGTAAAATGCTACTTGCAGTTTTCAAAAGGTGTTGAAAAAATATAAGAGACTTCAGAAAAAAGCCCAAGGAAAAAAGCCCTTTTATTTGCAGGACTGGAAAGCTGGTTCTGTCAAGAGAAGGAAAAAGGTATTTGTTTATTGAAAAATGTCTTGAAGCATTTCTTCTGGGAGGGATTCAGGAATAGCTGCTTTGGCAGCCAGCAGACGAGGGATTTGGTTATAAAGGACATGAGGATAAGGGAGGAAGAAAAGCTGAAGCCAACCAACTTGTAGAACAGCTTAGCAGGGAGGTTGGTAATTTCTTGTTCACTTGAATTCATAGGGGTGGGGGTGGTTAAATTTTAATTAGTGAGTTTGGGTGAGGTGCAGGTTTGCCAGCTGAAATGCAGTGCTCTGAAGCCTGACATCCCTGGAACTGCTCAGTTGGGAGCTGGAATATGGAAATCACAGAAATAATTCTGCTGACCATTTGTAGTTCACATTACTGCTTGAAATATTAATGTGATCCTTAGAGCGTGCCTTCTGCATGGCTGGATTTGTCCCTCAAGTTTATGGAAGAGTTTGGAATTTTGAAGTCAATCTCATTTTTGCCTGGATTTGGTGACAAGTTTATAACAATTGCAGGCCAAGGTGGGCACAGGATTTTGTTTGTCCCTTGTAGGCTTATAACAGTCAGGGATGGACAAGAGAACACAATAGAGTAATTTCAAATGTAGAGTCCTGGTGGAGTAAGAACTGATTTTTTAGGAAATTAATGTCTTCTTTATCTCTCTATATACTTAATACTCAGCATGGCTGTTGGAAGACACTTCAAATTGAACTACTTACACTTTTAAAATTCCTATTTTAAAACAGGGGAATCCAAACCAGTTCCTTTGAGGATCTGGATGGAGAGGACAAGCCTTACTGATTCCCAGGCAGGAGCTTTAGGGAAGAGAGCCTGGAGAGCTGGGGGTGGGGGCTGGTCTCTTCCCCAGCAAAGCTGCTCATGTGGCTCAGCAGCTTGGCAAGTGAATCCTGCACAACAAAGCTCCCTCTCGTGGTGCTGCTGCCTTTCCAAGTGCATAAAGGCATTTCTGTCTCACAGAAATGTCTTTTCAGGGGCCTGCAAGCGAGCATCGCATTTGGCTTGGTAACTTGTGCTTCAAAATGTGTCCAAGATTTTTGTTGAGTAAATAATAAACGTTAAAGAAGAGTTGAAAGTATCTTGTTTAGGACTTGAGGAGCTTGCCATACTGTGGAATAGAGAAAGATAAATATTAGCCTTATTTGTTATATCAACTTTGAGTAGTTTGGATGCTCCAAAATAAACTTGTGACTTTAAATGACTCAGTGACTGTCAGGATGGACTGTCTGCTATACCTGCTGTCGTTTCTCCAGATGGTGAATGGCTGTGGGTCTGACACAGCTTGTGTGCAGTGGGATGTGCTGTAGTGTGTTTGTAAAGCCAGGAGTGGTTTTACAGTAATCTAATGTGAAATATTATGTATGGTGTTGTTTCCCTCAGCTCTACCTGCACTGCTGTGGCCTCACCTCAAGTCTTTGGTGGAGTTTTGAGTGCCACAATATAAAAAAGACATTAAGCTATTGGAGAGCATCCTAAGGAGGGCTGTGAGAATGGTGAAGGGTCTGGAGGAGAAGCCTCATGAGGGGCAGCTGAGGGCACTTGGTTTGTTCAGCCTAGAGGGGAGACCTCACTGGGGTCTTCAACATCCTCCTGAGGGGCAGCAGAGGGACAGGCACTGATCTCTTCCCTCTCATGACAAGTGACAGGACTCACAGGAATGGCTGGAGCTGAGCTGGGAGATGTTCAGGTTGGATGTCAGGAAAAGGTTCTTCCCCAGAGGGTGCTGGGGCACTGAACAGGAACAACTGGGAAATGGGCACAGCTCCGAGCCTGTCCGAGTCCAAGAAGTGTTTGGACAACGCTCCCAGGCACAGGGTGGGATTGTTGGAGTGTCTGTGCAGGGTCAGGAATTGGATGTGATGATCCTGATGGACTTGGTGATCCCTTGCAACTCAACATATTCTATGGTACCTGCTAAAAACCTCAGAAGCTGAAGTCAATTCTGTGTTACCTCTCATTCACCCAATTTACCATCACCCAGCAGAAGCGCTTGCAATGACTTTCTCCTTGCTGAAAATTAAACACTTTTAAGGCTGTTAAATGTTTGATTCTGGCTGATGACCCCATCTGCCTGATGGGCTGAAAAGTCACCTTCTGAAAGTGCTGTTGAATAAATGGAGCTCCCAAAGCTTGTCTTTGAGAAACAGCTGACATGCCATCAGGGCGTCTTGGTGTGTGTGTTGGTCATTCAGTCATTGGTAAACTGCAGAGCTGCAGGAGTAGGAAATGCCTGTTGTGGCAGCTTGTGTTGTCTGGAGTCATGTTACTCTTCCAACACAGTAGGTGACTGGTGCTTTGCCAGAGCCAGTGTCTTTGGCCAAACAGGAAAGGCTGTCCCCAAACATGCATCAGTCAGTAATAAATAGACACATGGAGATCATGGAGATAATCAGCTCATTCTGGAGCAGGATGTTTCGGGTGCCAAGCTGTGAATGAGGTGTTTCTGTAAGATCATGCACATAAACTTCCTCATTTGCTTCCATAAGCAGAGGGGACTGGCCTGCTCTGTGCTGTCTGGCTTGGATTGGGTCTGTGTCTGCCCTAGGCACCCTTGGAGCTCCATTTCTTTAGTCTGAGCATGAGCCAGAGCCTGCAGGAGCAGGTAGATCCTGTTCCTCCTGTTGTGCCCAGTGGCATGCAGCAGCAGCCTGTGCCAGCAGACATGTGGCCTGACCAGAAATCTCCTGTGCTGTGCCCTCCCTTCCTTGGCTGCCCTGACTGTTGCCAGTGCAGTGACTGCAGGTGGTGGCCCTGAAGTGCAGCCTGGGCTGGTGACAGTGTCAGATGTGGTATCATTGCCTGCATGAGCTGAATTCTTGCCCCTGTTCCTCTTACTCCTGGTTCTTGTCCCCTGCAGAGCCTTGTTAGAGGGTCTGGTTTGGGGCAATGCAGAGTCCATATGGGAACAGCCTTGGCTCACTGCTTAGCAAAGCCAGAGGCAGCACAGCCCTCTTGGTTTCATTTACTCTCAGCCTAAGCAAAGCTCCCTGCAGTTCTCCCCTGGGCAGTTTAATTCAGTCCCCAGTGTCTCAAGGGTCCTGTGTGTCATTGCTGCTGTGTCCCCTCCTGGTCTTGGTGCCTGTCTTCTCTCTCCCTGTCTTTGGTACAGAGCACACTCTGGAGTTGTGGCTCATGATGTAACCAGTTGGTTCAGCTTGAGAGTCAGATTTGTCCTGTTGAAGTACAATACTTCAAATCCTGCCCAGTTGTTCCCAGTTGTACTCATCTTACAGCTTGAGGGCTCTAAATGACTCATCAGACAACAGGATATTAGAAAAGAATGTCAGTTCTCTTCCTCAGACTTGGTGGTTTCATTGCATTTGGTTTTCTGGCATAAATAGGCAGTCAAAGAAGGGTTAGTGTTATCGAGTTTCTCAAGAACACATCTTTGGGCACCAGGCAGTCTTGTGGTTAAAAGTAGGAAAGTAATCAAGACATATCCCACTGGTCAAGGATTGAGTATTCTCTGGATAATTTGTCATCCTGACCCCTTACCATTGTCTAATTTCCATTTCAAATGTTAATTCCAATTGGAGTTGTCAAGTTGTGATGTGCTGCAAGTGCCTTGCAAGATCAGAACTTCTATTGCCAATTTTGAGGTCTGCATTAATCAATGCACGCTTGGTAAAATGTATGGATTGGTGGCTCTCTTTGCTCTTCAGCTTCTCCACACTCTTGGTGAATCTTGCTCCTTGTTTGTTTGTAAGATAATTGCTTTGGAAATCATGTATGATTGGTTTTAACTCCAATTTTCATGTTGTCTGTGAATCTAAAATAAAAAATACTGTGTTTATGATGCTGGTCTTACTTCAGTTGCCTCAGTCACCCAATGCTGAAGAAAGGTTTTCTTTTTCCTGAAGCAAAGCTTTGTCTTATTCCATTGTCAGTAGCTCACTTGTGCATTATCTTCATTCTGTAATTAGTGATAATAAGATAACTTTATATGTAATAAATTCCTGTCACGTTTAAATCAAATCTAATTTAGTTTTGTGAAGTTGTGTATTGGCAAACCAAGAGTGTGCAGTAGTTGTCAGAGATCTAAAAGATAAAATAGCTTTATAGTTGTGTTTATAAATAACAGTTCAGTTGCAGTAATAGTAATAACAATAGTAATAACAATCTTTTTTAAAATTGGTCATATTCCAGCTCTTCCTGAATGTTTGCAGCCAAGGAAATTGTCAAGCATTGGCACAGGTTGCCCAGAGCAGTGGTGGAGTCGCCATCCCTGGAATTGTTGGAAAGATGTGTGGATGTGGCACTTGGGGCCATGGGTGAGGGGTGATTGTGGTGGTGGTGCTGGGTTAAAAGCTGGACCCAATGATCACAAAGGGCTTTTCCAGCCTTAATGATTCCATGGTTCTGTGCAGGCTTACAACACAGGACAGGTTGAGGCACAGTGTCCGGTTTTCGGCTGTTTGAAGGGCCTGGAAAGGCCCGGAGTGGCCTTGGGGCAGCCCGCGTATCAAAGGACGAGAAGAGGCTTCAGTTCTTCTTTTGGTCTCGGTGTTTATTAATTGTTTATCTAAAAGATTTTCTCTCGGCCCGACAGAGCTCTGCTCAGCAGCCAGCCATGAGCACACTCCCCTCCCTCCGGACAGTCACCTATCTTTATACCCATGGTTACGTGTACAATATTTATCATTTTTCCCCAATCCTTTTTATTCTTATTGTCCGGTGCACTTTTAGTAATGACCAATCCCAAAGTGCCACCATCACCACAGAAGATGGAGGAGAAGAAGAAGCAGAAGGACAGGACACGCCCCAATTCCTCCATCTTACTTCTCTAAACCCCCCTGTACAGAAATCCTAAACCCTGTGTTTCACCCTCTAATTAACCAATCCCTTCACCATTCACCCCGGTGAAACCCTCCTGTCCTCATACAGGTGTCGTCTCCTGTGTAGGATCAAAGTCCAGCCACCAGACACTTCTGGAACATTCCAGGACTCCCGAGCCCCCCAAGGGTGCTCTCGGTGACACCTCAGTCCTGAGGTGCTGAGATCCCACAGCACAGTGGGGTGTTCTGAGGGGCAGGCAATGGCACTCACTCCAGCTATCTCACCCTGCTGCTGACTTGTTCCTGGTGAGGGGATTTGGGTGTCAGCACAGGGCAGGCTGGGGCTGCTGAGCCCCCTCTGCACCAAGTTCTGTGTTCTGGTGGGGCTGAGGAGGCTCTGGAGGCCACGGGGGCCTCCTCATGCTTTGGGCTCCCCTGGCTTTTGACTGTCACAGAAACTCCTCTCCTTTCCCTGCTCTTTTGATGGAACCCTTCTGTTTTCCAGGACTGGCAGCCTCCGTTCGCGTGCGATGTGGACAAGCTTCACTTCACACCAAGGATCCAGAGGCTCAATGAACTGGAGGTAAACTGGAAAGCTGGGCAGTACTTCTGCTCCCAAATGTGTCTGTGTGTTTTTGGGAGGTGATGTTTGCCAGAGTTGGCCATGAGCTGACAGCACTTTGGACCACAAACAGCAATTTTTAATTAGCACGGAAATTCATCTGTTTGAGAACCTGGTTAGAAACATTCCAGGCATAAAAGTAATGTTAATGCTCATTAAAGGAACATAATTTAGGCCTTTTCCACACAGGTGCTTCAGAGTAGTTAAACTGTCCAGGGCCATAGATCTGTGTCTGTATTTTGTACTCATACAGCATCTTTCCAAAGGAAAAGAGATGAAACACTTGGAGTGCTTTAAAAATAGCCAGCCCTTTGGAAGAAACAATTGCAAAATCTGGATTCAGTTTGTGGAAATTTGCTGTTCACAAGCACTTTCATTCACTGCTTCAATGAATTGACACTAAAGGGGAGTGTGAGGAGTTCTGGTTGGCTCAGTGCTGGTACCATTTGGGATAATGGTGACTCTATGCCCGATTATTCTCCTGATTCTTGGTTTTTGAAGCCCTGAAGTGGTTGTGTGAAGTGCTGGGGAGGGGCTCAGCTGCTGGCTTGGAATGCTGAGGGGGTGATTTGTGTGACCACAAGCTGTTCAGAGCTCCCTGGAGTTTGCAGACAAGCTAATCTGTACAGATATGGCTAGTTTTTACCTTAAAATTAGAGAATGTGCTGAAAATAAAATATGTCAAAATTTAAGTTACTGCTCTTACATAGCAGCAGTGCAGTGATCTAACTGTGGTAATTGCTGTGCAACCAGCCAGACTTGCCCTGCTCTGACCCATTTGTATCTTTAAAAGTGAAACAAATGCACCTGAGAGTGAGAAAGGATAACAGAAAAAAAACCCTTCAAAAATTAAAAAAAAAATCTCTGTTTTGCTTATTGCAAATAAACCAAATAGTAATAAACTATTGCAATGATTAATGTAGTAAATGCAATAAATCCTGACAATGCAGCTGGTTTAGGGAGCTTTTAGCAGTAATAACTTACTGTTTGGCTGTTCTCCCAAAGTACTTTTCTCAATGCAGTAAAAGGTAACAAAAAGTGACTCAAGAAAAGATACAAATTCCATCAATTGGTATCTGCATGGAATTTATTTTTCTTCAAATGATGAGAGGGAAAATGCAAAATGACTCTTGCAGAGAGCAAAGCTGGGCAAGCAGCTCCAGCTGCAGTGCTGTAAACCTTATACAAAACCTACATTGCTTCTAGCATGCAGTTCACTTGTTTGGTTGGTTGGTTTCAGGCTCAAACTCGTGTAAAGCTGAATTTTCTGGATCAGATTGCAAAGTTTTGGGAGCTTCAAGGATGCACACTGAAAATTCCACATGTGGAGAGGAAGATCTTGGATTTATTTCAGCTTAACAGAGTAAGACCATTATGGAAAAACTCTCCTGAAGAGCTGCTGTGTTACCTCAGTTCCTGGGGTGGTATCACAGTGGGTCAGGGGAGATCTTGGGCTATATCTAAGCTGGGAAAAGTATTCCTTTGTTTAAAGCTAACATAGCTAATGGGAAGTAAGAGTAAGAATAAATTATCAGGGAAAGACTGTAAGTAACACATTATCATGGAAGTCTTCCTGTGAGCTGGGAGATCACCTTAAATTTACAGCTCTTCATTAAAACTGAGCTTGGGTATGCTGGTCAAGAATAAGCTTAGGCTTAATTGGGGAAAGCTCCTGAACAAAGACAAAAGTGAGAGAAAAAGAATTTCCATTAGAAATATAGAAGAAAAAAAATCAAATTACTTTTAGGATGAAATTCGTTAAACTTGTGGAGAAGTTAATGTATGCTCATAGCAAGAGATGGGATTCTCCAATAGGATACATTCTTTCTCTTTTTTTAATGTTTAGGGCAGTTTTTATTGGGAAATTTTGAGTTTATTTTATAGCACTTGTTCCAGTGAAAAGAACTGAGTGTCCTGTGCTAGAAAGTTGTGTTGGGATACAAAGTGACAAATTGCAGCTAAATAAGTTCTCAGAGTAGGCTGAGTGCACATGGAACACAGGTACTGACTTCTTTGTAAATTCAACAGGTTTGTAATTCCTGAATTACAGTAATATATTACAGGAATTACAGGTTATATGTTACATATTCCAGTTATTTTCTTAAAATAACTTCAATGGCAATTGTGTTTTTTTAAATCTATATTTTTGTTGTTTAAAATGTCAATTGGAATGTTGTCCTGCCTTTTTCTTTGAACACTGATAGTTTTACCATTAAATATGTGACTATTTTATTTTCACTTTTTAGCTAGTTGCAGAACAAGGAGGATTTGATGTGGTTTGCAAGGAGAGAAAATGGACCAAAATAGCCACGAGGATGGGCTTTGCTCCTGGCAAGGCCGTGGGCTCGCACATCCGCGCGCATTACGAGCGAATTCTCTACCCCTACAACCTGTTCCAGTCAGGGGCCAGTCTCTTGGTAAGCTGTGCTGAAAGCAACTGCTCAGTTCATGGAGCAGCCACTCTGGGAGGGTTCTCTTGGTTTCTGGAATGTTTGTGAAGCTGCATTTTGTGCCTGGTGTCATGCAGGTGACCAGAGGCCGTGCTCAGCAGTTCAGGAAGCCACAGGCAGACTTTGCATTAGAAGTGAAGTTTTTAGCGTTAGTCCTCCCAGGTAGCCTCTGACTCCTGTTTGCAGCAGTGTCTGTTGGCATTCTCTCTGCAGTTTACCAGAGCTTCATGCTCAGGGATGTTCCTGTAATGATTTCTGTAGGGCCAAGTACTGCTACATTCATGGAGCATTCCAGATCCATCTCTTGCCACAACTTGTGGGCCTGGGTGGGCACATGCCTAGAGTGACTCAGGGACTGTGCCAAGCCATGGCAGGGTTGTGGCACGTTCACTAAGGGGGACAAGTTGCAGAAAGCTTCCTGGCTGCTGTAGTGATGTTATAACAGCGTGACTTGGGATATTTTTCAAGTTTAAATCTTCATCCTTCCTAGTCATCAATCTTTGATTTGGCCATTAAACCATAATTCAGGGTTGATTGAGAGTGGAGGCCACATAATCTCTAATGAGGAATAGGTCTGATCTTTTAGAGCAGCAGTCATTTATTTGGAAAACCAAAATTGGTTGCAGTTGCCAACATCCGTTTTTATTTCTTTGAAATGCTCTTTCCGTGATGATCTTTCAAAGACAGGAGTGCTGACCTTTTTTAAGCAATAAATGCCCTAATCCTGTTACAAGCAATATCTCTGTGTACAGAAATCAACACAGGCCTTTACACAAAGCTACCAAAATGAGGAAGGGATTTGATGTAAGTCCAGAGAGGTTAGAATTAGACTTTTTCTGTAGGTAGTGACAATTACTTCTCAGTGAAGAACAGCTAAATTCTGCTGGCTCTTCAGAAAAAGGGGACTTTTGCAAACAGGATAAGAACAAAATAGAGTTGAAGATAAAAATCTTCATGCTAAGGAAACTGCTGGATCAAAAATAATGTGGCTTCCCTCAAACATTCATGTTAAGTAATGGAAAGCAGCATCATTTTCTAAAGGCATTTAATTGAAAACTTGGCATTTATGTTAGGTCTGAAAACTGTGATTTCTTTTTGGGTTTTTATTGAGCCTGTGTGTTTGTTACACCTGTCTTTGCTGCCATATTTTTGAGGTGCCATTGCACAGGGAAAGATCTCATTTAAATTGTAAAACAGTGAATATGGTACCATAGTATCCTGGGAATAGAAATTTCCTGAGAGTGTCTGTCACACAGTTAACACTCACTTCATGGCTTGCTCAGTATTTAACTCTTTTAGAAGAGGTTTTTCCTCTTTAGATGAGGACATGCTTCATTTCAAATGACTTTTCAAGCTCTGCCTTGCAATGAGCACTTGACATCTGTCCAAACCCGTGTGGAGGCAGTTCTAGACAAGTGATGCATGGAAGGTTAACTTATTTTTTAGCTCCTCCCCTCCCCAGACAGTTAAAATATTCCCCTCCTATATGTGGCAGACACAGATTTTTTAATGACCTGAGAGAATTCACAGAAATAAGCTGAGTTTAGCTCACTTTTCCCTCTAATTTGATTTTTTTTTTCCTGACAATGTTGTCTTTCAAGTGAGTTTGTTTTACAATACGTTTTTTGAGTATCATGTCAAATGAGATTCTTTTTGGCTTCCTTTCACATGTTTTTATTAAGTGGTGCTTACCCAGATGCTTCTTGTGTAGGTGTTTGTTACTGTGTGTCTGTTCAGAGGTAATGTAAGCACCTGAGCTGTGTTTTTGGAGGAGCTGTGGCTGTTCAGTGTGACAGCTGTCAGTTGGAAATGTGCTTCCTCCTTCAACAGCTTGTTGAGAGAAGCTCTTCATGCAGCTCTGGTGCTCATCCAGACAAGATTACTGCTTGTATTCACTGAGTCTTTTGATTTTTTTTTTCTTTATTTGGTAATACTTGAAATAGTCATTGCTTTCTTTCCTGCAAAAGCCAAAAATATGAAATTATGTAGTTTCCACTAATGACTGTGCCATAACTTTAATCTCATCTAGATCTGTGTATAGCATTATCTGTTTGTGTGGTTTCAATACATCTTAAAGTGGCTTCAGGAGTTATTTTGACAGATATTCCAGCTGGAGATATTTCTATCTACATGCTGAAATAATGAAACTCTCTGGAGCTGTTCAGAGGGGAATAGACCGGAATAGCATGTTTTCATTAAAGCTCATGTTCAGTCCAACAGCAAAAATTCCTTAAACCAGCCATTTGTAATACCCAAAGCAGCTCTCCACAGGGGGTATTTGTTTTCCTCTTTATTTTGAAATTGGACTAGACAGGCCTTGGGTATCCCCAGAGGAGTTGCAGTGAACCTGTTGGTGCTGGCTCCTGCCACCTGCACCTCTCATTCCCAGCTGTGGTAACTGTGTGGCATCCCAGAGGTCACACTGAGTGCCCAGAGGGACCAGGTCCCCTGCATGAACTGAGGTGTCCAGGATCTCCTGTCAGTGCACCTTCTGTGCTGCACTGCCCAGATGTCTCAGGATTTAAAGTGCAGCTACATTTTGGGGCCCTCAAGGTGGTCTTACTTCTGTTTCTCAGTGAATCCAGCTGACTCAGTAGTTGTGCATCTGGTCTCTTTTCCAAACTAAGGCTTTAGTGAGATTCGTATTTCCAAAGATTTATATGTGTGTGCCCCTGATAGAGATATTTCAGTGTAAGACATTTTATCACTATAGGACACAAAATAAAACAATGTGGACATGCAACTATCCAAGTTATAAAAGAGGGAAGTTTAATTTCTGACTCTAACATTTATAGATCTCTAAAAGTGACAATAGGTTAGAGGATGACAGTGCTACCTCTCCAATGACACTGAACAAACTAACAATTTATTAAATTTCTTCTTCTCCATAAAAAAATACAAAACAATAAGTTATTTACATAAAGTGTGTGAGAAAGTTTGTTACAAGAATATAAACATTAAAAAACTTAGAAAAACTTCAAAAAAACAAAACAACAGACATTTCTGTGGCATCTTCATTGTTCCTGGAGAGCAGTGAGCACCTCTGGAGCTTGGTGGGGTTTGCCCTCCATGGATGTGTAACAGGGGTGAACCAGTTGTGTTCTACAAGTACAGGGAGCCTGACTGACTTAATTACTACTGATAAATGTCTAAACCTAGAGGAGATTAATTGTATCCCTCTCCCCCCCCCAATTTTTTGACTTCCTGAAGGCCTTGAGACCATTCCTGTGCTGTCCTTTGTCTGCTAAAGGAGCTGCTCCTTTGTGGCTGCAGCTGAGGGGTTTTCACTTGCTCCCTGTCACTGCTGAGGGTTCAAGGATCGTGTGTGCAACCATCTTGTTGGAATCGAAGGAGATCATGGTCAGAGTGTGTGGGATGAGCTTCTGGGGAATGGTTGATGGAAGCACAACCTCACCAAAGCCTGGCTGGGACGAGGGAAGGACTGCAGAGATGGCAGCTGAGTCCTTGGTTGGAGCCAGTTGATTGTCAGTGTAGGGGTAAAGGAGGGACAGAGGAGTTCTCATCCTTAGAATTCAACAATTCCAGGTGTTCTCTTGGTCCAGCTGATACTGTGATTAACAGCCATTCCCTCCCACTGCCTTTGCCTCGGGTTAGAGAGGCACTGGGAAGTGTTTGTGCTTAAATAGGTGGCGAAAGATCATTGTTTAGGAAATGTGTTCTGCTGTTTTTCAAGGAACAGTTAATGCTCTTTTTTTGTGGGGTTTGGGGGTTTTTTTTTGTTTGTTTGGGGTTTTTTATTTTTTCAGGGTTTTGTGGGTGGGTTTTTTGTTGGTTTTTTGGTTGTTTTTTTGGTTTTTTTGTTGCTGAGGTTTGGGGGTTTTTTAGTTTGGATTTTTGGAGGGTGTTTTGGGTTTTGGGCTTTTTTGTTTTGTGTGTGGTTTTGTTTGGTTGGTTTTGTTTTGGATTTGTTCGGGCACTGCACTGAAGTGAGGCACAATCTGTTGGTTTTCAAGGTTTTCTTACACTTTTGTTTAGAAAAAGCTGTTTGCCTTCTAGATCTTTGTTTTCAAGCACCATATGTCCTCTATTATCAGAAGCAGTAGAAACTCTTTTTTTCTGATAATTTTGGTTTTCACCAAATGAGGAAATGAATGATTCAAGGACCCAGATTTTATAGAAGTTCTTTTCTGTTCTCTCATTTCCAACCTTTTCCCACTCATTTCCACTTTCTGCTTGTCCATTTTCTGTTCTGAGAAATTGTTATTTTTGCCATCATCCACTGATTTTGATGTCACATCATCTTCTTTCGTCTTTGGTAGGTGCCTCATCCATGGAAGCATTTAAGGCCAGGTTGGATGGGTCCCAGCCCCGTCTGCTGGAAGTGTCCCTGCCATGGGACAAGGTGATCTTTAGGGTCCCTTCCAGCCCAAACCCTTCTGCAATCCTGTGGTTCTGGTTCCATGGAGCTTTAAGGCTCTTGTGGAGAGGCAGCTGCAGTGCTCTGCAGCTCCAGACCCAACCTTTGAGCATCAGCCACGACTCACTGCTTGTGTGCATGAGCTGCAAGGTTGAGTGGTACTGGCATTTAATGCTGAAATTAAGTCAGCCATTTGCTTTCAGAGTATAAATCTAGGGTTTACAAAGACTGGGGGCAGTCTGAAACAAGCAGCAGTTCTGGATGTTTCTTTGGTCATTATCACAGGCTGTCTGTGGGTGATGGTTAATGACATCCTGCTGCCCTTGACTGAAACTCCTTTTTTGTTAAATACTTAGTTTTTTAGCATAGACTTCACTTCTAAAATAACACTTTTTCCTCCTTTTCCCTGCCTCCTCCTGGCTGTTATTTGTTTCTGAGTGTGTTTTCTGTGCTGTCTATAGGGCATCATCATCCTCACACCACTGCAGTGCTTCTCTCTGTCCTTTACTGCTCTCTCTTGCTGAGAAAATGCTTGTGATGGGAATAGGCTAACAGAACTGGGGAAGTGTGGATCCAGCAATTTCATGAATTACTTCCTGGCAACATGAGATTTTTCTGTCTGTAGGATTTGTTGTTTACTCATTAAAAACTGTTACATTTTGTCTGCAGTTACTGAGTGTTGTGTGGCTTGACAAACGGGGAATTGTCACTAATTATTCTGTTTCTTGCCAGAGGTATGCACAGTTTTCAGCAATTAAGTGTGTTCATTCAGCAGCTTGAAAGAACTAAAACTGTTCTTGAATATTTTCCCTTCTGCCCTTAATTTAAGCAGCAGTTGTCCTCTCCAAAACATGGAAAGAAGGGAGCTCCTGCAATGTGCATAGTACAGAGCTGTATTTCAGTTAGAGCAGGGATGTTTGATAGGTTGTAATTTACTTTTATATTGCTCTGTATGTTGGCATGAGAGCCACTCATCCTTAGGACACTTCAGCAGTTGCAGAGTGCTGCTGACCCAGTCTGCAAAGCCCCATCTGCCAGAAGAGTTGGGCTTGGTATTCCACATAGAAATGTTTGGTGCTCATTAACACTTAAAGGATGACTTCAGCTTTATTTAAGATCCATTATTATGGCTATTGCAGCCGTTAAACTGATGAGAAAAAAATGTTGTGCCTTGTTCAGATAAGTAATGTTACCATTGTCATACATGCTGTTTATTAACCCAGCACAGGAATTATTAGGGCCCTGTCTGTGTTCTTTCCATGAGCCAGGAAATTGTTCTGCACTGTTCGTATTGCAAGGAGAGGCAGAAACAAAGTAATCAAATTGTCTCTTTAGTGCTTGCAGAAGCCAGATCTGAGCAGTGACACGAAGGACAAGGAGTACAAGCCCCACGACATCCCCCAGCGACAGTCGGTGCCACCCTCGGAGAGCTGCCCGCCCGCCCGGCGTGCCAAGCGCCTGAGCCCCGAGGTGAGCTGGGGCAGGGCAGTGTGAGTGTGTGTGAGTGTGTGTGAGTGTGAGCTGGGGCAGGGCACTGTGTGAGTGTGAGCTGGGGCAGGGCACTGTGTGTGTGAGTGTGAGTGTGAGCTGGGGCAGGGCAGTGTGAGTGTGTGTGTGAGTGTGAGCTGGGGCAGGGGCTTGTGTGTGTGTGTGTGTGAGTGTGAGCTGGGGCAGGGCCCTGTGTGTGTGTGTGTGTGTGAGTGTGAGCTGGGGCAGGGCCCTGTGTGTGTGTGTGTGTGTGAGCTGGGGCAGGGCACTGGTGTGTGTGTGTGTGAGTGTGAGCTGGGGCAGGGCCTTGTGTGTGTGTGAGTGTGAGCTGGGGCAGGGCACTGTGTGTGTGTGTGAGTGTGAGCTGGGGCAGGGCCCTGTGTGTGTGTGTGTGGTGGGCAGGCATGTGTGTGTGAGTGTGGTGAGCTGTGAGGCTGGGGCAGGGCCCTGTGTGTGAGTGTGAGCTGGGGCAGGGCAGTGTGTGTGAGTGTGTGTGTGTGTGTGAGTGTGAGCTGGGGCAGGGCCCTGTGTGTGTGAGTGTGAGTGTGTGAGCTGGGGCAGGGCACCTGTGTGGAGTGTGTGTGTGAGTGTGAGCTGGGGGCAGGGCACCTGTGTGTGTGTGTGAGTGTGAGCTGGGGCAGGGCACTCTGTGTGTGTGTGAGTGTGAGCTGGGGCAGGGCACTGGTGTGTGAGTGTGGCTGGGCAGGCACGTTTGTTGAGTGGGTGCTGAGCACTGTGTGAGTGAGTGTGAGCTGGGGCAGGGCCCTGTGAGTGTGAGCTGGGGCAGGGCCCTGTGTGTGTGTGTGTGTGTGAGTGTGAGCTGGGGCAGGGCACTGTGTGTGTGTGAGTGTGAGCTGGGGCAGGGCACTGTGTGTGTGAGTGTGTGTGTGTGAGTGTGAGCTGGGGCAGGGCACTGTGTGTGTGAGTGAGTGTGAGCTGGGGCAGGGCCCTGTGAGTGTGAGCTGGGGCAGGGCCCTGTGTGTGAGTGTGATCTGGGAGCAGGGCACTCTGTGTGTGTTTGTGCCTAGGAACAGCTGCTTCACTGTGTCAGGGCTACCTAAACTTTGAGAGATTGTGAGAAACAACTGCTCACTTTGAAAGTTTAAAAAGGTTTATTAAACCTTAACAAAAATACAACATAAGAAAAAAGTTGCAGTGCTGGGAACTGCCCCTTGTGGGTACCACGTGGCCAGTTCATCTTCAAGATGGATGCTCAGGCTTTTATACCCCTGGGGGTTGCATCAGCCAGCTCTGGCCTCTCTCAAAGTCTGTCAGTCAGCTCTTCTTTGCCATTTATCAGTGCAGACTGCTTTCTTGTAACTGGACTGGGGGTCAGGTGTTGCCAGGCCTCACCCCCTAAGCACCAAGCTTTTCCATTCCCACCTGCCCCAGGTAAGGAACACATGTGCAGCTTCTTTGTACCTGTCCTAGACAGCCCAGGCTGTGTGATGGCAACAATACAGGGGGGAAAGGGAGCTATGGGGAGAACAGAGGACATCTGAACTACAATAACATAACTATATATCACTAAAGCTTTTCTTAATATTCACACAATAGTCATCCCTTAATTGCAAGAGCCAATCATCTCATTATACATCTATAACAGAAATCGTAAATAATGGGTAAGAATTGTCTGATGCTTTACCCAGTGTGTTACTGAGGTTTGGCATTCTGGGAGGCTCTGCTGTGGGGACTGTTGGTGAGGCTGTGCAGTAGGGTTATGCTTTCAGCATGATGGAGATACTGTGGGGCTCTTTAGATTAAAGTACAGGTGACAAATCCTGGAAATGAAGCAGCTTTGATCTGTTGTTCCTTCTCCTTGTTCTGTAAATGTACCAGGAGGTTTCTGTACATCTCTCATGAGTTGAAGCCAGCTATTAGATATAACATCAGCATCGTTGTAATTCATTTTTCACTCTTGAGTTCCATCAATTTGTGTTAATTTACCCTTGCAATATAAGATAAAAATGTATACCATCAAGTCAGCGTGGTTTTATATGATCTTACACGTCTTTAGAAGCAATGTTTGGATAAGCATGAAATGTATTGGTTATATCTCAGTATCTTCTGTGAAGACATATTTTAGGAGATCATGTGTCTCCTTTGTTGCTGGAAAACAGCATTGCTTTGGCTCCAGCCTTTCCAGCCTGATGATCCTATCTCCAGAGAGTTCCTGTTTCTTTTGTTTGAGCAGATGAAGAGCAGGGGAGGATATTCCCAGGAGAGGGTCTGATTAGTGGTGACATCATGAGTTAGGAAGGTCACAGTTTGTTTCAGACTCTTATTAACTCCCATTGTTCTGGTCTTGGTCTTTATTAGTACTAATAGTACAGCATAGCTGTTGCAAACTCTGCCTGTAATTATGCTTGGTTAATGAGATACAATTAAGGGTTTCTAAAGCTTTTCCACTCAAATACCTGGTTACAAGTGGATTTATAATTCTGAGCAGACTTCAGTAATTTGGGCTGAAACTTTCCATTTGAAGTATCTGCCTGTGGTTGAAGGATTCTTGTTCTCATGGATCCCTTAGGAATTGACAGCAGGACAAATATCCACTAAAATTCCAGCTGTTTCTCTGGCAGTGGTCTCAGATGGCACCAACAGAGAGAGCACATTTTTGTCATTTTGTGGGAAACCAACTCCACATCCTAAGCCAAAAGGCAAGGCTGCCCTCTCAGCTCTTGCCCCAAGCACCACTGATGTTGTGTACCTCATTTTTGTGGAAAGAAAATCCATAATTAAGAACATAACTGGAACACACAGCACTAAGGCTGAATTGAGCAACAGGGACTGGCTGGCTTAGCCAGGAGCTGTAGTGTTTTAAGACAGTAATTTCCTAAAGTTAAGATTTGTTAATGTGAATTTTGCTGTTCCATATCAGTGCAGACAGAGAAGGTGATTAAATCCATTTTATTCAACATTGAAGCTCCAAGTAGTTTGCATTTGCACTGACCTGGTTGTAAAAGAGAAATGTTTGGTTCATATCTGAATTTTTTGCTCTAATGCAATACACAACGATTTGTCAATGTCTTAAACTGTGAGTCCTAAATTCATTCTCATGTTTGCCAGTTTGATGTTTTCAGTTGTGAGACACCCACAGTTTTCTCTTGCCCTTTCCTACCTGGTGAGTAAACAGTCAGGAGAAAATGTTCATAATGAGAAAGGAAAAGGGCAATGACTGTCTAGGCTGGCTTTGAAATGCAAAGGCTTTAAGTGCTTGATGTGGAGCAGTTCAGTGTGAAAGACCACAACAATGCAGGGGAGGTGAAAGTGAGATGACCTGATGTGATAAAAGGCTCAGGCCAGACCAAGAGCTGCTCTTGTGAAGATCAGTATCAGCTGAAGCACAAAAGGCACAGCTCAGAGGAGCTGAAGATGCAGAAACTGGGTGCCTATCCCTGCACTTGAGGCTCAGGGCATGCTGGCCCTGAGGCAGAACACAATGAACAACTTCTCTTGGTGCATTTCTTAAGCATTGGGACCTCTGAGTGGTGTGATGGAGATATTTGGGCAAAGAGAACATGAAAAGTGATTTGAAAATATTGTCAAAACCAGCTCTGTAAAAATTAAAAAAACAAAAAACCCTTAGACTGAACAACAGTTCCCACCCCATAGAGTACAGGGGGCTGTGTCCAGTCCTGCCTTAGACCTGACCCACACATCCCATCTTCTGGGCTTCAGAGAGTGGCTGAGTGACTTGAACCTCATTTTCTTGGAGTGTTGGAGAAACCTCTTGTAACACTGAGGGATTTGAGAATTGTTCTCCCACCATCTCAAAATTTCAGGGAAGAAATGTAAGCATTAAATGGAAGAGCATTATTCTGTGGTGAAAGTTCCAAGATGTACCAGCAAAAGGTCCCTGCTTTGAAGACTGGAGCATGTTCTGCTCCTCAGGAGTACAAGAAAATCTGTGAAAGCACCGAGTTCCTTGTGCTTTGCTTCTTAATGGGTCCCACTGAAAGCAAACCCAAATCCTGGTATCATTATTGGCATGGACATTTTGCAAGATTTACTTTCCAATCTTCCATGTTGTTCCCTGCATCATTTCTCTCTGAACTACTTGTAAATAATTGAAGAGAAGTATTTCAGAACTCCAGGTGTCTGTTTAGATTTAGTGGTTTGTAAGTATCAGATGGTTCTGAGTTTAATTGGAGTCCCCATAGTGTCTCTCTGACTCTCACTGGAACAAGGCAGGTTACAAGTCTTGAACCTTTGTGGTACTCAGAGAGGTGTTTGTGTCTCACACCAGTGCAATCCACGTGGTTTGAATTGGAAGGGACTTTAGGAAATGTTTAGTTGGGACTCACAGAGCCAACCTTTCCCAGAGCCAGCTGGAGATTCCAAACTCATCTCTCTGTGTTTGGGCAAGCAGCCAGATCAGCTGGCAGTGAGCATCTTCCCAAACACAAGTGGCAAACCAGAGTCTTCCAGCTAAGGATGTTACTGAGGGGTTTTTCCTTGTTTTGTTTTTTTTTCCCCTTTTTAAAGGCAACCAATGTTAAAAGTGAGACTGACCCTCCAGAAGCCAGAACTCACAATCTGAGACGCAGAATGGGCTGTCCCCCTCCAAAGAGTGAAGGTGGTGAGTGAAACACAGCAGAAATGCAGTTTCTGTTATTTTGCACAAATGTGTTTTAAGACCAGAACTAAAATTAGCACTTGAAACTATTCAAAGTATTTTATAAAAGAAACCAACTTTCAGTTAATTTTAAAATTGGAGTTTTTGATAAAAAGTTATTTTATGGATTTTAAGTATTTTGGGGGGGGTTTCTTGTAAGTGGTTGAGTTTTCTTGAAGATGATGTTTTCATTTGAAAAAGACTTACACTTCTTTGAACTTGGGTGTCCCTTCTGGAACAATCAGAAATAAGATTGGAGCAATGTTTTTGTTTTGTATTTTAAATAACATCAGTCCATGAGCTTTAAATAGAAGAAACTCTTTTAAGAATGTATCAGAAATCAGACACTTTTAGGAAGGAATTTGGACTTAAAATCTGGAAATTTAACTAATGAAAGAAAAAGATAGTCTGTTTTGAGCTTAATGATAAAGTTCCCATAATATGATTAAATTGCTGCTATCAGCAGTCCTGAGTCTCTTCTCTCCTTAAGAAATAATTATTTGAGACTGAGAAATAATATTTAATGCCATCAAACAGAAGAATAAGCTTGTTGATAAATAATTTAGCCAAATAAATACAGGAACCATTTACAGCTACTCAATAATTGAAATTGCCTGAGCAATCTGTCAATCTCATTTGTTCCTTCAGAATCTTTTTTTCAGTAATTTGTTTAGATTATGGTGTTTTGTAATTTGAATTTTTTTCTTCAAGGAGTCTCTAAGCACTAGCCTCCTTCCCCCAAGAGTAGAAGGAAAAAGCTCTTAATAACATTCTTTAACACCACATGGAAAGAAAACCTTAGCTGATAAACCTGCTCATAATTCAATTAAAATGAATTAAAATGGCATATACTGAAAAACTGTGGGATGTGATAGCCAGTGCTGGCTTGTGGGGGTGTGCTGGGATTTTTGGATAACACTGGCTTCTGTAGGCATTGCAGGAGTTCAAGTCTTGCCCTGTGCTGACTGAAACAAGTGTAGGGGATAACAATTCAGCAAACACCTTGGTGTGATGCAGTCTAACAAGCAATAAATAAAAGAAATAATAACAAAGAATGCTAAGCATTGAAACACTTTGCAGTACTCTCATTTTTTTTCCTTTGCCCAGACAAGGAAATGCGCAGTGTGGTGAAGCTCCCTGAGAAGAAAGAACTTTCTGGGGAGCCAGAGAAGGACAAATCCAAAGCCAGATCTAAAAAACCCACCAATGCTGTGAGTACCCCCTGCCTTCCTGCAGCTGCATGTTTTGCAGGCATTTCTGGATTTCTCTAGGGTGTGTAGTAAAACCTGCTGTCACTTTGTCACATGGAGGACTCCTGGCTGCTTCCTGGAGCCCCAGGCTGAAGCACAGCAGTGTTTGTGCCTGCTGGAATTTCAACATTGCCAAAGCTTCACAGAGCTGGGAATGGCAGGATGATTAAGTTTCATTATCTCTAACTAAAGTGACTTTTTTTCTGTCTCCAAAGTACAGTCTCAAAATAAGCATTTTGAAAGCATAGTCCAGTGGAAGTGATTGTGTGAGCTGGTCCTTCCCCACTGCTCTGCAACCTCAGGGGAACTCTGTGCAGGCTGTGGCACATGGCACTTCACAGACCTGCCCTTGGTTCCACAATTTCAGCACAAATTGGAAGCTTGGTTGTTCAAATGTATCTTAAAAAAAAACCCCAGCTCTCCACATGCCACCAGCTATCCCCCAGAACCCCCACCTGAAGGCAGTGGTAGCTGTCTCACTTCTGAGAAGATAATGCTGAGATTCTTTCTGCTCATGCCACGAGCTGGGTCCCTCCTAAAACCAAACATGTTCCCATTCAATCCACACCTGTAGCTGGTACCTGAGAATGAGGGGTGCAAATACCAGGAGCCTGACACCATCACCCCCAAATGAAAAAAGCTTGTGGGGAGGAACAGAAGATGCTCATAAGGCAAGAGGTTCTCCCTGTCCTCTTGACTCTGTTCTGTGTTTGGGAAGAGACTTCCAGGCTACTGCTGGTGAGAGTTGGGTGTAGGACAGGCAGCAGAGAGCCCATCCCAGGTTGGAGTGCCTGTGCCCGTTCCTTAGGCCTTGGGAGCTGCTCTGTCAGAATTAAGAGCTGCCCCCCTACCCAAAGCTCCTCTGGGAGGTTGGAGCCTTCTCTGGGGAAAATAAGGAACATCCCCAGCAACAGGAACTCTTTTCTCCAGATTTCTGTTTTCCAAGGCAATTGGTCTCAGAGGGGAATGAAACACCTGAGGCTGTACATGGGAAAGCCCGTGCTGGGTTTGTGAGCCCCAGCAGGTGTTGGGTTATTCCTGCCCAGCCCCAGGTGTTGGGCTGTACCTGCCAAGGCCACAGTGCTGCTGATCTGAGCTGTCCTGGCACTTGGGGAAAAAAATGCATGGAAGGGCCTGCAGCTCTTGTGGTCTTTTCTTAAATTACAGAGGGAGATATTTAAACTTCTAAAAGAATATTCAGGGTGTGTTTGTCTCATTTCCATTGCAGAGATAAAGTAAGAATGAGCTTTGGGGAGTGTCACAGATGGGAGTTACCAAACTGCTTTCACCCTGAGTTACCTTCAGCTCTCCCATTGCTCCTGTGGGATTCTGTGTTGCAGGTGGATCTGTATGTGTGTCTCCTGTGTGGCAGTGGGAACGATGAGGACAGGCTCCTGCTGTGTGATGGCTGTGATGACAGTTACCACACCTTCTGTTTAATTCCACCTCTCCATGATGTTCCCAAAGGGGACTGGAGGTGTCCCCAGTGTCTGGCTCAGGTAATCTGACAAATCACTGCAGTAAAGCCAAAGGCTAATTTGTATTTTGTGGGCTTTTTTTAACCTGATCAAAAATAGAAAATACAATTTGTTGCTATTTAAGGTTGTGCAAATAAGGTGATAGAGGTAAAGCTAAAATGAAGACTGGAAATGCTTCATATTGCAAAGCTCACACTTATTGTTTTGAGCCAAAAATTGGTGTGTCTTTGAAAAACATTTTGGATTTTAACTGACACCTTTTCTCTGTACTTATAATTGGAGTCTCACTGGGTGCTTCAGTGTGATCATTTATGTATCTTATCCTGCTTAGCTCTACTAGAGTAAGGAAAGATTAGGCATATTAATTCATTAATGTTTTTGCAGATTTATAAATAAATTTTGTGATTTGGTGAGTCAAGCAGAGTTTCTTCTTCTGACTCTGCCCTTTAGGAAAGTGTTTTCATTTCAGTGCTGTCCTTCCTTCTTACCACTCAGAAGCTGTTACAGGAGCCCATTTGTGTAAATCTGAGCACAGTGTTGTGTGAATGGGTTATAGAACCAATTTCCTTTTCCCTTGCAGGAGTGTAACAAGCCTCAGGAAGCCTTTGGGTTTGAGCAAGCAGCACGAGACTACACCCTGCGCACGTTCGGGGAAATGGCCGATGCCTTCAAGTCAGACTATTTTAACATGCCAGTACACGTATGTTCCTGCTTCATCCTCGTGTTGTGTGCAGTTCATTTTGTGTGGTTAGCTAAATTAGGTAACTCTAGGGAGGGAGGAAAGGAGGGATTCTGGTTTTGAATGGAATGAGATCCCAAATCAGAGGTTTTCATTTGCATCAGCAAATCCTGGTTCTTGCTGGTGTTGTGGTTTCTTGTTCCACCAGCTGCTTGTGGTTTTATTTGGTTTTTTCCCACTTTAGAAGAAGTGTCTGTAGGGAAGAGAAAGGTGACTGTCAGGCACTCCTGAAAGAACAGGGCAGCAGCATCTCCTGGAGCCACATCTCTGCTGCAGTTGTTTTTCTCTTGTTGAAATAATTTTAAAATTGAGAAAATCTTCAAGCTAATGGAGGTTCCTCCCTGAGACAGCTTTGATGCACATGCTCCTCATCTACTGATTCCTCACACATACTCCCTTTTCTTCTCATACCTAGATGGTCCCCACTGAGCTGGTTGAAAAAGAATTTTGGAGACTTGTCAGTACCATTGAAGAGGATGTGACAGTGGAGTACGGAGCTGACATTGCTTCAAAGGAATTTGGCAGTGGCTTCCCTGTTAGAGGTGGGAAGTTTAAAGTTAGACCAGAAGAAGAGGTAGGTCTTTGAGTTCACTGTGGATGTTTTTATTGCAGTTTTTCATGGGATAGCTCTCCTTGGTTTAAAGCACAATAATTGAACTGGGTTGCAAAGAGTTTGTTATGTGTTCTTGGCAGAGTATTTAAGAGCAGAGCTACACTGGGATTTTGAATAAATAAAATTTGCTGTGATCAGCCATTCAAAGCCATAGGTTTATTCTAGTAGTTAATAAATAACTTCCAAACCAAATAAAACCAAATTAAAAAGGTGTCATTTTAACAAAACAGGGCAGGTCAGGGTTGTGAAAGAGGCAAAGACAATGGAGGCTTTAGTCTTTGAGTCATTGACCTGTTTCTTATATTCCTCAGTTGGGAAAAGTGCTTCTCTTCTCTTGCTCTTGAGCAGCTTTATCTTCTTGGGTTTTTCCCTTCCTGTTGTATAAACCTGTGACTGTTGTGTTCCATTTTCAGGAATACCTTGATAGTGGCTGGAATTTAAACAACATGCCTGTGATGGAGCAGTCTGTGCTTGCTCACATCACTGCAGACATCTGTGGGATGAAACTGCCCTGGCTGTACGTAGGAATGTGCTTTTCCTCATTTTGTTGGCATATAGAAGACCATTGGAGCTATTCCATTAACTATCTGCATTGGTGAGTTTGAGGAATAAACCCAATCTAGGAAACAGTCTCCCTTTCATTCCCTATTCTCCTTAATTAGTGGACTAAAAGCACATTTGCAGAGCTCAGCCAGAGTAACCTGCTGTCCTGTTGCAGCAGGGTCAAATCTGACAGTGTAATTCCTACACTGATTTACTTTTGGACAAGAGGTCATGTTTTGGAAAGAGACATCCATTCCCAGTTTTAAAAAAATCCATGAAAGATGCAGCAGATACTCCATCAAATGTTTTATTATACTCAATATAAACTAAAAACCATGCGAGTTTTCTTTTAACAATCATCCAACTTCAGCTTAGCAACTCAGTTCCGGCAGGTTTTGTCTGTTGGATGGATCATGCTGTCATAAATCCTCTCATCAAGCCAACACTTGTCAGCTGTAATCAGGACAGATCTTTGCCATCTCTTTGATATTCTAAATAGACTGAACTCCTTGAACTTCTCACCTTACAACAGCTTTTCTAGAGTCTGGATTATGCTTGTCACTCTTCCTGAAACCTGTCAAGCTCTTTCTCTTTCCTAGTTCATACGAGTATTCAAGCAGAATGGTAAAACCAATGCCAGCTGCTGTTCAGTGGGTCCTTTTTTTGTTGGTTATTCAGTTGCTGCTCCTTGAAATAGCAGCTTCTGCAGTGCAGCCCAAGAGCCAGTGACTTAATTCACTTGTTTTCGTGGTGCTTACTGTTAAAAAAAACAAATGTTAGAGTGAGCAAAGGAGTGACAGTATTACATGGTAAAAATTATCTTTCTTGTCATGTGTTACTGCTTTTTTTTTTTCCTCTTTGTCTGAGTCTTCAGTCAGACTGAAAACTGTGGGTGGAAGAGGAGGTTGCAGCATAGATTTCATTCCTTCTAGGAGCATTTCCCTCACTGTTCGTAGAATGCCCTCCATAGTGTGCCCCCAATTGCATGGTTGTCTGCAGATGGCCAGGAAGGTGTGGCAGTGCATACGAGTTCTTGTGCATACATGAGATACATCCAGACATAAAAAGTTACTTGACCTGCTTTCAATTTATTTATCCTCCATCTGAAAAGTCCTTGATGTCCTTTCATTTGCAGATATCCTTCATTTCCCTTCCATGCAGGGGTTTAAATCTGCATTGGAGGGCAATGTGCAGTTGAGGTTAAAGCTGTTCTTGGCCAGAGCAGTCTGAACAACCTGCTTCTGCAGAGACAGTGCTCCAAACTGTGAATCAAAGACTCCAAAAAGCAGGACTGGTTCTTGGGAGAGTCCTAGGGATGGCATGTCCATCTTCAACATTGCCATGTGCCTTGGAGGGACCTGTGTCCTGCCTGGTGCAGTGTTGTGAGCAGCTAACCCCAAGGGACCCAGGCTGCAGCTGCAGAGCTTTCCTAGGGTTGGAGACAGTAGTAATCCTACAGAACTCTGAATTCTGTGTTGGTTCTAGAAATTGTAAAAGGGAAAAAAAAAAACAAACCAAACCTTTGCTCTAAAGATGCTTGGAAATAAATAAGATGTCAGTCCTAGACAGAGGAAGAATTGCCATCATTGCTTCTAGTATTTGTACAGGCAGGGATGTGGAGCAGTCAGGAAGCAGAGCAAAAAAACCTGTGACCTCCACTGCTGCTCCCTCAGGCTGCTGGCACCTCAACACCTGCATTAGAACTGCCTGTTACTTGTTCCCCTGAGTCCAGAGACCTCCAGTTCCAATATCCTGCTTCAAGTTTACACAGTTCATATCTGTTGTGTTACCCATTCCTCAGTGCTGGTATCTGTCAGGGAGCAGAACTCTCAACTAGCCCAGTCCAGACACAGAATGGATTTTAGTTGCATCTGTGACTGGTCTTCCTGGATTCCTGGAGTGGTGCCAGGATGATGGCCAGGTCCAAGGCTGGCATTTACATTACATTTATTACTCTGTAACAACTTGTGTGTAACTCCCTGTGTGTAGCTGCCCCTCCACAGTCCATCCTGCTGGCTCTCCTCTTCCCCTGACACAGGGGCTGTGTAAGTACAGGAATGAGCTCCTAGGGGTGAGAGATAGACTTCTGGATTCACACTTCACTTTTATATTTTGGAATTCTCCCAATTGCTTCATGATTGATGGAACTGACTGTTGGGTCAGTTTAAGTCTGCCAACTCTTCAGAAGTCTTGGAATAAGGTGATTTGTCTGTTTTCCTTTCTAAATACCTTTTCTAAGTTCATTCTTTCTAAGGCCCTGGAGGCATTTTTGTCTCAGTGCTGCAGTGAGCCAGTGTAAGCTTGTAACAGTATCTGCTGGAACACATCTGCATCCCCTTAATTCTCTCAGCTGGCTTGCATCAAGTGCTGAAAGTTCTTTGTTCCTACTCTGGATATGGATTTTTTTTCCCCTTGAAGTGTTGCATAATTTGAAGTTTGATTTCTACTTCCTATGTGTTGCTTTTATGGCAGCTGTACATAAGACAGAAAGAACTGACTTTGGTTGTTGGACCCGAGAGGGAGTTTGTGTTCATGGGAAAAGACAGGCAGCTTATGTTTTGAAGTTGTGCTGGAATCAGCAGAACTTCACTGAGGACTTCTTCAGACTTTTTCTCCCTCCCCACAATATTTGAAGTACCTGCTCAGAAGTGTAGGCAGTTAAAAACAGGTCTGGAGAAGAGGGACCTGTGTAAAATTGGAAGATTCAGGAATGTACAGCACCTTTGCATTCCTTCCTGGTGATATGCCCTTCCTTTGACATGGTGTATTTTAAAGCAGAAGA